>NC_056739.1:1985614434-1985896934 GCF_019279795.1 Protopterus annectens
ATATATACACACACATATATATGTAGGGTTGCCACACTTTCAAATGCCCAAAGTGGGACATTATTGGTACAAACGTCAGAATTTGCAGGCCAAAACATACACACAGCCAGTACAAAGGACAGAACCTCACTTTTTGGCCTAAATGACAGCTTATTCTTGTAGCATTTAGGTGTTTCAGATACAGAATAACTGTTTTATGCAACTATTACATAAATATAGGAGATTTTTGTCATTAAATCTCATGACATCTACCATTTTACATTATTTGTACAGGGCACAACTGCCCAAAGAGGGACTGTCCCTCACAAAGTGGGACAGGTTGTTACCCTATATATATATGTGTGTGTGTGTATGTATATATATATATATATATATATATATATATATATCAAATGTGTGTGTGTGTGTGTGTGTGTTTACGTACGCATGCATACACATCTATATGATTTAATTACTTTGATTATACTGTTGAATGACCGTGCTGTCAGCTATGTTTGTGATAACATTGAAGTTGGGTATAACTGCCATGGCTTAATGCTAAATCACATTGATTGTGATGTGTAGGGTCCTGGTGTCAGGCTGGCTGACGTGGTTTATTGTGTTGCTGGGCAGAACAAGGGCCGTTGAACAAAGGGTGAGTACAACACTTTTCAGCTGTGTTTTTTCGTTTAACTGCCGATTCACATCGCGCAAAAACCTTCTGCATTCTTACTGTGATACGTCACCCCAGTTCACATTTCAATGGTATTATATCATTATACAGCATAAAATTAGCAAGGTATGCTTGTATATGGATTACGCATCATAAATGGTGTGCTGCAGTCGAACTGGCAACGTCTGCTCAATAGTCGGATGCTCTAACCACTACACTATTGGTGTTCTGCTTTATTTATATGTACACCCATGGTTCAGTTACCTGAACACACGCCTCAAGACTTCACTAACACAGCAGGCATGGTTGGGGATGCAGAGGTGTGCTCACCTCTGGCCAACTTGATATGACAGCACTAAATATTATGGGGTGTTCCGCTGCTGTTTCCCTTCACATTCGTTATGACTGCTATATTGTGACCATGTTCATTCTTCATATATATATATATATATATATTTATATATATATATATATATATATATATATATATATATATATATATATATATATATACATACACATGCATATACACCTACATGCTTATTTACATTTCCCATACTGTTGAATGACCGCCACTTACCGTCGCTCATACACGCTTGCATACCCACTTACGTCTAGGGTTGCCACCTTTTCAAATGGCCAAAGTGGGACTTTTTCGGGACACACATCAGATTTTACCGGCCGACACATACCCATGGTCAGTACAAAGGATAGCACTTTACTTTTTTTGCCTAAATGAAAGCTTATTCTTGTAGCAGTTTAGGTGCTTATTCTGTTTCTTGTAACATTTAGGTATTTTACATACAGAAATAACTATTTTATGCAACTATTACATGAAATATGGGACATAATTATGTCCTACAATCTCAGGACATTTGCCATTTTTAATATTTTTGGTCAGGACACAACTGCCCAAAGAGGGACTGTCCCTTGCAAAGTGGGACAGGTGGTAACCCTACTTACGTCTGCTTTAAAGCACCTTAATCACCCTATATCCGACTGCCATTATTGTGGCCATCATATAAAATTATCCGTTGCATGGCTTGGACCCGGAAACAGGAACACCATAGTCACTGGTTTTACCACTACACCATCTGTGACACATTATCTATGGATGGTAATTAGGATATCTGACTTTACTACAGCCATTCCACAGTACTGGCAATAAATGTGACAGTTGGGTGGTGTACATATGTATAATACATGTTACTATTCATATGTTTCTGAGACACATATGTATACATTTGCAAGTATACATATTTATGAATTGGACACATACTTGACAACTACTTATATGCATGCATGTGTGATGTGTAGCTAAGCGAATATAACTATGTATGTTTATAGATATATGACTACATATCTGGAGTTATACATGGCCATGTATATGAAGACCGCATATGGGAGGTACCTGTACCGTTTGTATACAGGGGTTGTGTGCATCATTACGATGAGGAACCTGGACGAGGTATACAATTTGTGGACATGTACTATTTGGAAGATGGAAATGGGGATGCTTCATGTGAACATGTGAAAGGTATATATTCCTGATAATGCACGTGGGGAGACGTGCATCACGGTCAGGTGTTTAATCCCGGGTCGTAGGTTCTGCAGGACCAGCTGGAGGCTGAGCAGGGTTGTGGACAACTACTGCTCATACAACTTGTGTCCAGATGTCTACAGGACTGAACATTGTGTTGTGCCACCAAGTCTAATCTTTAGAACAGATACTTATCCCATGAGGGATATCTAAAAATTTTGGGGACCAATGACCTCGATTCTTTTGGATTTATGAAAATGAGGTAGGGTTATACATGCAAGGGATACATAGTTTGCAATCCTGAGACTGCCTAGTGTGAGACTGCTTACTAGATATGAGTAGGGGTCACTATGTGCAGATATGGCTGCGCCAAGCTAACAACCAGAGTATGGGTGGTTTTGGTGGACGTTCAGGAAGTGGGGGTGGGGGTGCTGTGGAGGTGATGATGGGTATTCAGTTATGTATCCAGGTGTGTTGGGGTTGGATGGCTTAGTTCAGGCCAGACCATTATGTGGGTATGAGCCGGTAACGTTTCTGCACATGTGTATCGCATATTTTAATGTTCATATGTTTCTGGGATTGTGTTCTACAGTATGGCCTGTCAGGTTGTATTGCGGATGTGAATGTTTGTTCTATAGGTTTTCTTTCTGATTCACCCACTGCTCCCTCGTACACCTCCAGTTCACCTATTGTGCATCCGACCCAGTCTCCCCTTGGCTAATTATTACATTACCCCTCACCCCCATATTCAACACACACCATCCATTCCTTCTCTGGTTGATGGCCCATGGCACAGACAACAGAACACATTGCATACACTACATATCTCTGGTACCAATATGGTTGTGAGGATGACCCTAGCATTTTTGATCTTCCACATGCTGTACTTCACACACATAGGTACACGCAAATACTTATCTTTCATGACATGGTAGGTAGACCCAGATAATACCTGTTCATCTTTGGGCCGTCCAGACAAGGATGACTTGGACTGCGAATTGGCAGATATTGAGCGAATGCTCTGACCATTAGTAGGGTTGCCACCTTTTCAAATGACCAAAGTGGGACATTTTCAGGACACACATCAGATTTTACAGGCCAACACATACCCACGGTCAGTACAAAGGATAGTACTTTAGTTTTATGCCTATGTATTTTATATATATATATATATATATATATATATATATATATATATATATGTATATATATATATATATATATATATATATATATATATATATATATGTATATATATATATATAGATATATACACACACACAGGCACACACACACACACACACACACACAGGCACACACACACACACACACACACACACACACACACACACACACACACACACACACACACACACACACACACACACACACACACACACACACACACACACACACACACACACACACACACACACACACACACACACACACACACGTGTGTGTGTGTATGTGTGAGTGCACATAAACATCAAGACATTCTGATCCAACTGGATTTGACCAGTAAGCAACCTGAAATAAACAAGCAGTGAAGAAAAAAAAATAGAAAAAAATGATTTAGTAATGTGGAATCCATCTAAAAACAAGCATGGGTCACATGTGCTGACTCAGGGAAACAAAATGAATGCATTACTGCAAAAAATATTTGCTTAGATACCCTGAAGGTCACAAGATAATACGGTTTCATGTGACCGACAGAAGCTCATGTTCTGTAGCAACATGGAAGTATGTATGAGATGCAGTAGCTATGCTGATTGTTTCTGAAATAGGAGATCTCACTCCTCTTGACGCATAGCAGAAGAAAAAAGCTCCTGCATGACAGATCAGTAATTACATACATTGTGATGATGATGATGATGACAACACATAGTGTGAAATAGTTATTTATTATCTTTCCTTAGAAATATGTAGTAAACAAGCAAGAAGACTTTTTTTTAGTAACAGTTAAATCAACTGGCTGATACTACACAAGTGAAGTCTTCATATTAATAATACACAGAATAAGAAGATATACCTTTCCATGCAGCTGACTTGGTCTACCTGCTAACAGACTTGCTGATGGCCAAGCTGATGACCAAACTGTCCTGCCACAACATCTGAGCAACATAATTTATGAATGCAAAGCAAGAATATTTTAGTTGGTATACTTAATGGCCAGTCATGTGGAAGCAGGTCCTCCATATGGTGCACCCCGTTCAAAAAAAAAATGTTAATATTTCTCTTTTATTAATGTGCCAAGGTGAGCTATCAGGCATCAGTAAAAATCATCTGTGATAAACATAATAATCCTTTTCCATAAATCAATGAAAAGGCTGTCTTTTTGCTGATAACACAAAGTTACGCAACAGGTTTCATGCACATGAAGGAGTAGAAAGTGGATCAAAAGAAATTTATTAATACTGGAATAGATGTATAAAGTTCTGCAGCTTGATTTCATTGCAAATAATTGCAAAGGAAGCATTTAAAGTATCCACAGGGCACTGTCTTCCTTGGGAGTGACTGTCCTGGGATCAAGTCACTAGAAGCTACTTTAACTTTATCAACTGCAGACACCATAATGTGCTAAAACTACTATTACTAAAATATATAAAATATTACCAGCTGTGCAACACAGAAACTTATTGGCAAAGTCTCCAGATTATGGTACAATGCCTGCAGTACACCCATTCCTGCACTCTATTTTGGTCTTTTTCTTCATCCCCCTTTACCCTCGCTGATGAATAACAGCCCAAGATACGTCATTGCTTCCATATTAGATAACTTCTCCTTCTCATCTTCAGAGAGAAATCTGGTATTTTCTGGCAGGACTGTGACCTCTGATTTGTTGATTTTTCATCCATATGCATCACAAAAAGCAGAAAACCACCCAAGTGCATGCTAGAGGTGTAAAGGGCAGCATTGTCTACACTAAACAAATATTCAGTGTTCATGACACCAAACCAGATATTCTCCAATGGTGAGCTGTGCCTCAATAGCCTAGCTATAAAAATTACAATGAGCAGGTGGGATAAGACACATCTATGACCTTGAACGACCAAAGAGAATTTGAGCACAACGATCTCTCAATAAATCCAAGGAGTGTATGGCATGTAACGACATCACCAAGTACCTGCAACACCTCTAATACAAGATATTCTAGGCTGTGTGGTCATATACCTTCTTCAGGTCCACAAAACACATATTAACAATAGCAAACTCCCATAGCCCACCAATATCTGTGCAAGGACAAAAAAGCAATCCAGTATTCTAGAGCTAAGATGGAACGTGCAATGATTCCTCCTGAGCTAGATACTTGATCATCAGATGCACTGTCCTTTTCAGCATGTTGGTATATAGTCTCCTATGAAGGCTAAGCAGCATGAGTCCCCATTAACTGAAACATGCCATCTGTTCTCCTGTTTGAAAATGGGGACCACCACTCTAGTTTGTCAGTCTTGAAGTACTGCCCAGATCTGTGGCATAGATGGATGAAGTTCTGACTGGAACTCCGATAACCCAAGACTGATTAGACTCTGGTGCTGAGGACTTAGGTGGAGAACAATGGGACTGATCAAATAATGCTAGTTTACCCACCTTTGGGACATGGAGGCAGGTTGGCTCATTGCAATGCCATCACTTACAGGAGAGAGAGGGGTGTCTGGTATGCAGCAGATGGGCCAGGATGTGTACTTGTCTCTGCCAATCCACATTCACATGGTAGCTTTCACTGGATAAGTGCAGGGACATATGCACTGAGAAGGGAAGGCAGTAGGAGCTCTAACATCTGTGAGCATGCTCATCTACTGTTAGTGGGAGGGATTAGGAATAAAATAAGAAAAATCCTGGATGAAAGCCTAATGTTATTGGCTGTCATCCCCAAAAGAGAACAAATGGTCCAGCTAATAGTAGAAAAGCTGATGACTGACTGGTAGCCTGGGGGAAGGGATTTTAAAAGAATCCAGTGGCATTTTCACTGTGTAATATGAAACATTGAAAAGATAGAATAACTATAATGTTCCAACATTTCCAGACAGATCTAATATACTCTGGTAGCCTTTCCACTATAGACCTATTTCATCATTTTAACTTCTACAGAAATAGATCCAGTCCTACCAATTACTTTGGTATTGGCTTTTCAAAGGACAGCATATCTATTGGGATCAGGAGCTCCTGAAAGTGTTCCTTCCATCTCCTAACAAAGTCTACAGTTGGGGTCATTGTTTATCTACCATTACTGAGAACAATCTGGGCAATAAATCAAACCCCTGCATTTAATAAAATGGTCTGTTAGAATATCTTTGAGGCTATTTGAATGTTATTTTTCAGAGCCTCAGCAAACTCTTCCTTTATTCAAGTTTTCATCCCAGTGACTGTCACTGCTGTAGCTACTGCTTTCATGATTTTTTGGTGATTGCTGCTTAAATTCAGATATTCTAGCCTCATTTTCATTGCAGGGAAGGCCTCTTGCCGCACAGCTGGTGCCCACTAGTGGGTCCTAGGGTTATTGCCATTTCAGATGCTGACCACCTTTTATCTGCAGCCTGTTCATACCACTTCACCTACTAAGGTTATGATCAGGGTGGACTCAAATACCACATTCTTGGCTACTCTCAGTGTATGGGAAAATTGAGGGAGTTGTGTACCTCCCACTCACTACTAGGCATTTCCAGAGTACAATCACTACATGTTTGGATTTTTCAGATCTGTCCAGCTGCCTACCCTGCTATCTGACTCTACTACTCACCAAGAGGTGATCAGCTGACAGCTCATTTTGTTCACCCAAGTATTCAAAATGTATGGCCTTAATTCATTCCACTCAAGTTTTTGCTCAAGAATTATGGGCAAAGCCAGAAATAATGAGGTGGGCAAAGGCCTAAAGTGAGGGGCATTTTATATATTAGTCTAATTCACTAAAAGGTTAATAGAACAACTACTTTTGCATAAATATGCTTTTTCTGAACAATATTTGGCAATACTGACTCATTGTAATCCTCAGTGATGTATCAGAAAATCAAAAATGTTATGAGTTACAGGGCAAAAATATGAGGCAATATCAGGGAAATTCTGCAGAATGTAGGTCAATTGAGTGGTATGGACTGTGACGTCCTTCCTCTAGGCCAGTAATCAAGAAGCATCAATCCTCATCACTGACACTGGTGTGGAACGTTCACTTAGAACAAAAATAGATATACACAGTATTTTCAGATCCATCTCTCTGCACCAAGCACAATTTCCCTTAGAAGCACACAGGAAACACACTCCAGTCCTGGAGATGGAATTCCTTTCCAGGCCCCATATAAGACTCCACCTTTCTCTCTGCAGATATCAGTGCTCTGTGTCCCTGTTCCAAGTAGCTGACACACACACACACACACACACACACACACACACACACACACACACACACACACACACACACACACACACCTGGGAAAGGCTGGCACAGATTTACCCACTGCTTTAAGGCTCTTACCATGGCACCCAATTAGTCTTAGGAAAATGAATACTTATACCAATGGTAGTGTTAACCAATCAGCAATTCTTTCAGGAGCATAAAGCCACAGTGCCACCAAATAAATGCAGTCTTAAAGGTTAAAATATTCTCTAAAAGACTAGCCACAATGAAATGTGTAAATATATTTAATAATAAATAATAAAATAGAAAACATGAAAATATTGAATATCTATTTACAATAAACACCAGAGTTTTAAGTCACAGGAAATATAAAAATATAACACTGATGGAAAGACTCAGACAGATACAGAAAAACAGTACTTTTAGTTAATCTCACTTTGTTTTTCTAACTGACTGAAGAATTACTGTTCCTTATTTAAGTTAATTACTAAAGCAAGGCAAGATGAAGCGGGTGAGTGGTCTTGTCAGTTCCAAAACAGAGTGGTGAGTGTCCTTGTCACATCTCTCACTAGTATCTAAATACATTTTCAGTGCTAGCTACAAAATCACATCACACCTGGTCACCTGACTCTGTGGTTCCCACACTATCCCCTCACTAGAAACTTGAGCCAGCATCTGGCGCAGGTGTGCCACAATTCACACATAGAACTTTGCTAAGGTTTATTCCAGCATCTGGACACTGTAAAACAATTCCAGTACTTCCACTCTTCCTGCAGAAACTAACAAGCCATTCTCTGGCACCACAGGGTAGCAATTAGTTTACCACTAAAGACAATATGAGCAGGATCCTAGCCCAGACACTGCATCTCTGGCTGCATTCAGACCTGTGAGATAAAATCTTTGTAGCGTAAACCAAGTCATTTATTTTCAAGCTATTTTTCTTAGGGTTAGCTGGGCTGAGCATATCCCCTTCCAGTATCTTCTGTTAGCATATATACATGTCATCAGTTACAATATAGTCTGACATACATGTATATTCCTTTCTGTCCAGAAGGATTCACTGTTGCTACATTTTTAAACACAAGCAACTCTACGAATACATTTTTAACACAAACATCTGTACAAATCAGTTTTATATTCAAATGACAGAAAATGCTTCACAAATCTCCAGCTAGCTGTGCTGGTCTATGTTACACATGCACTGCCCTACTCTCTCTGGCATAGCTGGCACTACCTCACATGATCACATGGACCTCATATCTGATATGATTACAGAACTGATCATTGCCCTTGAATCAGAAGTGGTCTGCTACCAAGTATACCAAATTATCATCCTTATATTCAACAACAATGCTTCTTTTCTATAGTTGAGAGTTTTATTGTTGTTATTAATCAACATATAAACAATATTCACAGCATTTAGTGCACTAAAAGCTATACATCCACATGTTCATCTACAGTTATTATAACCAATTTGTAGCAATCAATTACAAAATCTTTCTTATCATCTATGGTGCTGTTACTCCTAACTTCAACTTTTGTTCATTTGAAGTACATTCAAGTGTAGTTTAATTTTATCTTTACCAACAGTTAATATCCCCTTAATTAACACCCTTCCTCATTTTTCCTTTTTTCCTTTTTAAAATGAAAATTAATGCTGGACATTCCTGAATATAATTGCACAAATTTGATCAACTTCATCTGTCTCCTTTTTTAATCTTTTACATATTCATCGTACCTCTCCACCAACACCTATTTCCCTTTAATATATAAAACATGTTTTGGTAACTGCTTGATAAATCCACCTTTTGTATTATGCAGTATTGCCGACATAAAATCTCTTAATACTCTGTATTAATGGAATTGGCAATTTTACCCATTATTTTAATTTGACAATATATAATCTTATAGCTTTCTAATCCCACAGGTAGCATCATACTTTGCCTTTATACTATTCTTTTCCATTATTTTAATGCTCTGTGCAACAAATATACTGGTGCCCAATAATAACAATTACTTAGAGAGCATCATGTTCAGTCCCACAGGCTTCCATACAAATGTAGTCATCTTGTGAGCAGTTTTGTGTAATGTGCTACTATGGCATTTCCTTTTCCAGTCAGCTTCATGATCCTGCTTAACCATCCTATCCCTTCCATTGCTCCTCAGCATGTCAACAGAAACAAAGAGAATTAATGGTATGTCAGAACTTACTATTTCATGGGTTCATAGGTTCATAGGAAGTTATTAGGCTAATGACCCTAGAACCCTTACAAGCCTAACCATATTTATCCTGAGTTGCCCCAATTGTCTGTGGTTAGGTGAGTGAATTTCACAGAGGTAAGGGGCTATGGTAGTTAATATCAACTTCCTCTGTCTAGGAGGGACATGGGCACCACCCCAGGAGTGAATTTGCTGTTACTCATCCAATGATCTAGGTTGTGTTTGAAGAGAGTCAGGGAGGAGCTCTGTTTCACATGACTTGGAAGCTTGTTCCAGAGAAGTGGCAGTCTCTAAGAGATGTATGTATCTCTCCAGCATGACTTTTCCAGAGGCTAGGTTAAAATCCCAGGAGTGAGTGACCCTCCTGCAGTTTGATTTACAAAAATATTTGTTCTCCATTGGACTGTAATGCTGACTGTAGGAAACACAATTACGCTTATTTGAGTACACACACACACACACACACACACACACACACACACACACACACACACACACACACACAAGTTGGCAGCAGTGAGATTAGAACCCCTACCTAAGCACACCAGCTAGATGACTCAGTATTTAATTCAAGTACCATGGCACAAGTCTAAAATATCTGTACTCCATGGGACTGGATTGCTGATGGTAGGAAACACACTTACACTATCATGACTATATACACAAACACACATGTACCAGTTGACTCCAGTGAGGTTAGAACCCCTACCTAACTAGGTACCTCAGCTAGAGAACTCAGTACTTAAAGCAAGTGCCACAGCATGTCTTAAAATAATTACTCTTCCTTTCATCTGCAGTCAGTAAAAAATAGTACACAGATCTGGTGAATTCATCAAATGAAACACTGCATTCTATATTACACTTTCTTTTCTTAATATATTTTACTCATTCAAAGAAATTCATGTCATTTCAGAAGCTGCTATTTTGCAGTCAGTGAAGAATAGTACATACAACTGATGTCTTCATCAAATGAAACACCATAGTCTATATCACACTTGCCCTTCTTCATATACTTTAGTCATTCAACAGAAACAATATAACCAAAATACTATGACAACTTAGAAGTTAAGCTCTTAGTGACATCTCCTTGTTTTAGCTTAATCAGCCCATATCAGCTGTAGTTTCTTGCATTTCCAAACCCGAGTCCTGCCATTCTGCTACTTGCATGTAACTTTTACCTTCTTTTTTTAATCTTACAAAGGAGACATTTGGAACCAATGATTTTAACATTTTTAAAATTATAAAGCTAGGAAAGTCTCTCAGTGTCTGAAAGATGTAATATTTATCTAGATAAAGGACTATATTTGCATTACATAATCATATCCTGACCATTATACTCAGGGTTTTAATTTAGACATTGGTAATTATTAAGTGTTGTTGCTTCTTTATATTTCCACAGATTTGATTATTATCCCACCACATTCTATAGGCTGAAGTCACATAAGTAAAAAAAAAAAGATCCTTAGTAAATATTTTCATACATACTTACCTGACATAAGTGCATAGCCACTAAGCTGATACATAACAAACAGGTAAATAACACTAACTGCTTATTCAACTATCTAACAAGTCTGGTGCTTTACAATTTATGTAATTAATGTAGTTGAGTATTCAAATAAAACAAGGAAAGAATTCACCTTAACAATAAATTATCCCCTTTGTTTGATAGTTCACGTTTAACTATTTGTATTTGATCTGAATTAAACAAAAACATTATCCATAGTAGCCTATGGTTAAATTGTACAATATTATACCTCTTTACAACATAGAAAAAATAATATAGGTATTTCTTCAACTCTGTATAAAATATAGCTTCACTAAAGAAAATATTACCACATGATATGGACACTTTTATGCTGGTAGCCTTTGACTGGGTAAACAAACATTTAAACATCCTTCTTCTCATCCAGACCATATGCCCAAGTGGTTGCTCCAACCATTTTCTTTCTGGAGCTGAACATATAAACAAATGTACTTCTTCCATCATATATAACCTATTCTCCTACCTATCTTCCAGTTTTAGTGATATTAATGTCTCTCAATTTAGTAACATCATGTAAACCTTTGTTGTGTCAATCACACCAGCAATTCCTTTATTCTAACAATTGCCTCATCCAGATTAGCAAATGTCAAGACTTTGCTGTTCAATAAATATTCAGAATGGCAGGAAATTAAAATTAAAAATGTAGTCTTTATGTTTATATTCCTTTCTTACATACATAAAATTAGACTTTTGTTTCTTTCAGCTACAGATAATTTTCTCATGGTTACTACAGCTTCCACAACACTTATTCAGCCAAGTCAAACACTCACTCAAAACTGGCCTGAGCTTCCCATACATGACTATAGATTCTGACTATGATGGACATTTCATAGAAGCTATTCATATGATGTACTTAAAAATGCCACAATCTGCTGTTTTTGGTTTCACATAGCAAATCAGTTTTCTCCTCACCTTTCAAAAATTCCAAACAACCTTACATTTTGTTTCCTCACTTTATCTCCCAGCCCAGTTAACTGTCCTTTTAATTTGTTCAAGCTTTTTAAACCATCTTCATAGCTTTATTCTATATCTGACACATTACCTGTTTGACAGGCTCCATCACCTTTTCATAGTCATTCAGTTATTCCACATCATCTAGTACAATAACTCCCATTCTTTTTAGGTATACATCAAACAACCCAATTAAGTTCCACAATTCAGTTTATATGGTATCCAGATTATTAGCAACCTCAATTATATTAAATCCTAATATACTGTACCTACACACAGACACACATGTGTGTGTGTGTGTGTGTGTGTGTGTGTGTGTGTGTGTGTGTGTGTGTATATATATATATATATTTTTTTTTTTTTTTTTTTTTTTTAAGTGGTACATTTTGGAATATTTTCTGCTTAAAACCTGAGCTTTGGCTGGCTAAGATCTAGCTGTATTCAACTGGACGTATAAGAGAATTTAAGTACCTTTTATCTGCACTTTTTTAAAATAATACAGCATTTTAATAGATTTATTTGTGTTGCATTGAATATTAACTGAACTGGAAGTTTTTACTCTGTTTTTTTCAGTTAGTGCTTGTTAGATTTTATTGCCTGTTAGAATTCTTGCATAGACAGTAATTGCAGTTGGGGGTAGTCTCATTCATTGATATTCTGTTACTGCCTATTTAAGTGGTACATTTTGGAATATTTTCTGCTTAAAACCTGAGCTTTGGCTGGCTAAGATCTAGATGTATTCAACTGGACATATAAGAGAATTTAAGTACCTTTTATCTGCACTTTTTTATATAATACAGGATTTTAATTGATTTGTGTTGCATTGAATATTAACTGAACTGGAAGTTTTGACTCTGTTTTTTCAGTTAGTTCCCCACCCACTCTCCCTGGTTTTGTTTTGGTGTTAATCTTAGTGGCTTTGAAACTGCTCGCCCCTCTTGTAAATTTGTGTTTGGATACTCCGTCTGGGCCCATCTCATTTGCTCACTCAACTGAGTACAGTGAGATCATATTCTGATTTCAGGCACTCCTACGGTGTACAAAGAGAGCATCTGGGGAAAAAAATAAGCTTGTTTCCTGCCTTTCCTGCAAGTGGTCAAAACTGTTTGTAGGCTTCTGAGCCCCCAAGCCTTTCTGTGTTGGAGGGAAGCCTTCTAACTTAATTTTGTTTCTTAGAACTAGTGAAGGAAAGCAGCAACACAAACTGAAGAACACAAAAACGGCAAGTGAGCAGTACGTAGTACTTCCAGGAAGTCTCCTGCAACCAAATGAATGCTGGCAGACAACGTGAATAAAACTGAAC
This sequence comes from Protopterus annectens, assembly GCF_019279795.1. NCBI lineage: Eukaryota > Metazoa > Chordata > Ceratodontiformes > Protopteridae > Protopterus > Protopterus annectens. The sequence goes on from NC_056739.1 coordinate 1,985,627,997, forward strand.
GCTGCTTTATTAATTAAAATAAAAGCGTTTTCGCTGACAATAAAAATGGCAGCTTCCTCAAAAGAGACACAAAAAAACAGACTATTATGTCAAGAAAGGTTGCTATACATATAAAATCTGTCATCATGACATCACTATCAATTGACAACCAAATGAAAAATGAAAAACATAAAAAATATATAAATGTATAAAGGTACCAATACAAATAAATACAATACATCTAAAAGATATTTATATATATATAAACATATAAACAAGCATACCTAAAAGGATAAACAAAGTTAAAAAAGTTGTTAATTTATGACTGGTGTTTCTAATACAGTCAGTATATCAGTAGAGGCAAAGAACACTAAACTTGGTTAAATCAAGCACAATAGAGCCAGTGGGATAAAATAAATATCAACCACATCAATCAGACCTCTAAAAAGAGGTGGTTGAACATTACTAGGAAATAAACCCTGTCCTATAACCAAGATGACAAATCAGGCAACAAAGACTAGAAATATTAAAGAATAATGTCACTAATTTAAACAAATATTAAAACAAAAATTATTAGAACTATCACAAAAGACCTTATTTTGTATAACTTTTCATTTTTAATAATACTGAAATGTTGCAGTTGTCATTCAAGCCTGGACAGTGGAAGGCATTAAGTTTAACCTGCCATTCTAATTCACGAAGTTATACAAAATAAGGTCTTTTGTGATAGTTCTAATAATTTTTGTTTTAATATTTGTTTAAATTAGTGACATTATTCTTTAATATTTCTAGTCTTTGTTGCCTGATTTGTCATCTTGGTTATAGGACAGGGTTTATTTCCTAGTAATGTTCAACCACCTCTTTTTAGAGGTCTGATTGATGTGGTTGATATTTATTTTATCCCACTGGCTCTATTGTGCTTGATTTAACCAAGTTTAGTGTTCTTTGCCTCTACTGATATACTGACTGTATTAGAAACACCAGTCATAAATTAACAACTTTTTTAACTTTGTTTATCCTTTTAGGTATGCTGGGCATGTTTATATGTTTATATATATATATAAATATCTTTTAGATGTATTGTATTTATTTGTATTGGTACCTTTATACATTTATATATTTTTTATGTTTTTCATTTTTCATTTGGTTGTCAATTGATGGGTTGCCTTTAATTTTTCGGCTAGGAAGTGATGTCATGATGACACCCCCTTACTTGATTTTATATGTATAGCAACCTTTCTTGACATAATAGTCTGTTTTTTTGTGTCTCTTTTGAGGAAGCTGCCATTTTTATTGTCAGCGAAAACGCTTTTATTTTAATTAATAAAGCAGCGTTCAGTTTTATTCACGTTGTCTGCCAGCATTCATTTGGTTGCAGGAGACTTCCTGGAAGTACTACGTACTGCTCACTTGCCGTTTTTGTGTTCTTCAGTTTCTTAGAACTAGCCAGTTTTCTAGTTTCAGCACTCAAATCTGTTTCTTTGAACTCAGCACTTGTTCAGTACTCATTGTAAGCACTAAATAAGCTGCAAATTACTACAGCACTCAACTTTCCTCACTTGTCTAGAGGAAAGCAGTTTTTAGTACTTAATAAGTAAGCACCTATCCAGGCATGTCTAATGGTCAGCTCCCAGTGATTTCTCCTGTCTACCTGATGAATCTGGGCATCTTTGGGCAATGCAGCAATTGCCTCATGTACACAGACAACCATCTCCTCCTACCACCCAACACTACAACCTGTGAAAGATGCACTTGTATAGTTAAACTGGAAGCAAAGCTCTCTTCACCCAAGACTGGAATAGACAGTCAAAAGGAGAAGGTAAACACTTGCACCACATCACACTCATCACATAGTCCCTCAAAACCTACACCACCAAAACACACACATAGAAACACAAAACACACACCTACATTCGCGAAGACTCTCAATAAAAACCTGCCCAAGCATCAGGGACGTCCAAAGCAGAAACGCAAGCAAACTCCACCCCCCAACACAACCCAAATGGCACATAGCCCACAAACTCAGTGTGCTACTCAACCACAGCCCATAAGGCATAATAACATACCCACTACTCTAGTCATAGGTGATGCTATAGTCTGGAACACTGATGTTTCACTCATCAGGCTAAACAAGGAGAAAGTTACTGTCAGCTGTCTGTCAGGTGCCAGGATCCGCCACATAACACACACACTCAGGTCACTTCACAACAAGTACAAATATGACACTGTCATTGTCCATGTTGGTGTGAATGACCTGAGACATACCTCCCTGGACTACATGAAAAGAGACATGGAGGAGCTCTCCGATCTTGTAGCCCAGGCAGGTATGACCCTAGCCCTGAGTAGAATCCTGCCATCACCCAGAATGATACCACAGTACAAGGACAAAATGATTGACTTCAACAATTGGCTAAGCTTCTGGTGTAATTCTAAGGGGATCCAGCATTTATCTGCCTGGGACGACATGATCGACAGACCACGATGCTTTACCAGAGATGGCTTGCACCTGTCGCCTTTGGGATTCCGGATACTGGCTAAGGCTCTTGCCACCCCTATAGTGCCTTTTTTAGGCAAGGTTCAAATGACAACTTCACCACCATAACAGGTACAAGGAAGCAAAATCTGAGGGAAATGTTACTCAATGATAGATGTCTAAACCTCAAAATGCACTCACTCAAGATACTCCTTAAAATGGAGAACATCGACATCTGTGCAGTGACAGAGACCTGGTTCAAAGCTCCAGAGAGCACCCCCTGCATTACCAGGCTATAATTCATACCACACCTTTTGGCCACCCAACCCGGAACAAAGCACTAAAGGTGGAGGTGTGTCCATATTCATTAAGGATATTCACACCTCCAGGCTAGTTGCACAGCATAATGCATCCAAGATTATTCAAGTGCAACTAACTCTGGGCAAGACCGGAATCCAAATTGTAGCTTGCTACAGACCCCCACCATGCCCCAGGATTCCCACTCCTCTAATGGGCGATTTCAACTACCCCACCATTAACTGGGAAAACTACTCATGTAGAAACTCTTTTGCTCAACGTTTTCTGGAATTCATAAATTCCAATGCCTTGGATTAACTTATTCACACCCCCACTAGGGGCAGCAATATCCTAGATCTGGTCATTACCAACATGGGCAACCGGTGTTCCACACCAGAGGTCAATTCCTCGTTGGTCAGATCCGACCACAAGCTAATCACCCTAGACATCCACATCCCGCCCCCACTGTAAAAAACTTCTCCAAAGCCAACTTCACACTTCTTAAGACAGAAGTGGCAAACTTCATGACACTCATGTAGGTGGACAATAGAGGTATGACTGCTGAATCCTACACAAATGCACTTTATAAGCACTTACACAAGTGCATGGATCATGCTATCTCTAATAGAACCAAGATCATGCTATCCTCCAAAAAAAGGAAGTCAATCTGGTGGTCCTGTGCCATAAACAAACTCTACAACAGAAGAAAGAAACTGTTGCAAAAAAGAGTAAAATCCCATGACTGGAGGAACTCCCTGGTCAACCTCAGTAAGAAGCTGAGATCCCTCTTAAAATCCTCCAAAGCTAGTTATGAAAACAAAATTGCCACTGACTCTAAAGACAACCACAAAGCATTCTATAGCTATGTCAAGAATCTCAATGGCAGCACTCAGATTTGCTCTGAGTTACAGCACAATGGCACTAAATATACAGAACCAACTGATATTGCCAACATCCTGGCAGATAAGTTTAGTGCTAACTTTACCCCCCTCTCACCCCCTAGAGGGCCCATCTCTATACCGGAAGAATACAAAGTTCCTGTAATCATGGCTGCACAGGTAAAAAACACACTCTCCAAAGCCAAGAACACAGCTTCCGTGGGATCTGACAATATCCCAGGCTGTGTTCTACATGAACTACAGAATGATCTGGCACCCTACCTAAGTACCATATTCAATCATAGCCTCACCTCAGGCTTTGTGCCCACTGAATGGCGCACCATGACGGTTTTCCCACTCCACAAAGGGGGAGCCACAATGTACCCAGGGAAATACCGCCCCATTAGCCTGATGAGCCTGGTCTGCAAGGCCATGGAACATATCACCATGGAACTCATAAACAAAGACATTAGTAATCTCCAAACTCTGGACCCCACCCAGTTCGGATTTGTAAAAGGCAGCTCATCTCTCCTAAACCTGATTGACTTCTTTGAAGCAGTCACCAAAGCCATAGATGAGGGTAAGGTGGTTCACACAGCTTATCTGGATCTTGCCAAGGCTTTTGACACCATCCCCCACTCTGGAATTATAGATAAGCTCACTAAACTAGGTATAAATCCCTATGTCACAAGATGGGTTGCCAACTGGCTCATGGACAGAACCCACACTGTGAAAGTATCAGACTCCAAATCCGACTTCATACCAGTAACAAGTGGAGTACCACAGGGTTCAGTCCTGGGTCCTCCTGTTTGGTATCTACTTCTCCGAAGCACAGGCTAACACAGAAGGTCTTTGGCTAACAAAGTTAGCAGATGACTGCAAACCAGGAACCATAATCGAAACTCCTAACGATGTGGACATATTACAAAAGGGCCTCACTGAGACAGATACCTGGTGTCAAAGCCATGGCCTGAAGCTCAATGCCAAAAAGTGTATTGTCATCCCCTTTGGTAAAAACTATGTACCCATGAACTACCACATAAGTGGTAGTCTACTTAACGCCGAAAGTATGATAAGAGACCTTGGGACACAGGTGGACAGTAGTCGCTCCTTTGATAATCACATTGCCACAGTGGTCAGGAAATCCTTCTACATGACTCACCTCATCACAAAAGGTTTCTCGTCCAGAAAAAAAGAGGTCATTGTTCCCCTCTACTCATCACTCATTAGACCCATTATAGAGTGCGACGCCCCTTTTGGTATGCACCATACACGACATCTACAACAACTGGAAAGGCCACAGAAATACCTCACAAAGAGGATTACTGGCCTCAAACAGATGCCCTACACAGACCGTCTCAAACAACTCCAGCTTTACTCTGTTGCATATCGCCGACGCCTACTCAGAGGCGATCTCTGCCTAACATACAAAGCTATGTCAAACCCAGAGCTGTTGGACATGCTCCACTTAAAGAAATCCCAATCCCTCCGAGCTACACGCTCTAGGGACCTAAACCTTGTCACCACAATAAATAGAACATGCTGGAGGGATAGATTCCTGTCCCAGAGACTTCCCATACTCTGGGAAGACTACCTATCTATGTCAAACAGAGCCCCTCATTAGCACTCTTCAAGAAAAATCTTGATGATTGGATGGGAAATAGGAAATTCACCCCAGGGATCACTTCTGTGGCTCTGCTCGACAGGGGCACAGGAAAATAATTTTCTTGGGTGGCCAGTGTACCTTTTTGGCTAGGCTTATATAGGCCCTAGGGCTAATAGCCTAGTATCTACCTATGAACTTATATACATATATATATATATATATATATATGTGTGTGTGTGTGTCTATAAACATGTATGTATGTGTGTGTGTGTGTGTGTGTGTGTGTGTGTGTGTGTGTGTGTATATATATATATATATATATATATATATATATATATATATATATATACACACAGACACACACACACACACACACATATGACATACATATAAATATATATGAGGTTATAATGAATAATTGCCAAAGAGTTTGATCGAAACACAAAACATTGGCCAAACTCACTGACAATTACTACTGATAACCACTAAAATCATTGCAAAAATTAATCACAAATTTAAATCAATAGGTTACATTTGCAATTACGAAAAGTAAAACAAAAAAACAGCTTTTTATGTAGGGGGCTCCCCCTACAACCTGGAAATTAAAGATACTAACTCCAGGGTTGCAATAAGTTGAAAACAGGAGCAAAAACCCATGAGTTTTGTAATGATTGATATAATGAACTTCAACCATTACATAATTTGACAAATTGTACCAGCGATGGAAAACAGCACTGTTTTATCATGAGATAAAATGCATGCAGTGATTACTCAGATATATATATGGTTTACCTTTGAAAGGTTGAAAATCATGTTGACGATCGGCCGGTTGGGCGAACTGAAATGCCAAATTCTGGATGTCGAATGTCACGGAAGTTCGAAACTCAGCAAATTGAACAGCAGATTAGCTGAGTTTTGAACTCCAACGTCGAACACACTATGTAATGCAGGGGGGCAAGCCCCCTGCACCCCCCCATGTGGAGGGCTGTGCCCCCCACACCCCACCTACTTTAATATTCTAACTTCAAGATCGCACTACAGTGGGGAAAGGTTCCATTTCCCGATCCCCACTATAGTGCAATCCGCACCCAAAATGCAGAATCTGCAATGAGTGAATGTCATTTTGCATTTGCTCATTGCACATTCGATGCATTTTTTTTTGTCTATACCAAAACTGGAAAACGTCCTTTCGCACAATCCAGTTTCACATATGTGTACTATGCATATATAAAGTTAAACCATATATATATATATTTGTATGTAAACCAAAGGGTAAAAAGGTCACACAGACAAACTGTTCAGTAAAAAGTCCAACAAAAACCCAGCCAAGTTAGAGTTTTCATTGTGTAATTGCATAAACATGGGATATATGCAAATGATCCTTAAGGATATCAAGTGTTTTGGCTACAGGGCTTCTGAAAGTCCATGACTTTTTACACTTTTTAAGTCTTTATGCTTGCTTACATTTAGGCCAATAAAGTCAAACCTCTTTAACTGCTTTAACCTTTTTATTAAACTCATCAGCACTGCATAAGTGAATAGTTTGGCAGTGCATTAGAAAGACAGTCTTTAAAACCAGATAAAGCTTATAAAGAGTAAGGTGCTTCCAAAATATCCCAACTAACATCCAAACCATTAAGTAAAAACTGCAAATAAAAAAAAAAAAAAAAAAAAAAAAAAAAAAAACTTAGCCAAGCTAGAGTTTTCACTGTGTGATTCCTTAAACCTCCTGTAATGGAAGACCATGGGATATATGCAAATACCCCTTAAGAACATCAACATTTTCAGCTATATAGCTTCTGAATCTCCATAACATTTTTTTTTTACTTTTTGAGTCTTTACAGTTGCATTCAGGACAATAAAGCCAAACCCACTTGCTGTGGAAATGCATTTTCAGCCTTTTTATTGACATCATATGTAGATAATTTGGATATACTTTAAAAACACATGGTCTTTAAACTCAGCTGATGCACATAAAGATTAAGGTGCCTGCAAAAAGTCCCAACTAACATCCAAACCAAAGGACAAAATGACACACAGACAAAACATTAAGTAAAAACTGAGAGAAAACCCAGTTAGGCAAGTGTTTTCACCGTGTGATACCTTAAACCTCGTATAATGGAGGCTCATGGAATTATGCAAATGACCCCTTAAGGATATTAAGTGTCACTTCTGAATGTCCATAACTTTTTTCACTTCTTAAGTCTTTATGGTTACATTCATGCCAATAAAGCCAAACCTCTTCAGCTGTGGATGTGTATGTTTTGGCCTTTTTATTAAACTTGTCAGGAAAAACTTAAGGGGATAGTTTAGAAAAAGGGCATAGCAAAATAAATTTAAAATGGGTGGCGAAAGCCAAACACATTCTGGCTAGGCTTATAAATGCCCTAGGGCAGATAGCCTAGTATGAACCTATGAACCTATAATTTAGAAATATCAAATCTTTATACCCAGCTGATGCCCATACAGATTAAGTTGTCTGCAAAGTCACCCAACTAACATCCAAACCAAAGGGTAAAAAGGTCATACAGATAAACCATTCAGTAAAAACTGTAAGAAAAACCCAGCCAAGCTAGAGCTTTCACTGTCTAATACCTTAAACCTTCTGTAATAGAAGCTATTGGGATATATTCAAATTACTCCTTAATGACATAAAGCATTTCAGCTATATGGCTTCTGAATGTACATGACTTTTTTTATATTTTAAGTGTTTAGGGTTGCATTCAGTGTAAATAAAGCCAAACTCCACTAGCTGTGGACATGCATGTTTTGGCCTTTTTATTGACGTAGTCAGGACAGCATAAGTGGATAGTTTGGCTATATTTTAGAAACACAGGAGCTTTAAACCCAGCTGATGTCCATAAAGATTGAGGTCCCTGCAAAATATTTCAACTAATGTCCAAACAAAATAGTAAAAAAGTCATATGCTTTATTGCTGAATAGCACTTTCTAATTACCAGAAGAAAGTTGCCCTAATATTTAAGTACGCTGTCAACACCACCACCCAAGTTACTAATCTTATTTTCTCCTTTATGAATAACATTATTAATAGCATATGGATAAAATGGATTATTGTTGCCAAAATGCAATATTTTTGTTTTATTTGTATTGAATTCTATATATTATACTCATCTATCACACATTTCAATCATCCATTTATCCCTGTATTCTTGCTTGATTGCTGTATTTGTAATCAACCCAATTTTAGTGTTGCCAGCAAAATGCTAGCTCATATGTCATTTTGCCCTGTAAAATAATTCTTGAAGAAGGCAAACAAGATTTGTCCAAGAACCGACCCCTGGGGTGTATCCACAATAACTAGTATTTCCTCAGAAATGGCTGCCTCAATTTTAATCCTAAAAGTTCTATTCATTCCCTAATTACAAACCCACTTATACCCATTAATATTAATGTATTACATTATATTATGTCACTATGTGACACAGAATCAAATGCCTTAGTAAGATCAATATACACCATATCCACTGATAAGCCCACATCAATAGCTTCTCACATATTCTGATAAAACATTATTAAGTTTGATGTACATGATCTTCCCTCACAAAATCCATGCTGAGAAATATGGAGTTTCCAGCAGCTACTCTATAACAGCACTTTGAACCACAATTTTACCAAAAAAAATGAATAATATACCACTTTTAACATTTTCAAGCAGTTTAAACTACTTAGCTAATGGGGAGTCAGAAGAAGGCAACCTGCCTGTTCAGCACCATCTATTTGTTTTTCACCATGAACATGAAGTTCATTATGTGGATTCCATAATATCTTAGAAGTCCAGCAGTGACTCTCACATCTTGCAAGCTGTTCTCCCCAGTCATGTCCATCCAGGTATCTCTATCAATTTTTGCATGGATACTGAGGTCTGTCAGTAGGGTTATGGATTCAGTATGGGTATGTTGTACCCTATCAAACATATCCACAGTCTCCAAGCATTCTGAATAGCTGTTAGGTAAGTACATATGTACAAACCAAAAACAGTTTTACTTTCTGTAGCTCAGAGTCATAATGAAGTGCCCTTCTTAACTACAAAGATGCTATCCGTATTGCATGCCATTAGGTCTCATAGGTAACCTTACATGTGTCCGGGTTCTCTCCCAAGGAAAAACTCAAAAGTAGGGGAGAGAATGCTCCTGAACAAAAAGTCTGGTTCCAGAAACAATGCACAATGACAAACACACACACACACACACACACACACACACACACACACACACACACACACACACACACACACTCATATATGGCTGTTTCATTTGGTCAGCAGATTAAATTGTCGAAAGTGACATGGTTGAGACCACATGATCGACAATTTAATTCATTGACCATTTTGACTAAGGTCATGGGACAGTGGAGATCAGGGAATGTGCCCTTTTCCCCACTGTAGTTCGATCTCAGAGTTGTTATAAATAATTACCAGAGGGTGTGGGGAGTGCAAGGGGCTTGCCCCCATCAACAACTTTGTTTTGTTTGCAGGTGTTGTTTGGGTTGTTCAAGTTGATCAACAGACTAAATTGTTGATCATGTGGTTTGGACAATGTCGGTTTCAACAGATTAGTCAGTCAACCAACTGAACTAGATCCACACACACACACACACACACACACACACACACACACACACACACACACACACACACACACACACACACACACACACACACACACACACACACACACTTACTAAAGCTGGGACAGAATATCAACTATGGATCCCTGGATATACCTGACATTTTACTTCACAACTTCTATTATTTATAAATGATGCAGTCTTACAAGTTACAAACAAAATTTTGCCAAGTCAATAATAATATTCGCAATAATATTCAAACAGCATCTGCAAAACTGGTGTGCTAGTACTTCAAAAAACATGTAACATAAAACATGAAATAGCAGTAAATCATTTTGAACTTCTTGGCTGCCTATCTTGTTTCCACTACTAACATTTAATGTAGTGTAGACATTTTTCATAGGACAGAGTCCGCTAGACAAATTTTGTCCTATCTCAGCAGGTGCTAATATGCCTAACTATGCCTTACGTAAGCTTCAAGTTATTTTATCCTCTTCCCAGTAATTACAACAAGAACACTCATCCATCTACATTACTTAACTGAATAAGCTGTTTGAAACTTCATCAAGGCATCTTAATTTTTCCCACGGGGGTGAGGGTGGGGGGCATCAGAAACACAGTCTCCTAGGTCAGCTAGCTAAGTGATTTTTATCTAGACTAATCCTTTGCAGTCTGAAACTTTAACTTATTTCTGATAGTTGTCCTGAGTCGCATTAGTATTTGCAAGTGCAGGGCATATTTTAACAAACTTATATTGTAACACAAATGGACAATGCTATGTTTGTTGAAAATGGACTGTAAGGCATCATAAAACCTAACTACATTTAGAGTTAAGCAAGGGAAAATAAAGAGTCATAATGAAGTGCCCTTCTTAACTACAAACCTGAAGAATGCATTAGCTAATATTGTGCAATATGTTGATGACAGGCCACAATGCATCCTGAGATAAGAGCATACAATCTGACCTTAAATGTACTTTCAGTTCCTATTCTGTTTAGGGTAAAGTTACCTAATGCATTTAATGAGCTCAGTCATGACAAGAAACATCTTTATTAAACTATCATTTATGACATAAGCAATTATACATTTATATAAATGAAAACAAACCATACTGACATATTTTCAGTTGTAAACATTGTACATCAGTTATAATTTATCCAGTCACTGTCAGTGAAACATTACATAGCTCCTTCAAATTCTGCCTTCTGCACATATAGTTCACATGAATCCCATTTTTCTACGTAATTTGTTCCTAACCTTTTCTAAAGATCCTATTTCTAGTTATTTTACCTCTGTTACTATATTCACTACTTCTAGTACAGTTCGTTTACTCTTCAATCTCCATTTTCTAGTAATTGCTTTTTTGGCAGCTACCATAATTAGACTCAGCCAATTCTGATTCTGTATCATAGCTCAAAAATAATTTCCTTAGTTATACCAGTTTGCTCACCCGGTATTTCAGATGGTGTAGTCTGCACTGAATTTTTAAAGACTGCCAGCTCATTACAGTTCTAAAAAATTCCAATTATCTCTTTTTTCTGCATCACACCTTCAACATTTGCTATCTACCTGAGAAAAAATGCCTCCCAAATATGCAGCAAAGTCTAGAAGATTTATGTTCTTTGCTTGGAAGTGTTTTCATAGGATTTTTATACCCCAAGTCATGCTAAGCGATCTTATTCAGCATACATTGATCAGATTTTTTTTGTAATGCATGAAATGATGCAAATCCAGACCTTCTTCAAATTAAACTGGCTGTACATATTTGTTGGCCAAGTTTAACTGAGTAAACTCTCTCCCTTCCTATGAAAACTAAGAGGTTTAAGAAATTTACAATGTACAATAGTAAATAAACTTTTTGAAGCTGTAACCTAACCTTTAAGACAACATTTATAGTGGCATATAAAATGATAATAGTTGCTTATTCTCTGAGTACCATGGTGAATTGCAGTTATTCTACATACGGTTGGCAGCCACTTGATCAAGCATAATCTCCCCAATCCTGTTTTTTCCAGAAGTTTTTAACCCCAGGCTGTATTTTCTATTAGTTCAATGTACTGCAGCTTTGCAGTTTCTGTGACTAGTGTATTCACCCTTGTAGGATGTTTCTTTCCCCCACAAGCTGTGCAACCTTTGAGCGAATATTTTTAATTAAGGAGGTATGTGGATAGACTCCATATTGTGACCGCAGGAAAGTTTACCCTCTGCAAAAAGGATGGATCTATGCTACTTTTTTATCACTTTGGACTAATGAGTTTTTGTTTAGTGGGTCAAGACTAATTTCACATAATGGATCCATGAACTTCAGCTATAATGTCTAGTTTTATATATTTCTGTCATTGCCTTTTGGAATACCTGATGTGTCAAAACATCAATATTTGTTTTAGCATTCATGTAATTTCATGCATTAACTACTATGAATCTGAATGTATTGCAGTAAATTAAATCCTGTGTCTTCATTTAAAGTAAGAATTGTATGCTTTGTGTGCACTGCTGAAGTAGCATTAATGGTGTGGTAGAATGTGGAACCTCGTATAACATATGCTGCTGGTGTGGCAGTCACCCCATTTAATACAAATCAGTGGAACAGTAGAGATACTGCAAACCATCTACTGAGGATGTGATATCACTGGGGGAGCCTGACATACAGCTCATGGGAAAACAAGACAATTATTGAACACAACTGATGTATACACCTAAAAGAAGAAAAGTTAGTCCTAGGTCCAACACGACATATTATTTATTTAGCTTTTTTTCGTCTTTCAATTTTCTGTAGCTCTTCTTCTTTTTTCCCTATTTCTGAATGATTATTCTGAAAATGAACTAAATTACCCTGTGTAGAAGAAACAGAAACAAAAGTTTACTTGGAGGTGTGAGAGAGCTGGCTATCTTTGTTTCTCTACCAGCAAAAACAAAATAATAATAATAATTTTATTTCACTTTTTGCACAGTTGTTCTGCTATGTTGTATAATGGAGGTGTGGAAGGAGTGAGATATGTGGCCTTAATTCTTAGTCCAGTAAATAAAATGTGTGTTGTTTGTGTGCATACAGTCTGTCTATGGTCGATGCACTGTGCATTGTACCATTTAATGATACAAATGATGAAGGACTGTAGTTTATCTGAAGATTATTTTTATCTAAAGTTTAAATTAGAATGCATAGCAATGTTATCCCATTTACTCAGAAAGTTAGCTCTTCATAACCTTTAATGTCATATATCACTGGTTAAGCAAAACAACTTTGGCTCATTATGTGTCTGTCATATTCCCAAAACCTAAATCATAGCTATAATTGTCTTACTGAGAAACATCTATTTGAAAGATTCAGGTTTGTGGATGGTTGGACTAACTCATTCCCTCCAGTACAGCTCTTTTGAGTGTGTACATTTAAATCCCAGTGGGTGTGGCTTGAGTCTTTAAAAAATAAAGTTATCACCTTACAGTTCTAACAAACACTCATTGACAGTGGTCAAATAACAATACAACTGTGTTTGCCATCATGTGTGCTTCAAGGTAAAATATTCGGATACCTTGTATGTAGCATGGGTTTGGAATTAGGAATGCAAATATAAACAAGCAATATTTGATGCCTAGAGGAGCAGTAGAAGGTAACTGCAGAAACGCCTGGAGGCACACTCAGCTGTAATGAGTTTTAAGCAGGTGCAAGGTACTATATTATAGGCCACTAGTTAAATATATGGTAATTGGAGTAAGATGTAGGGCATTTCAGTTTTACAAAAGTCACATATTAGGGAAATTAGAAGAAGTTGAAAATTGAGATAGAAAAGAAAATAGTGGAACAGGTTAACGGCTTCAAAATTCTGGGAAGGGTGGTTGAAAAGGGAAGTCTGAATGAGGATGCTGAAGCTAGAATCAGAGAGCCTTCATGTGACTGTCACAGAGTGGAATTGGTCATTTTTATTTATTTTTTTTATTTAACATTTGTTGACCGGGAAAGTCCAACTAGGTTCCACAGATCCTGTTTTCAGCGGAGGCCCGGGGAGAAACGCTCCAGAATCATGTCTTTAGAATGAGTGACAGAAGAATGCCAAAGAAAATGAAAAGTAAGGTATACAAAACAGTGGTGCTACCAGTACTTTTGTATGGCACAGAAACCTGGGCAGTGAAGGCAGAGTAGTTAAGGAAGCTAGAGGTGATGGAAATGAAGTGCCTGAGATGCATGATAGGATGCACACTGTGGGAAAGATGAATAACTGATAACAACAGAGAGAAGCCAAAGTAGCTTCAGTTGTAGAAAAGGTCAAAGAAAGCATATTATAGTGGTTTGGGCACATGTGCAGGAAAGCAGAAGACGATTTGGTGAAGAAGATTTGGGTGACAAAGGAAGAAGTCAAGAGAAAATGAGGGCATTCAACAAAGAAATGGATGGATTGTATGAGTGAAGACTTGTGACTGCCAAAGAAGGTAGGAGAGTAGCACTAAATCAAGAACTATGACAACAGTTGAAATGACACTCTGATTCCATGTAGAAAAAAATGGGAAAAATGAGAATGATGGGTATGAGATATTGGGGTGCCCATTGTGTCCTTTGGTCTCTGTTGTTTCTGGCAAACATGGCAATTCAAATTCAGTTATTCAGTAAAACATTTTTAGAGTACTTACACCTAAACACAATACATAAATCATCTTAAAACAATAAATTATATAAAATGGTCCTGAGTATAATAAAGGTAACATAATTTTGGCAATTATGGAGAACACTGGATCACAGTGTGGGTCTAGAATAGCAAGCAACAAAGATGTTCATCATTCTCACTGCTGCAGTAACAGTAGTTGCCCTTAGACTATATGGGTCATTTCCTGCCCAGGAAACAACAACTGGACAGCTTCAAAAACCTCTGGCTTCCCTCATCTCCTTCACTCTAACTGCTGATTGGTTAAATCCATGGACGGAACTGAGCAGTCAGAGTGAATCTCTCTTCAGTACTTTCTTGTTATCTCAAGAAGAAGCATCTCCCGGACTTTTCAGGAGTAGCAGTCAGCCTAGAGCTTCATTTATGGCAGATAAGTTCCCATTGAGGAACCTCCTCCAGTCAGAAATTATTACCCATTTAGGAAAAAATAGCATTTTTTGTGTTTTTGACTAAAAACAATATTTCCCTTTAAGAAACCAGGCGTTTTTTTCACACTATCTAAGGTAGGGTTACCACCTGTCCCACTATGTGAGGGACAGTCCCTCTTTGGGCAGTTGTGTCCTGCAAAAAAATTGAAAAAATGGCAAATGTCCTAAGATTTTAGGACAAAATTATTTCCTATATTTTATGTAATAGTTGTATAAGATAGTTATTCTGTATCTGAAACATCTAAATGTTATAAGAAACAGAATAAGCAACTAAAATGCTACAAGAATAAGCTTTTATTTAGGCAAAAAAGTGAATTTCTGTCCTTTGTGCTGGCCATGGGTATGTTTCGCCCTGCAAAATCTGACATTTGTACCAAAAATGTCCCACTTTGGGCATTTGAAAAGGTGGCAACCCTAATCTAAGGTTTCCTGTCAGGGGCCACTAATTTGTAGTTAAGAGTGTTTATATTAATCTTTGGTGCTAATTTGTGGAAAATTGTGTACTGCTTGTATAAATAATGAATTTTGTGAGCCAGAACAGATTACAGAGGAACATGTAGGAAATTGTCTGTCAGACTAATGCTTATGCTTACTTCTTGACAACCTACCTAGCATTTTGATTCTGTCAGTGTGTTTGTGAATGCTTGAACAGTACTGATAGGGAAATTCTCTTCTACTTTTATTTTTTAATCTAATGTACTGGAGAAAGTGGTATGAATGTATGTGTGCTGTTCATGAACACTCAGTGATCACTTACCTTTTGACTGAATATACAGGAATACTTACCTTTTTTGCTACTTCTTCCCTGATTACAACATGGATACTTATTCCGGGTCTATATTAAAAAGTCGAATGTTTACTTACACGAACACCTAAACGCCGACATGTCTTCATCGAGCCGTGAAAACATTGATCGTCCTGAAGCCCGAAATCTGAAATGTCGATTCGTCATGGTTGGCTCTTCTGCGGTATAGCTCCGTAAGGTAAGTGTGAGATAGTTCCGGACCTTTAGGGTTAGGGTGCAGGTTAAGGTAAGTGCATAGATGGTAATGTATGTTAGATTTAGTGCAGGGTTATAAGTAGGGTTTTATTAAGTGTATGTGTGTGGATTATTTAGTTTGTTTGGGTATAGCTTTTTAAGGTAAGTGTGTGATAGGTACGGACCATAGGGTTAGGGTGCGGGTTAAGTTAAGTGCATACTTGGTGGTATATGAAAGATTTAGTGTAGGGTTAGAAGTAGGGTTTAGTTTAGGGTTAGAAGTAGGGTTTTGGTTAGTGTATGTATGTGGTTTATTTAGTTTGTTTGTTTAGGTAGTATATAGCGGGCGGTGGGATAGGACAACTATGACATTTCGAGTTATTGAATTTCATGGTTTAGGGTGTTCGGTGTATTTGCGGTTCGTGGAATATATGTCGGTATTTAGGTGTTCGAGTAAGTAAACATTTGAGATTTTGATATAGACCCCTTATTCCAGTATGTAGGTCTCTTCTCCCACAGCACCTAGAAAGAAAAAAAAACACCTACCAAGGAGTCCTTGCCATTGTCCCAGACTCAGTCTATGCCTCAGCTGATAATGGGTGAACCTGTAGTGGCCGTTGGTTGTTCCTCAGACCATAGACTTTCCTCACTGGGTTCCTCTGTTGTGGTTCGTTTGGCCAGTATGAACTAGGGGTCAGCCCTGTCTTCCTTGGCTGTACCAGTGTCTGATATGGACACGGGAGAGCCATCTTCTCTGGGTCTGGGAGATACTCCAGGAGATTCTTCAAAGGGTAATTGGGACAGGAGACCATTAGGTCCTATTCTCCTGGAACTCCTATTAAAAAAATAAATAAACACTCTTTTTCTGATGCTAGACAGGCATTACAGGCAGTAAATCCTGACACACAGAATCAGTTACAAATGGGCAGTCCCTGTCAATTTTTTTCCTGAGGAAAGAGGGTCTGATGATTATTATTTTGACTGTGATAGGGTTTCTTCTCCTGCAGACTCCCAAGTCCAACTCTCTCATTGTGGGGAAAACTTTGATTTTTAAACTCCAGTGGAGGAATTTTCTTTTAATCAGCCCACTGCGAGGATGAATAAGATATTTTTACTGGGAACAAACAGATGTCCCTGTGAACTGAGGAAATACTATGATATGTTACAACTGGATATACCTCATTCCACTCCCATCCCTCCTATACTGCTGGCCCTGGAGGATGTGTTGAATGCCTTCCTGTACTCATCCTGATACACAGCCTTCAGTCCCTAGCATTTGTTTTTCGGATTCAGTCCCTAAAAAATTAGATAAGCTGTATACTGTATCTTAAGCTAATACATTTCTTTTCTGTTACCAAAGGTCAGACCCTGCTACCATTTTCACTGTGACTTATACTAGAAACACACTGATGCTCAATACCAACCCTTTTCCTGATGATAAGGAAGGTAAAATGCTAGACTGTATAGGCAAGAGAATGGTTTCTTCTTCCATTTTATTATCCAGAAGTCTGAATTACCAGGCAAACATGTGGAAATGTATGTTATGTCATGTGGATAGTCTGAGGCAATTAACTTCCACTCTTTTCTAAAGAAGAAAGCTATTTCCTGAAACAAACTGTTTCTATTCTTTCTCAGGTATCTAAACATGCTTTGAAAAGTGCACATGATTGAGCAGATACTGTCTCTAGAGCCAATGCTGCTGCTACAATGTTGAGAACGCTTGCTTGGGTACATAACCAAAAGTTTGCTGATGAGGTAAAGACTGAAATCTTGAATTCATGTTCAGATAAGGAGGTATTGTTTGGCTTCATCTGTTACCCAGGTTCTAAAATAATAAGATAAAAGAGGGAAATTAATTTGGGGAGTTTCTGAGATATTTCATGTACCCCAATACAAATGTTATAGGCCTTCCTTTTCCAGCAAATAAAATCCAAAAAATAGATTGCCAAATGGCAGCAGCAATAAAAACAGGAGTCCTTTCAGAAAAAGGGACAGGCCAACAGCACAGTACAGAATGACTATGCCAGCATTTCATACTGTCTTCCCTCTCCTTCAGCCAACATCTCTTCAGATCTGTCCCCAAAACTGTCCCTCAACACTCTCCCTTTGGAAAAAGATTGTCTCAGACTCCTGGGTGTTAAAACTGGTGCAGAAGTGCTACTGATGACACTGTATAAAGAACTCTTATTTCAGGGAAATACTTTCCCACCCTTCAAACCAAACGAGAGTTTTTTTCCCTCAGGCTCTTCAGTCTTTCCATACTCAGTGAGCCATAGAACCAGTGCCTTTAACTCAAAGGGGCAAATGCTTCTATTCCAGAATGTTTCTGGTACCAAAGAAAGAGGCCTCTTGGAGACCATTATTAGATCTTTCTTTTCTAAATGTTTACATGAAAGTTCCAAAGTTCAAAATATTGATCTTACCAAACTTATTACCACTCATTCCTCATGAGTTATTTGGTAACTCTGGACTTAAAATATGCATGCTACCATATTCTCGTAGCCATAGGCTTCAGGAAATTTCTAAGGTTTTCTGTTTCTCGGTGAGATTATTGGTTCTCTTTCTTACCCTTTGGTTCATCTATACTCCAATGGTATTCACAAAATGTCTAAGCCCAGTCATACAATACTGCAGACTGAATGACATTCACATCTTATACTTATTTAGACAACTTGCTTATCTTTGCAGAGTCTTTATTCAAATATCAAGAGGAATTAACATGGGAATGTCTCTTTTAACCAATCTGGGCTTCCAGAAAAATATTGCAAAATCCTCCTTGACTCAGTTTCACAGGATTGTGTTTATGGGATGTCTAATAGAGTATTCTCCTCAAAAGGCCTTTGCAACACAAGACAGGGTAGATCTTTATCTGAGAGTTTTCTTGAACTGCTGCAATTAGACTCAATTCCTCAGGATCTTAAGGAGTTCATGGTTTCTATGATTCGAATGATATGTCTTGCCAGTTGACATGTGAGAATGATACAGTGATTTCTGAAAAAAAAAACATATACCCAACATTTGCATTCTCTGGAGTATCAAATTCCAGTTTTGAGCTTTGTAGAAAAGGGAACTGCTTTGGTGGCGAACCCGGGTTTCCCTTTTTGTCCTTAGACCCCAATCCAGTCTGTCACTATAGTCATGCCCATTTTTTCTTGGGATGCAGTTTCCAGAGGGGAAAACTGCAAGGACTATGGAATCCTTCTGACAGACCAAAGCACATCAATTTAAAAGAGATGTTGCCTGTAATCCATGTCTTAAAGTGTCTTCATAACCTTTGGTCACCAGGTCCTCTCCAAGTGGTTACAGACAACACCACAGTCAAGAAGATTATCTAAGTTGCAGGTTGTCATGTTGGGTGAACCCTATCTGATTTTCCATAGGAACAGGGTATATTTAAGAACAAACTCCTCCCCTCATTCATGCTGAAAGTGTTTTTTTACAGTTCACTTTGAATCAAGCCAAAATCTCCTATTTTTCTATCCATGACCTAAAAACAGGGAGGACAGATTCTGCCTACTCTAGATAAGCATAGGCAACTCAAGATACTATCTTGACAGAACTAAGCCTTTTAGAAAAGTTGATCAGCTATTTATTTCTTATCAAGGGGCCAAAAATGTATACCCTATGTCTAAACAGTCAATTTTCAGGTGGTTGCTCTCAGCTATTATTTATTTATTTAGTTTTGTTATTCCCATTCCACTGGAGGCTTGCCTTCTTTGATGGCATACTGGAAAGGGGGGACTCTAGAAGAATTCTAGTAGAGCTATATGGTAGGTCCAGGTCAAACTTTGCTAAGACCATCCCTCAGGGGCTGCTGGATCCATATCTGTCCTCCTCTCAGAATGGATAGGCTTTGCTATTCAATTTAATGGCTACTGCAGCAGTGTGAATGATGAACATAGTACACCTGTGCAAGATGCATCTATTCATAATGTTTGAATTCCTTACTGCTGCAATAGCCATCACCTGCTCTTGTACATACTTGCAGTTGTGATATAAAGTAGGGCTGTGTTAACTTTCTACTTTTTATGTTCTGTTGTTAATATTGATTATTTATTTCAGGATGCTAGGTTGTTCTCTCATTGTATGGCCAAGAAAGTCTAAAAGAAAACTTCACACTGGGTGCTGATTTCCCTCCGCGGGATTAGCCAATCAGCAGTCAGAGTGAAGGAGTTGGTGGGGAGCCAGAGCTTTTTGAAACTGGCAAGTCATTGCTACCCAGACAGGAAACATAGCTTTCAAACATCCTAGATTTGCCTGGGAGCACCCATTTTTAAGATTAAATAAGCTTAATTCCTTGACTGCCCAATTTGGGTGCAAGTGCACCCAAGATTTGCGGTAAAGCAAACTCTGATATTCTTCATATTGATCACTGCTGCAGAGCCTTAGCTATATGCGTTATAGCCTGCCAAGGATATAACAGATGGCCAGTTTCAAATGCTTCAGGGCACCTTCCATGAGACCAAACCATCAAATAGCTTGATCTTTACTGTTGCTGAAGAGTACACCCCTCTGAGGCTTTTGAAGACTGACATTTGGCTTTTGCTTTCCTTAGATGGGCAGGTAAGTTTCCTTTGGGAGAAAAAAAATCCATTTTCTTACTTTTAACTAATGTTTTATTGCTTTCCTTGTTGGAAAAGTTATTTTAAAACTAGGAGTGTTGCATTTTAATGGATTGTCTTGAGACTATAATGTATTTTTAAATGGAGCACTTGTTTCTGTCCTGTTTAAAAGTGGTGTTGCCTAACTGATAAAATATTTTCTGTGGAGCAATTGTGTTTATTTTAATGTTATCGGCTGTCATGGCATTTGAAAGTGCTTTTTACTGTATTTTTTTCTATCAAAAAAAGTAACTTTTGTGGGCTAGCAGTTTTACTGCCATTGTTGAGCATTTTCCCAAGGATAGAGGCACCATTTTTGGCTTGACCATGGAACAGATTGTCAGTGCCATGGTCTGACCTTCTTCCAGCCACAAAAAGAAAAAGTTAAGCCACCACAGTAGCCTATCAATTTGCCTCAGTTGTAGATGGGTGACTCTGCTGTGGCCATTTGCTGCACCTCAAACCACTCTTTTACCCTGGAGCCCTCTGATGTAGCAAGTACAGCCACTATGGATCAGGGGTTAACACCCTCTGTGACTGTTGGTGTCCCCTTAGTGGGCAAGGAATGACTACTCTTGTCAGTCCTGGGAGAGGGAACAGGGAAAGTTTCCCTGTTGTGTCAGAATGCTGTGCCCATCCCTGGGGAAGAAGTGTCTGCCATTAATAACTCAGTTAGCCCCATTTTCTCCTGTCAAAAAGAAACAGAAAACCAAGCATGCATCTACTCCTCCTCAAATTTCTTTGGATAGGAGTAGTTTACTGGGATTGTCTTAGGGTTTGATTCAGGCTATTGATCCTTTCTGTAGTGTAGCTTCCAGTAAAAGAAAGAGTGATGACTTCTTTCCTGAAGAGATTCAAGATTCTGAACCTGAACAGGAAGATGTTGGGATGGATTCAAGGTTTTGTCCTCAGATTCATACTTGGAGGAGAGCTCACTTTCTGATTCTCCCTGTGGGTGTTTCTCTTTCTCTGAAATTATTGCTAGAATGTCCCATTGTTTTCAGTAGGAGAACACTGAGGCTTCTCAGTCCCTCAAAAAATGCTATGAGTTGTTACAGATGCAGAACCTACACCCACTCCTTCTCTCCTGACTTCTTTAGGGGATATGTGTCTTTTTGCCTTCAATTTTCCTGATAGTCAGCCAGCTGTCCCTAAAAAGGCAGATAGGTTGTATAAAGTTCCTCAGCCTTAATTTTTTATGCACTATTCCCAAACCTGACACAGCAACTATAGCCTAAGTTGATTCCTTTGCTGCTAAGCTCTTAGTTAATTCCAATCCTACTCTTTCTAATAAGGATGGGAAAATTATTGATAGGTATACAAAAAGTGTATACTTCTACAACTTTGAATTTCAGAATTTTAAATTGTCAGGCTTATATGTTTATAAAGTTTATTCAGACATATTATAAAACTATAAGGAGTGTTTTGTGTACAGTTTCTTCTTGAGAAGAAAAATCCGCTTTAAATAACAGTTTCTTCGATTGTACAGGTCACTGCTCATTGTGTGCAGAGTGTGTATATGACTCTGTTGATAGTTCACTGCTGTGGTTTTAAGGAGATTTGCTTGGCTGCATTCACAGACACTCCCAGATTAAGTTAAAAATGAGATTTTAAATTCTACATTGGCTAGAGATTTAGTGTTTGCTCCTTCTGCTGAAGAGGTGATCAAAAAGTGTGATGAATGGAGTAAGTAGATCCACAGAATCTCTATGATTTTTCAGCCGTACTTTTCAAAATTGTCCAAGGGATTTTCTTTCACGTCATCCATTTTTGGCAAAAAATAGAACTAAGAGTCTCAACAGAATTTATGCAAACAGACGTTTAAGAAGTAGTGCTAAGGAGGTGCTAAAACAAAGGACATTCCCTAAGTCTGAATGACAAGAGAACTTGTGATCCCCTCCCACCATAGCCCTGTTTCACTTCCAGAAAGTCTAAAGCTCCTTTTTCTCTTTGGCAACAGATTGTTTCAGAAAAATGGGTTCTGAAAATAATTCATCAGGGTTACAGATGGCAGTGGAAGGAAATTCCTCCTTTCCAGGGGGTCATTACTCATCCTGCTGATCAGGCTGTTTTTTTCACCTATTCTTCATCACATGCTGTCCCAAGAAGTGAGAGAACCAGTTCGTCCTTCCCAAGTGGGTAAGGGGTTTTATTCAAGGATGTTCTGAGTCCCAAAGAAAGAAAATGCTTGGAGACTAGTTCTAGATTTTTATTTCTTTCTTTCCTGAACCTGTTTGTGATATTGCCCAAATTCAGAATGATGTTACTTCACAACCTATTGCCTCTTCTTCCCCTTTCAAGTTTACCGGTAACAATAGATTTAAAAGATTCTTATTATTACATTCCTATTCATCTAGACTTCAAGTGTTTCTTAATGTTTTGTGTGTCTGGATCACATTTAGTTCACAAAGTGTCTAGCTCCAGTTATAGCTCATTGCAAGCTACAGGGTATCCATATATTTCTGTATTTAGATGACTTGCTTATCTTTGCAGAGTATTTTTCAAAATGTCATGACTCTCTCTCTTGAGTGAGAGATCTCTTGCACAAGCTGAGGTTCCAGGAGAACATTCAAAAGTCTTTCTTGACTCCTTCACACAGGATTGTGTTCCTGGGATGTCAGCTGGACACCTTGGTTCAAAGAGCTTTTCATCCATAGAAAAAATAGATCTTTATTTAGATATATTGCTAAGGTTTTCTACTCAGACTTCAGTCACTGAGAGGGAATACCTCAGGTTTTTGGGTTGCATGACATCTATGATTCTCATTATACCCCTGGCAAGACTCCACATGAGAAAGATACAGTGGCATCTGAAATCTGTTTGGTCCCTGCAACACTTTTTATCTATTCAGATCCCAGTACTGGGGTTTGTCAGAAGAGAAATCTCTTGGTGGAGACAACAGATATCCTTAAATCAAGGTCTCCCCTTCTCCCTTCCTGCTCCAAAGCAGTCAGTCACCACAGATGCTTCAGACTTTGCTTGGAGAGCAGTTTCAAGAGAGATAAAAGTGCAGTGGTGTGGGACACCAAGGACACATTCAAGCACATAAACATCAAGGAGATGCTTGCCCCTGATCAAGACACTCAATCATCTGAACCATTTTGGTCCCTGTGACCTCGTAAAGTGGTTACAGACAATACCACAGTGATGTGGTACATCAACAAGTAAGGGGAAACCAGTTTGTACCCCCTTTGTAGACTAGCAGTATTAGCTTGGGATATAGCTTCACAGCACAATCTCTCTCTATGGGCATCTAACATTCCATCAGAGCAAAGTTGTATGGCAGACAAGCTGAGCAGTACTAGGGCAGACCCTCATAAATGAAAACCAGATCTGGGGTTCTCCCAAGATTTTATCCATCTATGGGGGTTCCTCAAGTAGACCTCTTTGCCTCCTCTGTGGAGGTAAAATTCTGTTCCATGACTCTATGCAAGAAGACATGGAAGACAGATGCCTTTTCTTTTCATTGAATACAAACACTAATATCTAGAGTACTTCTAATGATTCAGAAGGAAACCCGCAAGATTATTGTACTGACTCCCTTCTGGTCCAGGCAATCATGGTTGTCCCTTCTTTTTGAAATGGCCAGGGGCAATTTCCACAACCTTCCTCACAGAATTGATCTACTTTCACAAGAAGTAACTGCCTGAATGATATGGACTTAATTCCTTTTAGGCCCCTGTTTTCTAAGGCCATTCAGCAGGTACTAATGGAGGCAAAAAAGTCTGCTACTAGAAAATCATATATTAGTGAATGGAAAAGGTTTTCTAGTTGGTACCAACAAGATCATCAGCACCCATTCAAGGCTAGTTGTTCTCTACTTTTACAATATTTGTGTGAGTTATTATCCTATGGCCTTACTTATTCTTCTATCGAGGTTCTTTTGTCAGCCATTTTGTCATACCTACCCATGGATCCTCCTCTTTCAAGACAGTCACATGTCAAAATGTACTTGAAAGGGGTTTTTCATAACAGACCTCCAACTAAACCAGTGGCCCTTCCTTGGGTTCTTAATTTTGTGTTAGAGAAACTAACACTTGCTTTATTTGAACCAGCTAATCTCACTGACTTGAGGTTCTTAATACGGAAAACATTTTTCATTGATGGCTATGAAGGAAGGGTATCTGAGTTTCAGGCTGTTATGGTGAGTCAACCCTACCTCATTTTCCACAAAGATAGGGTTTCTTTGAGACCTAATCCTTCTTTTATGCCTAAAGTGGTATCCAAGTTTACATTAAGCCAAACTATTCATCTCTCTGTTTTTTTCCTGAACTTAAGAATGAGGAAGAAATGATACTCCATACCTTAGATGCCCACAGACAACTTAGGTACTATCTTGAAATAATTAAATCTTTCAGATCATCAGATGTATCATCCATGTCTTGTGAATCTAAGGAGAAGGGACAACAGGTGTCAAAACAGACTTCTTCAAAATGATTGTCTAAGGCTATTACCTTTTGTTATACTCACCATGACATATCTATTCCAGACAGGGTCACGGCCCACTCTACAAGGACCTTGGCTTCTTCTATGGCTTTTTGGAAAGTGTGGATTCTAGACGTATTCTAGAAGCTTTTACTTGGTCCTCTGTACATACTTTTACTAAGCACTATAAGGTGGATTCCTTTTCTAGGTCTAGTTCATGCTTTGCTAGGACCATTCTCCAGAGGATCCTTGACCCTTCTCCTTCCACCTACCAAATATAGTTAGCTATGGTAATCTACCCATATAGCTAAGGCTACTGCAGCAGTCATCAATATGAAGAACATAGTATGGTTGTGCAAGTTGAACTTATCATAACAGCAGATGTTCAAATGATCACTGCTGCAGTAGTCACCCTCCACCCCCTGTTTTTGGTGTGTTTTTTATGTCAGGGTATGGACATTTTTGTAATTCCTAGCCATATCTTTCACTCTTTCTGCTGACAGGAAAGCTCTCAAGGGCTTTGCACCCAAACTTGTCTTTTAGTCAACTCAGCTTGAGCTGCTTGACAATTTGGGTGTGTGGAAGGTGCACTAAAACTTTGGAAGCTGGTTGGCTGTTATATCTTTGGTGGGACATAAACCATAAAACTAAGGCTACTGCAGCAGTGATCATTCAAACATCTACTGTTATGGTAAGTTCACCTTACACAGCTGTACTTTCTGGCAATAGATGTTTCAGCCAATTAGAGCGTCACATTACTGCATCTAATTTTTATGCAGCTGGACAGTTTCTTTTACTGCTTAACACATGGCAGCAGAAGCAGACCTGGTGTGTGTTCAGTGTTTAATTAGGTCCACCCAGCCTGTACATTAAACAAGGCAGGTCAGCATTGTTTGTTTGCTTTTTTGAACAGGAGCAGGAAGGAGGAGGACTATGTACAACAGAATAAGAAGATTATCATCAAGCTTTGAAGACTGAAATAGGAAAATGTTATTATGAAGAACAGTTTCTAGGAATAGTGTCAAAAGGTCAATAAAACTATTCCCCAGGTCTGAATGTGAGGACAAATAACTTTGTGTCTTAACAACTCCTATTTCATTTGGAATTACAGTAAAAAGTCTCTTGACATCCAAGGTCACTAAGATAAAGGGTTCATCATCTCTCAGATTCCTAGTATAGGCATATAAGTCCAATAAGAACTGTTTGCTGTCTCTGAAGTCCCTGAATAGACCACCGTTACGTCCCATAGTAGCCGGGAGGGGTTGGGTTACGGAACCGTTTTCTTTGTATTTAGAACATTTTCTAAGGCCAATTGTAGATGCCAACTTAGTGATATTGAAAGACAGCAAACACTTTCCTATTCGATGATGAGATTTATATTCAGAAGAATGGCGTAGCTATGGGCACTTCATGTGCCAATAGCTATGCCAACATTGTGACGGCCAACTGGGAGGAAGAACTCCCTTTTCCTTTAGAGGACTTCCAACGTCATGTAGGGTTCTACAGACGTTTTGTTGATGACCTCTTTTTTATTTGGAAGGGAGATGAGGTTGGCTTGATGAATTTTGTTACTACCTTTAACAGTTTGACAGACTTCCTCAGCTTCACTATGAGTTTTTCTAGATGTAATATATCGTTTTTGGATGTCAACATTGAAAGACTTGGGAATGGTCTATTAAATACATCAGTACACAGGAAAGCCTGCCATAGGAATTCATTGCTGCATAGAGACAGTATGCATCCCCTTTATGTTTTTGGAAACGTGGTGAAAGGTCAGATTATGAGAGCTTCTAGACTCAATCCTACAGAAGTAGGGTTTGAACAGGAATTGGTTGAACTTAGAACTAGATTCCTTGATAGACACTACAGCCACTCAGAAGTAGACAGGGCAGTTAAGAATATTAGCCAACTAAGGACCTCTAGAGCGAGGCCTTATTTTTCCGACCAAGGTAATATGGTCAATGATTTACAACAAGAAAGAGCAAGTGAACTTAAAATACCTATGTTCTTTACCTCAGATGTTGGCAATATCAAAAAGATTGTTGAGAGGCACTGGGATACCCTTCTATTAGACGAGGATATCAGTAGTATAGTAGGTCAGGGACCTAAGTTTTTATATAAAAACAGAAAGAATTTAAAACAGATTTTGTGTCATTATCCCTTGAGTAATCTCGACACCACTCCGGCTTCAATTGTAGGTAATACTGCATCTTGCCGTCATTGTAAACAATGCCAATACATTGACACTAGATGCACATTTATACAACCTACTACTGGACATGAGTTCACTTTCCATACTAGGACAAACTGTCAGAGTGTCAATGTTATTTATCTTGCTAGATGTGTGTCCTGTGAGGCATTTTATATTGGTAAAACCAATAGAAAGCTTAGGGAGCGTATTAGGGAACATGTCTACCATATACACTTAGACTCTGAATTCAATGCCCTGGCTAAACATAACAGACTACTAGGGGCAACACACACTTTCAAATTCTATGTGATGCAGATCATTTTACCTAGTTCGCGAGGGGGAGACCTAGGAAACTTCACTGAGGAATGTGAACTATGCTGGATTATTTGTTGTAAAGCAGATAAAACATCTAGTCAGAATGATAAAGTTCATTTAAGACCCATCCTTAGAAATAGAAGACTAACTAAGCCCAGATGAAGGGACATTCTATCTGCCTTGTTTTTAAGCTTGAATATGGTCAGCAGAGATTCTTTTAGTCAAGGATTGGGTTTTTGAATTTTCACAATCAATGCTTTTGTATGTTACCTTTTGCTGCATGATTTTCATACATACATTCCGTGCATCAGTGTTTGATATATATGGTTCTAATGGGTGGGTTGAATGGCCAATGATTTTTTTGTATAGATGGTATATGTTTGTTAATATATTCTTGTTAGTTAGTTCTGAGGTGCATCAAAAGAAATTCTTGTATTAAGATAGTTTTGTGTTTAGTTAGTTTTGCAGTTTAGACTTTATGCTTATATTAACACGCAATATTTTGTTTAGTTAATTTCAGATGATGTCAGAGATTGGCTTAACCAATCATTTTATATGTTTTCTATTTAAAAGCTGTGCTGTTTTGTGATTTTAACAGTCTGATGAAGCCTTACGGTGAAAGCGCTAACTTTTTATTCTTTGGCCAATAAATCATTTATTTTTTACAACCGTTGTGAAGTTCGTCTCTGGATATAGTGCCATTTGAAGTATTTGGTGGTGATTGACATTTGTGAATGCTATTGACCGTGCTTTAGTTCCCGTGGATGTTTCTGGTCCTGTTTCTGGTCCTGTTGTTGATTTACTTGATTTTTAGAACCACAGGAGCTTTTACCCTTTGGTGGTACCTTTCTACTTTGTTGCCGTTTACTTATTCATATATTCACGTTCATGGGCACACGCGCGCACACACATGCATGCACATACACATGCATGTACACACACACACACACACACACACACACACACACACACACACACACGTATGTACACACACACACACACACACACACACACACACACACACACACACACACATGCACATACACATGCGCACACACACACACACACACACACACACACACACACACACACACACACACACACACGTGCTTATACCTCTATGTTTTATTTACCATGTGATTCACACCTTGACTAGAGGTGTACAAATCACTTATCTGTAACAATCACAAGTACAACATATGTCTGTTGGGCAGCTGGTCACATACTGCTACATCGTGAATGTCAAAACAGACCAAGAACAGTAGCACTTAGAAACTTAGCTAAGCACTTCTGTTCTCGGTCTGTTTAGTGCTCCAAGATATCTGTCTTGCACTGGCTGCTAGCCAATGAGAGAAAGAAGCTGCAGCAGGGAAGTTAAGCCCCGAAAACAAACATTTGTCAATGTAGTTTAGATTACAAAGTGACAAGACTTTTTTTTTCGAATGATGGAGAAGCAGTCCATATTGGAAGAAAGGTTCACAGACGAGAATAAAAGTACTAGTGGCCACAAATGACCTCTGGGCTGGCAGTTTGAGATCCATGCTTTAGAATATACCATATCAAATAAACGGACTCTTGATGTTGAAGCTATTATCAGTTGTACACTGAAGTTCAGTAGCAAAACCAAACATACCCAAATGTTCTATTTAATATGCAAGTTCACTAAATCTTTGCTACCTTGGCTTGTTGTTATAGCAACATGTTTATTACTATTTACTGGTGAACTGTCACCACCGTAAGAACATCAGTGTCAAAAATCCATTAACTGGCCATGCAAATTCTTTCCTCCCATTTCACTGAAGACAGAGAACAGACCACAACCACCTCATCTTTCCCTTGTTCAGACTGTTCTAGTTCAACAATTTCCCCCTAGAGAGCTTATATTTCTCAGGATCAGTAACCACTAACACCTCTTTCATACAACTTAAAGAAGCAGTATGCCTTGTAAACTATCTGTCATGAACTGATGCAGGGTGAGAAACAACACTCAAAGAGGAAAATAGACTTTGAACACTGCTGGGAATGATAGCTTGTACATTATTATGCCATCCACATCTCTTTAAGGCATCAAAAAGCATAGCCCTTTACTGCTTGGAGATCCACCAAAACTAGCCTCCCTTCCACCATTATCCTCTTTCCAGGTTGCAATAACTGATACAAAACTTGTTCCTTTTCATACCAGGTGATAAACTGGACCAAAACCACTCTCAGTCATCCAGTTGCCTTGTCTGCAATGATGACATATGTATGCATGTATGCTTTGCCCAGTAACTGCTTTGAAAATTCAGTCTACTATATGGTATCGGTTTTCACAAATTCCAGACAGTCTAACTCTTCTTCATCTACCAAGGCTTCACTGAGCCACACATTGTGCCACTTTTCTCTGCTTTCCAGTATAACTAAATTTTACTCAATATAAAAAGGGTGGCTGTTCAAGTCTGCATGCATATTCTTCACATTTGTCTTTCTTTGCTGCAGTAACAACATAGAATCATGTTCTTTTAGAAACTCAGTAGAATTACCCATAGATATCTGGAACTGCTTCATATATTAATTCAGCAAACCTGAACAGCTTTTCTCTGCTGCCTCACTGCTTTCATATCTCAATCTATATCTGTTTTCCAGACCCACATAATGGATCAATAGTTGTTTCTGCATGAGATGGCAGCTACACTTCTACGTCTTTCATGAATCTTCTCATCCACAAATATCACACCTTCATTTTTTTCACATATCCGAGGACAGCATCTTGTGCAACACAGGTAACTCTATCACATATTCCAAAACTGATTAAAAAAACACACTTTATAATCAGAAACACACTTTAATTATCTTACCTGAAGAGTAGTTGAAAGGATCAACAAATCACTTGAATAATTGCAAGATTTCCTGGTTAATAGGTTTTGATGCCCAAGAGTAGTACTACTAGAAGGAGTATTAGCAGTAGTAGTAGCAGGAATAATAACAGTAGCATTAGCAGTAGTAGTAATGGTAGCAGTAGTACTAGCGTAGTAGTAGTAGTAGTAGCAGTAGTAGTAATGGTAGCAGTAGTACTAGCATAGTAGTAGCAGTAGTAGTAATGGTAGCAGTAGTACTAGTGTAGTAGTAGTAGCAATATTAGTAGCAGTTAAGTTAATACTTAGTACTGGCACCAATTTGCACATTTTTGCCTTCACTATGCCCCAAATGACCATGATTTGATCAGTGGAACAGCTGTTGGTGGAACCATGTGGGAAGTAATGAAAGTAGGCAGAAAATACCAGTTCTTCCATTCTTTGGGGGAGGATGATGGAAAAGACCTGGATCAAGAGCTTCACCTGGATAAGGCCAAGTATTGCAACAGTCACACTATGGAATCACTCTAGTTGGGGGCATAGAGTACAGAAACATGCATTTACAAAAGCCAGACACAGATGGTTCACCATAATACTTAAAGGCCAACAAGAAGAGCTTTAGAAACATTAAGAAAAAGACCAAAAACTTCAATCCCCACAACACAATGACTACAGTCACCAGACATCACTTCCCCCTCCTGGTTTCCAAGAAAATGAAAGAAACACTAGGGAAGGTGACTTGATTGTCATAAGAGGATGGGGGCAAAAAAATGAATTAAAAAAAAATAATTGTTTAACTATGTACTCTGTTTACATCAATGTGAACTGAAAATCTGAAATTAATTTAAGTATGATGGTGCCCTGTTTTAAGATCTATGCATTCCTGCTCATGTAATGTGATGTTAAAGTATACAAGTATCTGCTTTTTTTTTTTTTAAATCAAGCTAAACAAGTGCACTGCCTAACTGTTTTCAGAACAAGACTGGATCAGGTTCTTGTGCATAATGCCTGTGGGAGTTAAAACCTATCATCATGTTCTTGCTTACCTTGTCTAAATATAATTGTTGTTAAGTGGCTGGGTTAACTACCTAGTTTGTGATCTTGTTTTCGACATGTTTTAAGTAGTGTCCCTTATCCCACTGTGTGCACATATTTACCTGCTGGCACTTCATAGCGTCTCTGAGTTAAGAAGGCAACAAAAGTATTTAAAACATTTTAACCGTTTTCATATATCAATTTATACTTCTGTCTTGATTGATGGTTGTGTTGCATTTTAGAATTTCAAATAATATCTACATCAGTGTTATGTAATGACATGAAGCAAATGTTTTTAATTGTTTATAGCTTAATAATCTTAAAAAGAAATTTTTAGAGCATACACAAATACAATTTCATGTAACAGGAAAAAGACAGTAATAGTAGATTTGTTGTGGTACAGTTTTTATTAGCAGAGGAAGAGGAGTTGAATGATTATGCTGGTATGTATTTATATTATACCTACAATTAATATTATGGAACTTAATAACATTTTAGGTGAAATAATGGTCTTTCACTGCGGAATATTATTTATGGGTGAGGGCTGGAACCAGCTTTGCAATAGTGAGAATGTATCTGTTGAAGTAGAAATTAACAACAAAAAAAAATTGAGGACATATACAAGATTATTTGGTTTGGAAAATGAGAATTCAGTATCAGGAACTCAGAATTTATATACTGTTTCCCAATGTAAAAAAAACTGGGTTAGACTGGATAGCAATTATATTTCACAGGACCATGTAGATTTAATTGAAAGCTTTGACACATATCCGCTAACTATTTCAGATTGTGCATCTATAAAAACTAAGATAACAATGTAGGATAATGAAGTAAACGTGAAACACTAATATTTATCTTTTTATCTGGTAAAAAGACAAGAATTTAAGGAATAGGGAAGGAAAATTATTCAGTAGTTTTTAAGGGAAGTAGAACATTCTGCAGAAATGGTAGCTGGTAAAAATGGAGTCTAATGGTAGAAAGAATACAGAATGAGATATGGGAAAGAAGTAATAGAAATTATTTAGAGGGCTGACACAGGTTAAAGTACTGCAGAAGAAGGAGAATTTCACATATAAGAAGAGAATAAGCTTCTGCAGAGTGCTAAAGGGAAAATAAAGAAGTATTTTGTTAATATGCATGAGTTTAGAAAGTTGCTGTTTAGTAGCTATTTTTGACAACAGCTCCAGTGTATAAAACTTTTAGCACAAATAATTAAGCAATGGGAATAGAAAGTGTTGCTGCCATACTTAGGGAGCTTATGACAAGAAAAAATCTTATAGAGGTATCAGAGATATTTCAGAAATATTATGAAAATTTGTATAATGCATATGGATGTGGAAACCAAGAAAAGGTAGAAATTGAAATATTTATTGAAGACTTGAT
The DNA here is from genome assembly GCF_019279795.1 of Protopterus annectens. Taxonomy (NCBI): domain Eukaryota; kingdom Metazoa; phylum Chordata; order Ceratodontiformes; family Protopteridae; genus Protopterus; species Protopterus annectens. Next base: position 1,985,660,663 of record NC_056739.1, read on the forward strand.
TATGTTAAAGTTAGAGGATGGTGAAGCTCAGCAGTTAATTGTTAAGATAGGAATGATGGAATAAAAACAATGAGGTATAATCAATTAACAGGGAAGTCTCCACTAACAGATAGCATTCCTGTGGACATTTGGAAGTGACAATAATCAGGAAAGTTTAACGGCAATTTAAAGGTGAGGAGCTAACAGTATCATAGAAGAAAGCTGTGGGGGCTGTATTACCCAAAAAGGATAAAGAGTCTTCATACCCAGCTTCATATAGATACATTTCAATTTTAAGCAATGCTTATGAAGTATTCACATCTATAATAGCTAAGGGAATGGCTAGGATGTTGCCAAAAAGACACATATGGATGAATGTGGTTTTGTCAAGAGGAGGCAAAAAATTATGAAACTAATAGAACAACAGTGATCCAGAGGGACGATAAATGCAAGAAAATGCTGTTGTTATTGCTAGGTCATGATGCAAAGAAAGCATTTGATAGAGCTAGCTGAGGTTTTATTAGTAGGACATTGATAGTATTTGCTTTCCCTGGTAGAATAATAAAGTTAATAAGGAGGTTATTTGAAGGGTGAGATGCAAGAAGTAAGGTGGGATGGCCTCTCACTGCCAAGCTGTGTTTGAACAGAAGAACCAGGCATGGATATTCTTACTCCTTTTTATTCGCTTTATATTTAAAGCTATTAATAAAAAACAGAGACAGAAACTCTCAAATTGAAGGATATAATGGTATGGCAATCAAGAAAGGTTAGCTTTATTTACAATGATTTATTTTGTACTTAAATCCACAAAAGGTCATTTTAGTGTTGAGGAACATTATAAGACAATTTCACAACTTCTGAGATACAAAATAAATGAATATAAAACAAAGGCTATAGTGATAAACTGTGTAACCATGTATGACTTGGTTCAGCAATACCTATATTTATGCAGACACGATAAGATGACATATTTAGATGCACTGATTAAAATGGATTCTGTTATGGCAGCTAAGGATATGTGAAAACAGACTAAACAAACGATGACTCAAAAAAGTGTAAATCTGGAAGCTCTTGATTATTGATATGGATAGTAAGATCCAAGCAGTGAACAAGTCCCTTTATTATCATATACAGTTCAGGCATATTTTTATCATGTATATTAGAGACTGAGAGTGAGAATTAATAAAGAGTTAAAGGAATGTTCTGGGAGAAAAAAAAGGCAAGAGTTATGTAGAATAAGTGGATCCTCCCCATTGAACAAGGTGGTTTAGTGTCACCTGACCTGAATAGATAATTTAGAGCTATGCAGTTAAGTTTCATTTACATATCACATGCAGAAGTTTATAAAACAAAGTGAAAAGGGGCAATACTGATGAAATTGCAGAGGGATCAAGAAATAGGGAGAGAGAGAGTAGGATTTTCAATGCAGATCTTTAAGTAGTACAACAACAGCAACCATACAGAATATTATATGTATAAAGTATCAGAATATATTGTAAGAACTAAGTCAACATGGGAATGAAGAATGGAGATTTTGCCAACAGGGTTGACTGCAAGTAGAGATGTAAAAATTAAGTAGGAGGGAGCTGGAATTTACTAGAGGAAATTAGCAAAGGAACTATGGTATTGCAAGCAAATAACTAGGAAGGGAAAGGTATTAGAGTGGGATAAGGCTAAGCAGAAATTTGGGCTGCAGGTTAGAGGTTGCCTTCCCTACCTGAGACTTATGACAGAGTATAGACAAAGAAGAAGGAATAGGGGAGTGTTAAATGAGCCCAGCTCTGTTAGAGATTTTACCTGAGTTTAGAATAGAAGTTGGTGAATGCCTAGCTGTGGTAGAGCTTTTAGCTGACTCTAGAACCAAAGTTGCTATTAAAAATAGGATAGCTAGTAGGGCATAAAACATTGCATGATAACTATAAGAGTCAATGACAGTAGCTTAGAAAATATTGGGAAAAGAGAAAATGGAAAGGCAACTTACAAAGGAACAATGGGAGGACATCTGTATGGCTTCAATGCAGGGCTGATCTTGCATATAGATGAACTAGTCAATCACCTAGGGTGCCATGCTTGTTGGGACACTTTTTTCCCATTTATTTATTTATTTTAAAACAATATTTCTTTGCTTAAAAGAAAAAAAACAAAGCACTCCTACTAAAGGATAATACATCCCTGGCACAGTGAGCACTGTAGGGTGGTTGAGTGGTGATTCAGTTCGCGCTTAACTTGACATTCTCATCTCTTTAAGTTTAAATGTTGCAAGGTCACAAGAGTAGAAACCTCACAACCTTCAAATTTAGGCTTAAATGTGCCTAAAAGGAAGTTTTTTTAATACTCGACATGAGAAACTGCAACAAAAGTGGGAACATGCTGCAGACATTGAGGAATGGTGTGGTAAGTGTTATTACTGATTGACAGTGATGGTAGTGATCAGACAGATATTTTTTAGCACTATTTTCTGGCTTTGTGGTTTGTGTGGATAGATGATGAGAGGAATGGCACATGAGATAAGTGTTATTAATGTTTTTTTTTTTTTTTTTTTTTTTGCAATAATGCTTTCAGTGATTGTTCAGATATATTTTTACAATATTTTCCCGGCTTTATGATTTGTGTGGAGCAAGTTGATTGAAATACTTTAACTTGTGTGGCAACTTGTTTGTGAGGAGCAGACCTGATTGTGCAGATAGTTGTTGAGAGGAATAGTGTGGCAAGATATTATTATTGTTTTTACAATAACATTGGCAGCGCTCAGCCAAACATTTTTGGCAATATGTCTCTGGTTTTGTGATTTTTGTCTGTAGATTAGAACATTCCTATTTTTAGGATTGATTTACTCAAACACATGATGTCCCTATATGTTCCTATGTTCAAGTTTGATTTATTCCTTTACATTTTCTGAATCTCCCTATCATGACTGATTTCTGAAGCTGTCTAGTACAAAGAAAACTAGATTACATGAGCAACATACCAGTGGCAACAATAAAGATAGCACACATCTTGCACTTCCTTTTTCAGAAGCAAAATTAAATGATCTTGTGTGATAGAATTTTGAAATACAATTCACTAAAGCCTACAAATTTTACAACACCTCTTTTTATGATGTGCTTATCTCTTTCCATCATTTTTGTCACTCTGTTTTTTAAATAAGTGTTTATGAGTAGTATTGCACATTCCTACTGGAAGTGAAAACAGTTGTGTATCATCTGGTATTCAGATTTTATGCCAATAAGATGTCCAGATTTTTAGCTGGATGTATCTAAGTTTCAAGGGCCTTTCTTCTGATTTTCAATGTCTGTGAGTTGAGAGGCATGCTGTGGAGGTGAAATAATAGTACATAGCCATCAGACATTGTGACTATAACAGTTTGATGGGGCTGGAGTAGGCTGGATTAAAGCAACTAACCCTCTTGTCATTTGCTCAGTTTAGATAGTCTCTATCTAACCTTGTAGGACTAGTATGCATTTGTGAGAAGATGGGATACTTATCTGAACACATTGTATGCACAGATAGAGAAGGCATAATTGCTGTGGCTATCTTCTGTGGAGGAAAATGACTAGTTACCTGCTGTTGTTTGCTTATTATTTTGGCTTTGCAGGACTAATGTGACTATATGAAGCAGCATGCAATATGTTAATGTGTGGCAACTGTTTAATTGGACTAAAGATAAAATACATTCCAGCGGCATCTTTTTTTATCACAATCAGATGTCCAAATTATATATAGGCTATAACTGCTTGGTGTGAATTGTCTGTATGAAAGTAACTGACTCTGTTGTTATTTTCTCATTTTAACGGTCATCTTTCAAAAAAAAAAAAAGGGATAGATGCATTACAGAATACCCAGACATTCAGAACTTCAGAGGGACGGTTTCCCTATACTCCTTGGCTATATAAGTAGATTTCAACATGGGCTTAGTAATTGCCCCTGTCCTGAACCACACCTAATCTAAAACCAGCCCTGCTTATTGGTGTACACAGAAAGTTGCTGTACTGTACTTGTATTGGGGTGGGTAAGGTGTGGACAATGTCATTTCTTTAATATGCTTCCCAAGCCTTAGAGATCATGATATCTTGTGTTGGGCTAAGGACAGTGTGGGCTTTATTTCTTTAACTTTCCTTAAAACTTCAGAGGGTTGCATGTTGGGTCACTATAACTTGTATAGGAGTAATGTACTTTCTCTAGAAGTAACAAGTTGGAAACATTATTGAATTATTTTTTTCATTTTCTCACAATCAAGCATCTAATGCATATACAAGTAGCAATCTTTTGGAGGAGAGTACATAAACATGCTGTTTATATATGTCTAACAGCAAATTATTTTATGTTTTATTTGTATTTTCATTTTTTCTCTGTCATCAGAAAGATATGTAAAAGGTGGCTGTCATTTTTAGGGAGGGGTACAGGGTGAAGAGGCATGTTTTATATAAATATGACAGCAGCAGCTTGAAATATGACTGTGGCCATTTGTGCCTTAATTTGGATCCTAGTTTAACACTAGAAAGGGACACATAATGAGATTATCTATTCTGAGGTAGAGGCTAGGGGTCAGGTACTATTTATAGATATGATGGATGCATCCTGACAAGCATTTATCTTCTCAGTTTATTGTGAACTAATGTTTCATTAACTTTGAGCAGTTGGATACAACTTATTTCTTCCTTGAAATAATTGAATTTCTTTTCCATACACATGATTTTGTTCAGGACATCACTGTATCAAAAGTTTGGGGAAAAAAGCACTGAAAAACACTTCAGAAAATCTACAGTCCCATGGCTTCTGGGTGCATAGTAGCTCCCAGACATCCAGCTTAATTTAATTATTATAGTGTAGTGTTGGTCAGTTAAGATGAGCTCAATGGATGCAGGAAATAACAAAGTTGAAGGATAAGACTGAAGTTCTTTCTTTGATAATGTTTTTTGTTCACTCACTGGACAAAAAAGTTGTTTATAAAACTCTAAAATGTACCTCAGAACATCTTATGGCCTCCAGACTCCCATCTTAATACTGTTATTTCCATTGTAGTTATTAAAGTATAGTCTTGGTTAGTTAGAATGTGCTGAAATTAGCAGGAAAAAATTAAGAGTAAGACTAAATCTATTTCTTTGCTTGTAGTTTTTTCTTCAGGAAATCATTGGATGGCAAAGTTAAAAATAAATCTAAAATGCAACTCAGAGCATCTAGAACCCCCATGGCTTTCAAGGGCCTTGCAGCCACCAGACCTCTGGCTTAATGCAGTTGTTTCCTCCACACATATCAAAGTACAGTCTTACTAAGATAAAACATGTTGCAAACTGGTAGTATTAAAAGTGAGGAAGAATTGTAACATAACATTTCAGAGGTATTCAATAATGTCTATCATAAAAAGACATGGTTTGTTTTATAGGTTTTATATTTTTGGAGAGAAAATAATAAATGTATTGAAGATAGTATATGGCATTTAAGAATTACAGATATTAGTAAATGGGTGAATTGGAAGTACATTAAAGATGGGGAAAAGACTTAGAGAGAGATGTCCAATGAACAGTCTTATATTTAGTTTAATAATTATGCTATTGTAAATGATGAAAGAAAGCATTAAATAAGGGAGTTGGCTGTATTAGATGATATTAAGTTGGCAATAGCAATGGTATGTACTGAAAATTTAACAATAATAAAAAAGAATATAATATGGATAAAATAAATTATTGCATAATCTAATCAAACTAATCAAATTTTAAAGAAAACAGAATTGGAGTTAAATAAAAATAAAAGTAAAGGATTGGGAAAAAAGATCAAAGCAAGTAAAATCATACCTCTCAACTTCTTTGTTTAATAATTCTGTACAAAGCTAAAAATAATAAGGGAACAAATTCCTAAACTAAGAACCGTTGAAAAAAATATTACTCTAATTCATTTTCAAAGTTAATACAGCATTAGGTTTTGCATCAACATGCATTTTCAGAACAATAAGTATAAAACTTTAATGTCTGTCATTATTGACTGTAATCCTCAGTGGTTTACCAGAAAATATATTTTTTTAAGAGACAGGACAATAATATGAGGTAAAATCAGGGATATTCTGTAAAATCTGGGACAGTTGAGAGGTATGGGTAGAATATATTTTACAGAAATAGAAATACTTGCATTAGAAAGTATATATATATATATATATATATATATATATATATATATATATATATATGGAAACAAGTAAAGAATTAAAAAGTGTAAAGAAAAATGAAAGCAAGTTGAATAGGTTATTAACCTACTGAAATGCTTTAATGCATCTTTTTTAGAAAAGGTACATGAGATAAATTATATTTTTCTACATCGAGTTAGCTACTTAAAATGAGTGTATTAACTTTCAGAGTAAATAGAAATAGAAATGATATACACAGTAATTAGGTTTTTATGGGGTCAAAGTTAAGTCAGGTAAAAAAGAATGATTGCTCATAATAATAAAAATGGAAGTACATTAGGACTATTGCAACCAGGCGTATACTTGACATGTTGGATTTTATGTTACAAATAAAGAAAAAATATGCAATCAACAAGAAGGCTTACTAGGAAAGAAGGAAGTTTAAAATTCTGAGTTTGGGAGAATATTCAGCAGGGTAAAAAAAAGAACGATAAAAGAAAATCAATATGTGGAATTGATTCAAAAGGGAATATTATAGTAGAAAATACATTTAATAGAGATATAATCTTGAAAAAAAGATTGCTATAAAATCATTGTGGTGAAATATTATTGAGTGGATGAACAGGAAAATTTGGATTAGAAGAGATGAATTTAGAGACGGTTAGAAAAATGCACAAAAAAGTGTATGGATGGTGTAATTTCTTATGTTAATTATCACACAATACGTTACCAATAAAGGCCAATATGGAATACAAAAGTAAGGCTCAAAGAATGTGTGAAAGAGTAAGGCTATAGAGAACAGGAACACATAATTTTATGTATGTTCAGTTACTATAAAACATTGGTTTGATTCTGGGATAAATTAGCATTATTGTTAAAAACAACTGCTTCAGATAAAGAAATTTTGATATGCTTTTATATGGAGCATATATTGACGAAACTCATAAAAAGAGACAGGTAATGTGCTTATGACCACATTTTTGGAAGATTATTGTTATGACATTTTCTGCATCAAACAATGAAATGAGAATTATGTGTTAAAAAGATATGCAGAAAGAGTGAGACATAAAAAAGGAAAAATATATAAGGTAAAAAAGGAAATTAATGTAAACATGTACATAAGTAAATATGTTTGTAAATATGTGAATTTGTTTTATACAGAACCTCTACTCTGTTTTTTCTGAGATCCATGAGATTATTAGCATTTGTCTTAGCTACCAACTCAGGTAGAAAGGACATTATTTTGATGTGTTTTTTTAAGGCTAGTACCTTAGGAGTGAAGCACTTAATTTATGCTATATTGCAGTATCATATTTAAAAAATGAGCCTGATCATTGGGTGGGGAAGAGGATGCACTGCCTTCTGATCTTCTAGCATGAAAGATGAGTGTGCTACCTGTCGAACCATTTCCCAAAATGGCTTGTCATCTTGAAGATCTTCATCAGGTGTGGTCTTTGTGTACTGGGAAATAGAAGAGCCTGTTGTAATAGTTCTTGCAAAAACAATACAACAGACTTAAACGGAACTGATTTAATTCTGGTTTTGTCAGCAGTACTCATATTACCAAAGACAGTCATTTCTCTTGTCTTTGATCTGTACTTTCTGAATTATTACTTCATGACTATAAAACAGGTGATCAACTCATTGATACAGGATAAGGCAATTAACAGCATTATTGATATACCAGTTTGACAAATGAGCCCAGAGTCAGAAGAATGGCTGGAAGGTTGGAGCTGAGTGGCTGAATGATTTATGTTGAAAGATGGCAGCATATGGCTGCCTATAGATGATAATTTTATGGTTCAACTTCATTACTATTTTTGCTGCTCATATTTTGAGATTTTCTGGTGTTTTGTTGATTACTTCCTTCATCTGATGTTTGAAGTTTTAAGGTGACTCACAGCTGTTTTCAAAGTTTATGCTGGCAGATATTTTGCCTGGTTTCCTTGAAGTTTAGAAAATGAAAACCTGATGCCATCTTTTTCCTGATTTATATTTGGAGAGAAGATGCTGATTATTTCATCACTGCAACCAGTTTTTGCCTGGTTAGTGGATATGACAGATTCTTTTGAAGTTTGGATAGGAAATTGTTCATGTTTATCATATATCAGTGCTGTAGTACCCTTAGTTATCTTGAGTTATATCCTGCTAAGGATATGACAGCTGGCCAACTTCCAAAGCTTCAAGGGTACCTTCCACACATAAACAATTAGTCAGCATGAGATGAGCTAAAGAAAAATATCGGTTTGATTGCCAAGCCCTTCAGAGCTTTCTAGCTGCTAAAGAGCACTCCTCTTTCAGGCATTTGAGGATTGATGCCAAGATAACTCTTCCATTGCTGGACAGAATAAATTCCCTTCACAGAAAAGAAAAACTTCCACTTTTTTAATTTTTTGACTGAAACTAAAGTTTTTCTGTGAAATTATTTATGTTATGCTATGAACAAGTGATTTGGTATAGATTGTTATGTGACCTTTAGTAACTTTTAAACAGGAATGTTACTTTTTACTTTTGTAGAAAGAAAATAAGACTAATTTTAAAATACTTTTTCATTTGCAAATGCTGTGTTATTTTACTTTTGGGGCTTGTGTAAGAATTTAAAATGCTTTACACTGTGTATTTTGTTGGAAAAAGTTACTCTTTCACTACTTACATGTTTTACTGACAACTGTTGTCAAGCTTTCCTAGGAATCAAGCACTGTTTTTGGTTTTACCATGAAACAATCCTACCAGTTCCTTGATTCTTCTTTCTTTCATCCAAAGAAGAAGAAAATTCATAAACAACTTTTGTCATCCCAGCAGGCTACTAAAATGCCTTAGCAGTAGATGGATGACTCTGCTGTAACCATTTCTGGTTCCTCAGACCATTCATTTTTTTCCTTGGCTTATTCTGGTGCAGTTCCTACAGCCATCATGGACCAGGGGTTAGACATGTCCTCTATGGCTATTGGCGTGTCCTTGGTGAGCAAGGGAGAAACACTCCTTTTGGTCCTGGGAGAAGGATCAGAAAATATCTCTTTGCCTAGCCATACTGGAATGCCTGCCCCTATGGAAGGTTTTGCCTGGCAAAGTGGGACTTCTTCTTCAGAAATTCCCATCAAAAGCAAAAATGTATACATATGTCCTCTCCTGTCTCAGTTACTTTGGACAGGAGTGATTTATTTAGTTTAGCTCAGGGTTTAGTTCAGACATTTCACCATTCCACTTCTGCTGTTTCTGGCAAGAGAAAAAAGGATTCTTCATTTTCTGAAGAGGTTCAAGATTTTGAAGCACAAAATTATCATGAAGAGACAACTTTTGTTTTTTCTTCTAAGTTTTCTAATTCAGATTCTGAGGAAAATAATGGCTTTTCTCAATCTCTTTGAAATATTTTCTTTTTCTGACACTACTTCTAAAATGAATCAATTGTTTCGTCGGGAACATAACATTCCATTATCTCGGAAAAAGTATTATGATTTATTGCAACTAGGATTTCCTGAACATACACCAGTTCCTCCTGCTCTTTCAGCATTGGAGGATGTAGACTGAAATAGGTTCAGTGGGATCAGTATCCCCCTCCCCCAGTTAAGAAAGTCAAAGTAAAATAAATTATATATTTGTCACAGCCTGTATCTTCACTGATAACCAGCCTGCTTCCCTCAAGAAAGAAGATTATATAAAGTTTCTCAGTCTTTTTAGGTTTTTATATTCTAACCCCAGATCTGACCCAGCGGTGATTTCTCTGGTGACCCCATCTGCTGCTAAACATCTGGCTAATAACAATCCCTCCCTTTCTGACAAGGATGGGAATGCTTTTGATAGATATGTGAAAATAATGTATTCTTCTACAACATATATTTTATCATTTTAAATGTCAAGCTCACATATTTAAAATTAAAATTTCTCCTTGCCTTTTTTGAGAACATGAGAAACATTATGGCATCTGTTTTCCTCTTCTGAGAAAAAAAAAATCTTTGTGTAACCCGATTGCTTCTGTGTCTCAAGTGGCTACCCACTGTTTAACATGTACTTATGATTCAGCTGATGCCAATTCCTGAGCCGCTGCCACTGAAACTGTTATGAGGAAGTTTGCTTGGTTGCGTACCCAAAACCTTCCTTAGGATGTTAAACCTGAAATTTTGAATTCTCCCTTAGACACTGTTAGTTTTTAGACCATCTGTTGCAGAGGTCTTTAAATGTGTGATGAGAGAGCTAAGCCAATTTGAGGAATTTCACAGATTTTTTTCAGCCTTCTTTCTTCAGATTTGTCAAATGTTTGTTTAATGCTACCTCAATAATCGTTCACAAAATGCAAAGAACCTCCAGAATAAAGGACTGTCAAACAAGTCTGAAGGACTGTTAAACAAGTCTGAATGACTATCTACAAGATTTCCCTTCCCACTCTGATAAACCTTTAAACCTTCCAGAAAGTCTGAGTTTCCATTTCTATCTTTGACAACAGCTAGTTTCTGAAAGTAATTCATCAAGGCTACAGATGGCAATGGGAGTCTCTGTCCTTTTTAGATCAAACTCCTCTTCTCCTGCTGGTCATTCAGCACCTGCTGACTCAAAGTTTCATAATTAAATGCTAGGTTATTGGTTTGCAGAGTATTACAAATCTAGCTAATAACCAGAGTTTATAATCAAACCCTGCATTTTGTATCTGTGATGTAATGGACCTTAACCATTATACCAAGCCCCCCTCAGGGGGTGTGGAAGCTGTCCCTCTTCCTCTGGTAGGGGAAGGGTTTTATTCAAGGATGTTTCTGGTGCCAAAGAAAGAAGATTCACAGAGACCAGTTCTGGATCATTCCTTTCTAAACCATTTTACGATAATGCCTAAGTTCAAAATGTTATTCCTTCACAACTTGTAATCTTTCATTCCCCATTTGAATTTTCTTGCAACCTTAGATTTAAAAGGTGTTTATCATCACATTCCCATGGCTCTAGATTTCAGACATTCCTTAAGGTTTTCTGTGTCTGGATCACACTATTAGTTCTCTGTAATACCCTTTGAGTACCCACTGTTCCAAGGGTATTTACAAAGTGTCTAGCTCCAGTGATAGCTTGCTGCAGACTGCAAGGTATTCATGTTTTCCTAACTTAGATAAATTGCTTATCTCTGCAGAGTCGTTTTCAAAGTGTCATGAATCTCTTAACTTTGGAGAAAGATCTCCTATACAGAATGAGGTTTCAAGAGAATATGCAAAAGTCTTTTTTTAATAAATAATTGGTTTATTAAGATAAACATGACAACAGATTTACATGTGTACAGTTTAACCATCTATCTGTATGTACCAGATTACAGTAGCAGTAACATTGCTCTCCAATAACAGGGTTAGCTCAGAATGTCTGAGTTATTAAACAGTCAACTTATATCAGTATTTTATTAAGCCTGGAGGCCATCCCTAACTAAAATTCATATTTATGCCTTGTAATAAAATGTTTCTAGTTTGAGCACTTCAATAATGTTAGCCGCCTCCTAGATGTGCCAGTGATTTAATTAATTTCAACAGATGTTTGTTCTTCTAAAAGTTAGTTTAAGTCCTTATATTCCGGAGGGATAGCTGACTTCTTACATTGAGTTACATACTTATCAGCTCCCAGAACAATCAAATTTAATGTTTAACATTGCTAATTTATACTTCTTGGTATTAGATAGTTTTGTCAAGCAAAGTAAAAAAATGAATTGGTGTAATGCATGTGAACTCTGAGCATATAAATGCACATATTCTATGAATCAATGGTTTAAACTCTAACAGTCTTGGTCAGTCCCAAAATATCTGAAGACTGTCATCAATGATACCTTTCTGATACCTCCAGCAAAAGGGAGTAACTGCCAGATACATCCTATTTAGTCTAACTGGTGTATACAAATACTTAAATCAACATTGCCAGCTGAACAAGTGAAATTTTTCATGTTCTGGAAGTGTATCTGGGAAAAAGTGAAATTTGTAGCCTTGTCTTTTTATCCAAGTCTGTGCCCAGTTCCTCATTCTATGTAAGCCTATGTTTATCAAGAACAGTGTCCTTTGTGGTCAAGATTATCTTTTATACACTGCCAGCTGGTTTTCTTACTGCTCTGTGAGGGTTTCTGACTTCTAGAAGTCATTGGATCTGATAAATGTTTTCTTCATTTGAGACACTAAGTAACTGATTGCAGTTCAGTTTATGAGTGGTCCTCTAATATATCTCCACATTTTATTTCTTGGGGGGGATAGGCACTCAATTGTCCTCACGTTATAATAGAGTCATTAACTGATAATTGTTCCCAGAACATCAGATTCTGTTTCATTCTTAAATCCCTGTAAGTCCTTTGCATCAGTGCACTACAGATCTAATAGGCAATATATATTTTAAACAACTAATGGTAGCTGTTTGGACAAACTCTGTCCAGGCAGAAGTTAAGTAAAGTGTTAGTTACAGTTTAAGAATCTTTACTTATTAATTTACCTGCATGAAGAATGTGTTCATACAGTTTGGTAATGCTAACTGCCGTATTTATAATCATTGTCTTTCTGATTGCTTCTATATTTGGGTTGATTAGTTCTCCAAAGGTCTTTATTTTAGCTGATAAGGCATATAGTTCAAGATTAGGTAAACTCAGTCCTCCTGCATTTATCAGAAGATAGAGGTGACCCCAGGCCATTCTAGGCTTTTCCTTATGCCCATATAAAATCTCAGAGAATGAATCTCATTTTAATCCAGGTTCATGGATTAGGTGAAACTGAGAAACCCTGAGAAGTATTTGCAACTATTGGTAAGATATACCTGGTAACCACATGCACTGTTTGTATCATGTCTAGGTACAAATATTTCCACCAATGGCAGGAAGCCTTAGTTTTTATTAATATGTTCTCATACATGACCACCACTGAAGATGTAAGTGAGGGGAGGAGTTGGAGACCTAAGTAATACATGACATCAGCTGAGTTCAGAAAAGGGTTAGTTTCCACAAGATAGACAATGGGGGTTATACTTTTTAATGTTTTCAGTTTTGTTTTAGTTTACTTTATAACCCATTAATTCCCTGAATCTCTCCAGAAAAGGGAATAGAAAGAGTAGTTCATCCTCAGGAGAGTTTAAATAAATTGACAGCTTGTCTGTGTATAGGAACAGAATATGTTAATGTATCTGCATATCAGAGACAGCCTCAGACCCACTGCCAAAGGCTCCATGTAAATAGAAAATAGGCTAGAGGACAGAGAGAATCCTTGTCTAGTACATCTAAATATATCAGTTGGGGGTGAGAGATTCACGTTTATTTTAAGTCTAGCCATTGCTTCCTGGTCCAAAGATGACATAGTATTTACCAGCTTGCTTGGGAAACCAAATGCTAGTAATGTCATTTAGACAAAGGCCTATCTCTCTCTCAAAAACTTTTTCATTATCATGGCTGGTCACTGTCAACTGCCACTTAGTGTTCACATGTCTTCTGTAATGCAGTGAGCCATTTATAATTGTGTTTTAAAATAGCTATAGAGCTGTACAATGCAGGAGTGCATGGGTTTTTTCGCAGGCTTACATATAAGAATAGTAACTGCTTCTTTCCAGCTAGCTGAAGAGGTATTGTTTGTCATTATTTCATATGCTAACTGACAAAAGTTCCTAATGAGCTTCTGTACCCCTACGTTATAAATTTCAGCAAGTATGCCATCTGTACCTGGGGATTTGCAAGTGGATAATTTGGTGAGAGATTCCACTAGCAAGACAGAATCAACTGGTTCATGTCCTTTTGTCCAAGCTTAGGAATCGGGACTTCCATGCACTCTATCATAGGTGCTAATACTTCCATAGATCCAGAGTAAAATTTGGTATAGTAATGTATAAATATAGATTCTATTACTTGGGGTGAGGGCATCATCTCCCCTGCTCTTTGGTCTCTCATCTTAAATACTTATCTAGCTATTAAGTCATTGTTTACTAAGATGTAAGGCCAGGTATTTGGCACTGTTTGGAGATAAGTCAAAACTCTTCACCCATAGAGATGTGGTGGCTTGTTTTGCCTTGTAAGCAAAATATTGATCTATTCTCAATGTAGATTTCTGCAGCTTTTCCTGACTCCCCTTTATTCCTAAGCATAGCTGGTTTTGAGCATTTAATAAATTGTTTTGATAAGATTTGAGCTTCTTCCTGTAAATCCTAAGTGTGCTAGCAGAAAATTATTGAGTATTTTTTGATAATGTTATCTTAAATAAATCCCAGGATCTTGGTCAATGATGTTCATCCCCCTGGATGAGTCCTCTCCATAGTGCAAGAATGCTGTGCTGGAATGATGAAAAAGTGGGTTCCTTCCATAAGGATGTGTTAACCTTCCAATGACTGGGTGCATTCTGTCTTAGTAATTTGATTGTTAGTGTCAATTATGCATGATCTGATAACCAGATGGGGCACCTATCTAATGATTTTACCTTTGATGCATGTTCCCCAGAAATCATAATTTTGTCAGTCCTACAGAATGAGTACAATCATGAGGACAAAAGGTATAAGTATCATGAGATAACTTCAAGGGATTGTGAATGTGAAGTAAACCAAACATATTAATATACTTCCTAAAAAGTTCACCTGCATCCAATACTTTTTTAATCTTGGTTCTCTTGATACTTTTTTAGGTGATAATATCAGATTCTAATCCCCCAAATTGATAGCCCTTCCTGCCATGCTACCCATGTTCACATTAGGCTATCCAGTATGCGTAGTAAGAAGACAGGTAGCAGGCTAACACATATAAATGTTAAAAGGTGACTGTTATACAGCCCTTTCACTAATGCAAACCTCCTCTATATATATGTAACTATATCTTGCATCTGAAAAAGAATATCTCTGTGCCACAAAGTAATTATGACATTTCTCCTGGCCATATCTTTCACTGCAGAAGAAAAATACCTTAACAAGTATAACCCCCTGAATATCACTTGATGTTCAGCATCAGTCAAGTGTTTCTTTTAGTAAAAAGAAGTGTGGTCTAATCTGGTAAACATGGGAAACATTTTTTGTCTCTTTATTTGCTCAGTGATGTCATTAACATTGCAGGAAAACACTATTACTCTGTGCATATAATGACTCTAATTTAAATTTTGACCTATAGTATAAACAAACACCCAAATAATTTATAATAGGAGTCATCCACATGAGAATAGGCCAGTTAGGAGGGCACAGATGTGAGTATGTATGACTGGATATCCAGATTGACATACGCCAGGTTCTTCTAATATACTTCCAAACCAAAAAAAAAATAAAAAATCAGGACGTAACAACTATTTACAGTATGAACATATATAATGACACCATGTGAAAACAGTATGTGAAGAGCCATAGAAGGGTGACTGCTAGCCACTTTGGAATAAGATAGAATACACACTTCTGTAAAAATCCTTAAAGGCAAAGTACTCCAGTACTGTTGTGTCCACCTTTCCACCAACAAGCTAAAAAGAAATATAACCAATTTTGTATTATTATACATCCCCATACAACAAACTTATTTCTAGATGGCTCTTGAAAAGAAAGAGGATTAAACTATATATTTCAAGACAGAGAGAAAAAAAAATGTTTCTAGTCTGCATCTAGCCTTGTTGGAGAAATATTAAGTCACATGTTTTATATAGCAAACCAGCTTAGGAAGGTTGACTCTTCCCAACTCATGCTCAATTGTTTGAATTAATATGGCATTTCCTTAACATATTGACCACCTGAACTGAGTGTTGGAGTACACACACTGTTAAATGGCACTTTTTCATTTATCCATCATATTAGTGGGAAACAAAGGGAAAAGATCAGTTACTGCAGGTACTTAATGGATTTGCTCATTAAAGCTTTACCACAAGACTATATGCTCAGGTTAACTGTGTATCCTGTACCTCTTGTACTGCAGATGCTGCCTTCAGTGCTGATTTTTGCTTGTTGTGCTGCTGTTTGTGAAAAAAAGGGAATCAGACTGTTGGTTTGCATGACAGTGGCCTAGCTTCCATCACTGCATTGGCTGGCCTCTTCATATTTTCTTTGGGAATGTCACCAAGGTCTTCAGATGAAGATTGGGCAAGATTTTTGCATACCTATTCGAGAGAAACAAAGGAGACAATGCTACCTGGCAACACCACCCTAAGAGTGGCTAGATAATGCAGCTTATATCACCAAACATTTATTTTACATATTCGCATGGCTGGCCTACATTCTGCCATATGCAGTCTAGTTTGTTCTGAGTAGTCCTGTGCTATGCCTGTCAATCTGTAGCTGCATGCCTAATACTCAGTGCATACTTACTAGTTTCTCTTTTGAAGTGTGGCTGGAGACGTACAATATTATTGGATGAGGTAGCTTCTGAGTTGGACTGGAAGGCATGTACATTCTGTGAGCCTGTTTCAAAATCACTTCGGACAGTGGGATACTGGACCATTTGCTAAGTTTAGCAGCTATAATTAATTTACACTCAGTAGCTTCTGGCCTCTTTGGGACCCCAACAATTCTTAGATTGCTCCTTCAACTCCTGTCTTCTAAGTCACCTACCTTGTCTTCTAGGAGTTCCACTTTCATGTCTGAGTCTTGCAACATTGTTGCATGCCCATGATGTCCATTTCCTGATATTCAGCTGTTTGGGGGTGATTCAGCTGTTTGGGGTGATCTATTGCTACTATTTCTATCTCTGTCAGCTTAGTATCCAGTTTTGTGATGTAATCCAATAAAGTACAGTTCATGTTTTTCTTTCTTCCATAAGAGAATCAAATTTGGAATCAAACTTCTGCATGATAGTTTGCTCCATGATGTTGCTCCCCTGTGCTTTTGAGGGCCTAATGCTGTTTGGATCCATATGACTGTTGATTTCATTGCTAACTTATGCTGTCTTTTAGCTGTGTTTTATCATGCCTCGACATACATTTAGGTTTCTGCACAACCACCGATGTAACTCTGTTCCATAAGCAAGTTGTTTTTCACATTTAAGGAATGAATCTAGACTTAAAGCTGTGTCGAGGGAAGTACACTGTTCTAAGACACCATCATGTCCCTGCTCCATCTAGAAGTCCCCAAGACTATACAAAAGTCTTGTTTAACTCCTTCTCACAGGATTGTTTTACTGGTGTATTGTCTAGATACCTCAGTTAAAAAACTCTACTTCCACAAGAAAATGTAGATATGTATCTAGATCTGTTTCTGTGCTGTTCCAATCATACTACTTTCTCAGCAAAAGAATTTCCCAGAATTCTAGGTCTCATGGCATATATTATTCTCAAGATTCCTCTGGCATGACTCCATTTGAGAACAGTTAAATGGTACGTGAAATCTGTATGATCCAAACATCATCTCGACATTCTGGATTCCAGTTTTGGGGCTTGTGAGAAGAGAGATTTTTTTGGTGGGGACACCGATTTTATCATAATCCAGATCTCACATTTTCCCTTCCAGATCCAACATAGTCTGTAACAACAGAAGACTTAGACTATGCTTGGTGAACAGTGTCTACGGGGATAAAAGTGTAGGGTCTTTGGAACAAAAAAGACAGACCAAACACATAAAACAAAAAAAAGAGGTGCCGGCATTTAAAAATGCTCCCAACGCTCCCAATCATCTGTGGTGCCCAGGACCATTACAAGTGTTTACAGACAGCACCACAGTGATTTGGTACATAAAAAGCAGGGGAGAAACAAGATCCTGCACTCTGTGCAGGCTAGTAATGGTAGCCTGTGATATATTTTTTTAGCAACATTTAACGTTATAGACATTTTACATATCATCAGAGCAAAATTTTTGTTTTATACAAGTTGGACAGGACCAGGACAGACCCTCACAAATGGAAATTTAATCAGGGGATCTTCCAGGAATTGATCCAGATGTGGGGTACACTTCAGACAAATCCTATTGCCTCCAGTCACAATAATCAGTTGGCAAAATTCTGTTTCAAAACTCCATGAAAGAAGGCCTAGAAAACAGATGTTTTCTTCTTTTCCTTGGACTGGAATATTCCCATATGCTCTTCCACACTTTCGACTGATATGCAGGGTCATTCTAAAGAGTCAAAAGAACTCTTCACTTCTGGCCCAGGCAACAATAGTTTTTCCTTCTCCTGGAAATAACCAAGGGCAAACAATTACCACAAACCTCCTCACAAACTTGACCTATTACACAGGACAAGGGGTGTTTGATGGTTTCCAACCCCAAACAACTGCAACAAACTGCTTGGTAATAAAGTTTTATTACCTTTTTATACACCTATTTTCTGAGGATGAGCAGCAGATTTTAAAGGAGGTAAGAAAACCTGCTGCTAGAAAATCACATATTAATAGACAGAAAAGATGTTCTAGTTCGTGCCAAGGCTAGTGTTTCTCTGGTTCTACATTTTTGTGTCTTTCTCCTCCATTAACGTTAATTTATTGGATATTTCAGCATGTCTGCCCATAGACCCCCTTTTTTCAATTCAATTTCAAGTAAAAATATTTTTGAAAGGGGTGTTGAATACAGTCTGTAACAACAGCTTACTAGAAAGCAGGTAACTCCTTGGGATCATAATTTTGTCCTGTAAAAATTAACTCTTGCTCTGTTTGAACCAGCTCATCATGCTGATTTGAGGTTCTTAACATGGAAAACAATGTTACTGATTACTTTGACTTCTGCAAGAAGAGCATCTGAGTTGCAAGCTGTTATGGTGGGTCTACCTTATCTCATTTTCCACAGATATATGATTTACTTAAGAACTAATTCTTCATTTATGCCTAAAATGGCATCTGAATTTACTTTGAGCCAAGCTATCCATCTACCTGTCTTCTCACCGGAAGGAACTCTAATAAGTTAATAACCAACAAAAATGAGGAAACAGTCCAGAATAGCACAAGGAATCCAAAAAAAAACTGGACAAAATCAAGGACAAGTAAAACTCCACTCTTTACTGGCTCAAGTAAGAAAGCACTGTCTTTAACTCTCCACACAGATAAAATGCGTTTTCGTCCGAGCACCTCCCAGACTTCATCAGAAAATGCAAGGCAGTAAAAGAACCAGCATTTAAATAAACACCTGCTCAAAAAATAATTAAATCCCAATTACTGACTTAAAGAAACATTCACACAAGTCAGCATAAAAATAAAATTGAAAAAAGTTAATATAAATAGATGAAATAAAAAACGTTAAAAACATAAAATGACACAAACCAATCATAATTTAGCTGCTCTGTGTTTTAACAGAGGAAGGAGGGAAATATGGTCATCGAGACCTGGATATTTGTTTGCCTCCAACACAATTTGCCAATAGATTTGCCTATAAGCCAACCTAGTTTCCCAGGGACCTTCCCTAATGTCCCTGGATAAAGATTCCAGGAAAAAAATCTGAATTTAGCCCCCTCACATTGTAGTGTGTCCCTGTACAGTGCGTTGTTCATGTTACACTTTTTGATGTCATTTAAATGTTTGTATATACAACGTTTTAATTGCCTCTCAGTTTTCCCCACATAAAAACCATCACACTGGCAACATAGGGCGATATAAACTAAACCTGAGCTGTTGCAATTGGTTTAAATTCTACCTATCACCTTTTTGTCCCTCGCCTTAATAAAAATACTTTCATCATGGGTAATGTGGGGACATTGAGGGCAGGCACCACACCTATATGTGCCTGCTTTTCTGTGGGAAAAAAAACAGGCTGATTTTGCTCCAGTAATTTTTTAAAATTCTGTCCCCTTCTATAAATAACCTTGAGGGGCTGATTCTTAAAGACATCCAAATCCGTGAACTCAACAAATTTGTTCCATTCCTTCTCAATGGTGCCTTTAAGAAAATAGGCATCACCACTGAAATTAGTGACAAAAGCTCTACTGTAATGTGAATATGCTTCATTACCCAATGTCTTTTTACCAACTGAGAAAGAGCCACTACCTAATATAGGGGGTCATTTATCCTGCCTGCCCAACAACACCTCATTCTTAACCTCCAGGATCAGGTTCCTAGGGTAACCCCTTTCCTCGAATATACTGGTTATGATGTCACATTCAGTATAAAAATACTCATCCAATGAGGTCACGCAGCTGGCCCTGACCAACTGGCCCTTGATAATACCCCTTTTTTGAAAAACAGGATGGGCACTTGAAAACCATATATAGGAATTTGAAAAAGTTTTCTTCCTATATATTTTAGATTTAAAAGTCCCCTCAGTCTTAAGAATAGAAACATCCAGGTAGTGCATTAAATCAGAGGTAACCTAGTGAATAAATTCCAGAAATGTAGTGGTGTGTGCCAAGTAATCCATAAATTCATCCAATTTTTGCAAGTTGTCCCCCCAAAACAAACAAATGTCGTCAAGAAATCTTTTATACAACCTCCAACACTTGGAGAATGAACTATGAGAACAACTTTGTGCCCCTACATAGCCAAAATAATATTGGCATATGTGGGAGCACAATTCACCGCCATGGCAACACCCCGCTCTTGCCGAAAAAACTCCCCCTCAAAAAATAGGAAGTTGTTCTTAAGAATTAGTTCATCTAGCTTGACACACACAAAGATGTCATTGTCTGAAACCCCATCTTGTAACCTAAGGGCATCCTCCAGCCACGTTAACCTGATATCATGGGGAATGACCGAAAACAAATCGGTGATGTCAATAGTTCATAGGTTCATAGGTTAGTACTAACTTATGAACCTATGTCAATAGTAACAAAGGACAGTTCATCTGAAAACAGTTCCGGCCTAACATTGACTAAAAAGTACCAAGAGTCCAGCAAAATATGCCCGTCTCGTTTCCACAAACCTTTTAGTTTCCAATCTAGATATTAAGCCAGGGGGCAATTTTAGAACCTTCAGAGGCCACAATGGGTCAAAAAGGGGGGTCCTGGGTACTCTTGTGCACTTTGGGCATTCCAAAGATCGATGATACCCTAGGTTTGTTGTTCTCCAAGTACGTGTAAGTTGATAAATTGATCACATCCTGATCAAACAAATCCTTTAAGGCCAAATCAATTTTATGATAAGAAATGTTAATTTCATTAAGAGAAACCAAACTGTATTTAGTTTCACCATGCAAAATAGAGAGCATCTTACCTTCGTAAAGGATCTTATCCATTAGTGCAATTCCCCCTCTCTTATCAGGTTCCATCACCCTCACATTGGGATTAGAACACAGGTCACGTAACAGTTGTTGTTCTACCCTAGATAAATTGTGGGTAATCTTGTAATTAGAGTGCACCCTACGAGCTTCCTTCTCCAATACCTGTTCTAAATTCCTAAGTTGTGGGTGGAGAGGGGGTTATATGTACTAAACTTCTTAGGAACTGTTGTCTGGTTTGTTAAAGCCCCTTGCCTGAAAATGTACACTAAATTCAGTTTACGTACAAACATCTTAATGTCCATAATAACCCTAGTAAAGTTACTTTTCTGGGTTGGAATAAATTTAAACCCTTTCATAAGCAATCTAAAGAAACACTCATTAACTGTCAAATCACTGTAATTAAAAATATGAAAACCGGAGTAACTAAAAACGTTGTTTTCCCTTGTAACCATGCAATTACCATTCATCTCCAGTACCTGTAGT
Organism: Protopterus annectens; assembly: GCF_019279795.1. Lineage (NCBI taxonomy): Eukaryota > Metazoa > Chordata > Ceratodontiformes > Protopteridae > Protopterus > Protopterus annectens. The sequence goes on from NC_056739.1 coordinate 1,985,682,243, forward strand.
ATCCCCCTCCTCTCTGGTTTCCGGGGCCCCTGTGAAAATGATTGCCCTGTTGGTTGTTTAAATTTCTAATTCTTTCAGACCTACGTGGGGATACAAACTCATTTCCATGTTCCATATTGTCAAAATCATGTGTATTCAAAGAAGAATTCTGATTGTTGAGCGTATCATGAAAATCGTATTCATTTGAGTTTTGATTAGCCCCGTACTTCCATCACCCTCTTGTGGTGTAAAAGTGTGTTGTACCTTTGGGGCTGGGTACTGTTTACCATCCCTATACTCCTTATGGTCCCTGTCAATTTTCTTATACTTCCTCTTTAAAATATCATCACACCTCTCATCAACACAGTATCGAGCATCAAAATATCTTGCCCTTTCATGTTCAGTCCCAAACAACAAATCATTAGTAGTAACATTGTTTAACTTATCAATACACAACTTTAAATTATCAATTTCTTGCTCGTTGTTTTTAATAATGGCCCTCAAAATGTCCAGGCCGCATTTGTCAAATATGGTTAACAGTTCTAAATGAAACTCAGAGCCAGCAATAACATTGTTGGGATATTTATGTGCTTGCAACCCCTTAGGGACAATACCAGCCTTAATACATTCACTTATGGGAGAAGAGGCTGGACTCTGCCCTACTGAGCTGGGAATTTCTGGTTAAAGGTTTATAGTGCCTGAATATTTGAACTGTATCTTACTGAAATTGGTTCACCTTGTTTGCTCTAGCATAGACTAGATCCTGGCCTGCTGAATCTAGCTTTGTTTATATGCTTGTTGTTTGTTTGCTTGTTATTTCCCTGGAAGCTAATTCCACCTAATACGCAACTTCTCAGCGCTTCTGTGGATCACTAGTGATATCTGCATTGCTTACTGTACTTATTTCCTTGTTTCACTTGAAAGAAAGTTACTGTTTGTCGTTTTTGCATTTAGTTACTTGTAACACATTGCACTCAAGTTACCTGGCACTTGCTCACTAAAGCAATTATATAAGTCAGCACTAAAAATTAAAAGCACTACACCCTCACTCCCCACTGGCCCTTGTTTTCAATTAAGGAATTCCCAATATTATTCTAGCATGTCCAAAGGTCAGTTGTCAATCTTCTCTCCGGTCCAGCTGGTGAATCTGGGAATCTTGAGGCAATGTTATAACTGCCTCATGTACACAGACAACCCTCTCCTCCTCCCACATAACACAAATACTTGCGAGAGATGCAGCTATTTAGCCAAACTGGAGGCTGAGCTCTCTCAACTCAGGACTGGCAAGACCAGACAGGAGGAGAAGGCAACTACACACACCACAAAACCAGCCTCACATAATGCTACCACTCCACTGAATCAAACACATAAACACACAAAGACATACTCGGAGGCTCTGAGTAAAAATTTACCTAAACAGCAGAGGCCTCCAAAGCAGACACCCAAACAACTGCTACCTCAAGACACCCCACAAGCAACACATAAACCACAAAAGCAGTGTGCAAAGCAGTCACAGCCCTTAAGGCCAAATACAACACCAAACATACTTGTCATAGGTGACTCCATAGTCAGACACACTGACGTCCCACTCACCAGGCTGAACAAGGAGAGGGTCACAGTAAGCTGCCTATCGGGCGCTAGAATCCGCTACATAACACAAGCACTCGGGTCACTCCACGGCAAGTACAAATATGACACAGTCATTGTCCATGCTGGTGTGAACGACCTGAGACGTACCTCCCTGGACTACATGAAAAGAGACATAGAGGAGCTCTCTGATTATGTAGCCCAGGCAGGTATGACCCTAACCCTGAGCAGTATCCTTCCTTCACCAAGAATGATGCCACAATATAGAGACAAGATGATCAGCTTTAACAATTGGCTTAATGTCTGGTGTCATTCAAAGGGGATCCAGTGTCTGTCTGCCTGGGATGACATGCTTGACAAGCCATGCTGCTTGCACCTGTCACCCTGGGATTCGGATATTGGCTAAGGCTCTTGCCACCCCCATAGTGCCTTTTTAGGCAAGGCTCAAATTCTAAACCTACCACCCTAGAAAACAAAAATGGGAAGAAACTGAGGGTAATGCTGCTCAATGCCAGAAGTCTAAATCTCAAAATGCACGCACTCGAGGCCCTTCTCAGTATGGAGAACATCGATGTCTGTGCTGTAACTGAAACCTGGTTCAAGGCTCCTGAGAGCACCCGGCACTATTAGGTTTTACCTCATATCATGCGTTCCGGCCCCAAAACCCGGACCACACCACAAAAGGAGGGTGTATCCATATTCATAAAGGATACCCACACCTCCAGGTTGGTGGCAACCAGCATCGGAAACCATACAGGTGCAACTAACCATAGGCAAAACTGCTCTACAAATTGTAGCATGCTACAGGCCACCCTCTCAAACTCAGGAACCCCACACAGCCTTCCTGAAGACACTGGAGGGTATAAATGTATCTCCAAACACCATCATATTGGGTGACTTCAACTACCCGAATATAGACTGGGAACATTACTCAAGCCCTAACTTTCTAGCCCAACGGTTCCTGGAGTTCATAAATTCAAATGCCATGGAACAGCTAGTCACTGTTCCCACGAGAGGAGAAAATATACTAGATCTCATTGTCACAAACATGGGGACAAAATGCTCCACACCGAAGTATATCCTCATTGGTGAGATCTGATCATAAATTAATCTCACTGGAAATCCACATCCGCCCCCACCCCAAACAAAAGACCATAGTGAAGAACTTCTCTAAAGCAAACTTCACACTACTCAAGACTGGTGTGGTATCCTTCAAGGCCCCTGAGCCAGTGGAAACCACAACCCAAGCTGCGGAAGCCCTTACAAATGCCTTCTATGAACACCTCCAGGACTGCATGGATCAGGCAATCCCAAATCAAATCAAGACTCTTTCCACAAAGGGCAAACGTCCAGTCTGGTGGACCCCAGCCATTAACAAACTTTACAATAAGAGGAGAAAGCTATTACATGATAGAACAAAATCCATAAAAGGGAAGTCACCCCTGATCATTATTAGTAAAAAAATACAAGCACTCGTAAAATCAACTAAGGCCAATTTTGAGAGAAAAATTGCCATGGATTCAAAGGACAATCATAAGGCCTTTTTCAGCTATGTTAGGAACCTGGGTGGAAACTCCCAGATATGCTCAGAATTAGTCCAAAATTATACAAAAATCACTGAACCCACAGACATTGCCAACATACTGGCAGACAGGTTCAGTGCAAACTTCACCCCCTCTCCCCTAAAGGAGAGATAACTATCAGTGTAGCCTCCCGGACATCTCAAATGCGCAGGTGAAAGCTGCTCTCTCTAAAGCTAAAAACACAGCATCAATGGGACCAGATGGTGTCCCCGGCTGTGTGCTCTAAATGAGGAATTAAACCCGCACATAAGGCAGCTGTTTAATCTCAGCCTTACCACAGGATACGTGCCCAAGGAGTGGCGCGGCAACTGTTGTCCCACTCCACAAAGGCGGCGCCTCACGGACCCTGGTAATTCCATAAGCTTAACAAGTCTAGTCTGCAAAGCTATGGAGAGGATCATAATGGAGCTCATAAACAAAGATATAGGGGACTTGCAGACATTGGACCCGACCCAGTTTGGCTTTGTCAAGGGAAGATCATGCCTTTTGAACTTGGTGACTTCTTGAAACAGTCACCAAGGCCATTGATGAGGAAAGGCAGTCCATACAGCCTACCTTGACCTTGCAAAGGCACACAATACCCCACTCGGGTATTGTAGAAAAACTTACCAGCTTAAATGTAAACCCATATGTCACAAGATGGGTTGCAAACTGGCTTAAGGACAGAACCCACAGGGTTAGAGTTGCTGGCACTGTGTCAGACTCCAAGCCGGTCACAAGTGGTGTCCCCACAGGGCTCGGTCCTTGGCCTCCTATTGTTTGGCATCTACTTCTCAGAAGTACAGGCCAACATAGGAGGACTTTGGCTGACAAAGTTTGCAGACGACTGCAAACTGGGCCATAGTGGAAAGTGCATCGACACGGATATCCTTCAGAAGGGACTCACGAAAACAGATAGCTGGTGCCAGAGCCATGGCCTGAAGTTAAATGCCAAAAAATGTATAGTCATACCCTTCGGGAAAAACAAGGTAACCCCAAGCTACCATATAGGTGGCAATCCACTAAGCACAGAAGAGGTTATCAGGGACCTGGGGACCCAGGTTGACAGTGGCCTTTCTTTTGACACTCACATTGCTAAAGTGGTTAGAAAGACCTTCTACATTGCCCACCTGATCATGAAGGGATTCACATCCAGATCTAGTGAGGTCATTGTTCCCTGTACTCTTCACTTATCAGACCAATGATCGAGTACAATGCCCCATTCGGGATGTATCTCACCCGACATCTGCAGCAATTGGAGAGACCCCAAAAGTTCCTCACCAAAAGGATAAAGGGACTCCAAAATCTGTCATATGCTGCCAGATTGAAGAAACTCCAGCTCTATTCAGTCGCATACCGTCTGCTCAGAGGTGACATGTGCCTGACATACAAGGCCATGTTCAACCCGGAATTAATGGACATGCTCCACCTCAAAAAATCCAAATCCACCAAAACCACTAGAGCAAGCGACTTAAACCTTAGCACGGATATAAATAGGACGTGCTGGAGGGATAGATTTATCACTCAGAGACTCCCTATGCTGTGGAATAAAATCCCGGTCCATGTGAGGCAGAGCACCTCGCTGACTCTGTTCAAGAGAAATCTAGACCTGTGGATGGGAGATTGTAGGTTTACCCCGGGAATCATCTCTGTGTCACTGCTGGACAGAGGCACAACAAACTAATGAGCACAGTATTTTTTCATATAAGGGGTGGCGTAAGCCACAAAAATTTGGGCTAGGCTTATAAATGCCTTAGGGCAGATAGCCTAGTATAAACCTATGAACCTATGAACTTAAGTACATATTATCTAATGACAAAGATTTATACCTTAAAAGGAAATCATACAGTTTATTAGTCCATGAGAAAAATTGTCCATAAGTGGATTGTTGCCTGCAACATTCTCCGGTTTCCGAAACACCTGCTTGTGCATCAGCCAAGTTTTTAAGTCTACTTGGGAAGAATTCAGCCCATCTGCTGAATGACCAGCTTGTTCCTCAGTCACTGGAGATAACTCACCCTGGGTACAGAAAACACTGGGCATATTTACCAGTGTATCCCCTTCATGACACCCTTGGAAATTTGGAGGTGGCATACTCCCTTGCTGAACAACTTGTTGGAAGCCAAGTACACATTGCAGAAGGCCGGAAACAACAGCCCCTTCCTGGTTATATGGAATGCTGACATTCGAGAGCAAAGCTGACAACCCTGGCCAATAGGAGTGAGTAGGTCAACAAGCTAGCTAAGTTGACCAACTAGTTTTCGATATTCTCACACCTCAGACTCATGATAAGGTCCTGTCTGTGACTCTGTGGGTGTATGTCCTTCTGACTCCTCCATAGAAACACCAATAACCAACAAAAACAAAAAAACAGTCCAGAATAACACAAGGAATCCAAAAAAAAAAACTGGACAAAATGAAGGACAAATAAAACTCCACTCTTTATTGGCTTAATATTGGGAAACCTATTGGCAAATTGTGTTGGAGGCAAACAAATATCCAGGTCTCAATGACCATATTTCCCTCCTTCCTCTGTTAAAACTCAGAGCAGCTAAATTATGACTGGTGTGTGTCATTTTATGTGTTTTTAACATTTTTTTTATTTCATCTATTTATATTAACTTTTTTCAATTTTATTTTTATGCTGACTTGTTTGAATGTTTCTTTAAGTCAGTAATAGGGATTTCATTATTTTTGAGCAGGTGCTTGTTTAAATGTTGGTTCTTTTACTGCCTTGCATTTTCTGATGAAGTCTGGGAGGTGCTCGGACGAAAACTCATTTTATCTGTGTGGACCATTTAAGACAGTGCTTTTTTTACTTGAGCCAATAAAGCTTTGGAAGCTGGAGGACTGTTGTATCACTAGCAGGCTAAGATTAGTACAGCAGTGATCATTCAAACATCTACTGTTATGGTAAGTTTAATCGAACCAAATTTGGTGATAAATCCAAAGAAACAGAAAATAAGAACACGGTGTTTTAGCGCTTTCATTCACTGAATTTAATGCATGAACTTCTTCAGAAAACAAACATAAACTATTATCCAAGCTCCCTTAAATATTAGGCAATACAGGAAATGACATCAACAATTAAACAATTACACAAATATATTTAGAACCACTTGATAAAATAAAGAATAAAATATTATATAATGATAATTTAAATCTCTAATGTAGATTCTAAAAGTATAAAGCTTGTTGATACGTAAAAATTGTATAATGTATAAATGTATGTTTTTATAAGTGTATATCAATTGATAATAAATTCAAAAATAAAAATAAATATAAAAATGAAAAATATATATGTATATGTATGTAATGTGCACTGAAAAGTGCACTTTTAATGTGTAACTAATTTATCCATTCAGTAAAAAACATTTTAAATTGATCGACTCATTGAGTCCTGGCAACTTGTCAGCAGCCAAAACAAGTTGCCAGAATGTTTCTTTACATTCTAAGATGTTGTTTAGATCCCTACCATACTCAATTTTATTAATGTTTTCTAACACTGAAAATTCAAATTTCTTAAATTGTGTACATTCTATTGCATGTTTTGCCAAAGAATTGAACCTATCTTTATTTTTTATGGCCAAATTGTGTTCATAAATCCTTAGTTTCAAAATTCTTTTGGTTTTACCTATATAAAGATGATCACAAGATTTATGAACACAAACAATTATCTAAACAACATCTTAGAATGTAAAGAAACATTCTGGCAACTTGTTTTGGCTGCTGACAAGTTGCCAGGACTCAATGAGTCGATCAATTTAAAATGTTTTTTATTGAATGGATAAATTAGTTACACATTAAAAGTGCACTTTTCAGTGCACATTACATACATATACATATATATATTTTCATTTTGATATTTATTTTTATTTTTAGTTTTGAATTTATTATCAATTGATATACACTTATAAAAACATACATTTATACATTATACAATTTTCACGTATCAACACGCTTTATACTTTTAGAATCTACATTAGAGATTTAAATTATCATTATATAATATTTTATTCTTTATTTTATCAAGTGGTTCTAAATATATTCGTGTAATTGTTTAATTGTTGATGTCATTTCCTGTATTGTCTAATATTTAAGGGAGCTTGGATAATAGTTTATGTTTGTTTTCTGAAGAAGTTCACGCATTAAATTCAGTGAATGAAAGCGCTGAAACACTGTGTTCTTATTTTCTGTTTCTTTGGATTTATCACCGGATTTGGTTGGATTGTACTACAGATTTCCATTGTTTTTCGGTTATGGTAAGTTTACTTACAAAACTGTACTTTACTTCTGTTATGCTCAGGTTCTTCTTTGTGACAGTTATTGACTGCTTCATTGCCCAAAATGAATCTTAAGTAATTAGAGGAGTTGTTTTAATCCACTGAGAATTTCTTAAATGTTGGTGTTATGTGTGGGCATTTTGGATATACATTTCTAAAGTATCCAACTGGTCCCTGAGAGTTTTTATTTACTGGGCTATTTTTACTTTATTGTGTTTTTCATTTTCAGCTGTGTTGTAGCCATGTCACTAAACTGGTACATCTTTATGCAACACACTCCCCTGGATTTACTAATCTTCCATGCAGGACTAGCTTAGTCCTGCATTGAAGTGTCCATTTAGCAGCAGGACGGCGGCGTGCCTGCATATTAATGAGGCTTGCTGCCCGAGCTCCTAGGCTTACATGGAGCGTGTAAGAGTGGAGGGGGTGTGTCTGAGAGCAGAGCTCTCAGAATAAACATGCCCCCGCAATTTAGAACAGCAGAAAGGGGTATGTAATGAGCGAGATCGCTCACAGGTGACTGCATATCCCCACCAACAGTCTCCCTTGTATATAACAGCATATATAAATAAAATGAAGAAACCCTTTTATTTATTTTTTTAAATCTGATTAAAGCTAACCATAGGTGCACGGGTGTGCCCATCGCTTAGCTATGGTTAATGCAGCTTAAATAGCTGAAGAGGATAACAAGGAAGATATATGCAAATGAAGCAGCATAGCAATAGTGTAGTGGGAAGAGCATTTGCCTTACGAGCAGGCAGTCCCAGTTTGAGTCCCGCTGCAGCACATTCCATTTTACATGGCAAAGCACATTATGACCAATATTTATGTTGCATAACCCACTAAATAACATATATTTATGAACTGGAGTAATGCAGTAAATGCACATGTGAGGTGTCAGTGTCATAATGAATAAGGCACTAGTAAGCAGGTTTAAGCACAAATAAGCAGTAGTAAGCATATTTAAGCACCAGTAAGTGGCCTTAAGCCAGTTTGTGTGGCAGTAAGCAATGCCTACACTGGCTAAGCAATTCTGAAGCTAACTCTCTTTAAGCAGCTGTAACAGCAGGTTAGCAGTGCTTACCGTTGTGCAAATCCACTTACAACTGCTCAAAAGTGCCTTAATCGCTCTGTATCTAATGGCCCTTGTTCTGCCCATCAACAAAATAAACAGCCATGCAGGTCTCGAACCCAGGACCCTATACTCCATAAGTCACAGTAGGTAACCACCAAGTTATCACAGAAGTATGGAATAATGAGGCAGCAGCAAACAAGTCCTCACCATAGTATAACCAAACTGAACATGTGAAAATAATCATTATACAGTCATATGCTCCATAACCCACTACATAACATAAATATGTGAACTGGAGTACAGCAGTAAGCCCGGAAGTGAGGTGTAATTGTAATAGAGTGTTGAAGTCCCCAATAAAACACAAGGACCCCACAGAGTGTATGTACACATTAATCATGGATACCAGGCATACATATAAGGTGTAATGATTAATAACTCAATACCAAAAAGGCATTATAATGCAAAGTCTAATGTAAGCAATGCTAAGCATTGCACAGGCCAGCTTAGGAGATGTGAGCAATGTGTAGACCAGCTACCTCATTGTGCCCAGTGGTATACTCCTTTAAACAATGCCAACCCTAGGTAAGCAGGTTTGCCCATAGCTTAGGCTTTTCAAAACTGGTCAGTCACGGAAAATTGAGGGAAATAGGCCCTACTTAAACCCAAGAGGTGGGAATACATCTCATAACTGGTTGTAGCTTCCCCTTGCAGGCACTATGGCAGTAAGGGGAGAAGGTGTGTGCTTCCGGATGCAGAACTGGTGCATCCAGGAGTCCAAGGTTATGGCACGACTCTTAGTTAAAGACCGTGCTCAGAGACTGCTGCAGGGCCAGTACCAGGGCTCCCAATATAATGCAGAGGCCTGGGACCATATTGCCCATGACCTCACCAGTGCCACTGGAATACCCCAAACTGGTGAGCAGGTCAGGCACCACTATGCTGACATGAAGCGGCGTAAGGGGGACCTTTTGGAGGAGTGGCATGGGAGGTTGGCATAATGGTTAAGATATTTACCTTACAGACACAAGATGCAGGGTTTGATCCCCACATGGGGTAACTGGCTAGGGTTAAAATGACCCACAAGGGCAGTTAGCCTAAAACTAACGTATAAACCTATAAGCTAGAGCATTAGGGGATGTTCCAGCTGTGTGTAAGTATCACTCCAGTATGTGTGTAATAATTGCCAGCTCAGGTATGTCATGGATAGGTATGGCTAAATATTCCTCTTATATCCCCCACAGCAGCAATGGAGCGGGCTGCGAACCAGGAGGCCCACATCAGTCGCCTGGCGAGGTTGTGATGCAAGGCAGGCCAGTAATACTCATGCATTTACTGTCATGGGAAATAAAAATAAAAGTAGTAGTAAATTAATTGCTTGTATAAAACTTGTATTGTTCAAGGCAAGTAGTGCATACACTACAAAATATGGCAGGACGAGTCTCATATTGTTTGTAAGTCAATAAAAGTGTAATTGCCTGATAAAACAGGTTTAACTGCTGGGCTGCATGTTTATATGTTCATAGGTTCATAGGCTGATACTAGGCTATCTGCCCTAGGGCATTTATAAGCCTAGCCAGAGTGTGTTTGGCTTTCACCACCCTTTTAGATTAGTTGACTGTGCCTCTGTATAGTAGGTCACAGAAGATAGCCCTTTTAAGGTTAGTTTACTGTGCCTATGTCTAGTAGGGACACAGAAGAGATCCCAGGGCTAAACCTACGATCTCCCATCCACTCGTCAAGATTTCTCTTGAAGAGGGTCATTGAGGGGCTCTGCCTAACATGGATTGGGATTTTGTTCCAGAGTGAGGGGAGCCTCTGGGATATGAATCTGTCCCTCCAGCATGTCCTATTTATTTCTGTACTGAGGTTTAAGTCCCTGGAGCATGTAGCTCTAAGGGATTTGGATTTCCTGAAGTGGAGCATGTCCATTAATTCCGGTTTGGACATGGCTTTATACGTCAGGCACAGGTCGCCTCTGAGCAGGCGGTAAGCAACTGAGTAGAGCTGGAGTTTCTTTAGCCTAACGGTGTAGGGCATCTGTTTGAGTCCCTTGATCCTCTTGGTGAGGTACTTTTGGGGTATTTCCAGTTGCTGCAGGTGTCGGGTAAGGTACATCCCAAATGGGGCATTGTATTCAATTATGGGCCTGATGAGTGATGAGTAGAGGGGCACAATGACTTCTCTTGATCTAGATGTGAACCCTTTTGTGATAAGGTGGGCTATATAGAATGTCTTTCTAACCACTTTGGCAACGTGATTGTCAAAGGAGAGATTACTATCTACTTGGGTCCCCAAATCCCTAATTACTTCTTCTGTACCTAATGGATTACCACCTATGTGGTAATTTGTGGGCACTTTGTTTTTCCCAAAGGGGATGACTATGCACTTTTTGGCATTTAGCTTTAGGCCATGGCTCTGGCACCAGTTATCCGTCTTTGTGAGACCCTTTTGGAGGATGCTTGTGTCAGTCGGCGAGTCGATTATGGCACCCAGTTTGCAGTCATCTGCGAACTTGGCCAGCCATAGTCCTTCCGTGTTAGCCTGTACCTCAGAGAAATATATACTGAACAAGAGAGGTCCCAGGACTGAGCCTTGTGGGACACCACTTGTAACTGGTTTAGAGTCTGACATGGCACCTGCAATTCTGACCATGTGGGTTCTATCCCTGAGCCAGTTTGCAACCCATCTTATGACATAGGGGTTGATATTTATGCTGGTGAGCTTATTTATGATGCCCGAGTGGGGTATTGTATTGAAGGCTTTTGCAAGGTCCAGGTAGGCTGTGTGGACTACCTTCCCTTCATCTATGGCCTTGGTGACTGTTTCAAAGAAGTCGACCAGGTTCATGAGGCAAGATCTGCCCTTAACAAAGCTGAATTGGGTAGGATCCAGTGTTTGGAGGTTCCCAATGTCTTTGTTTATGAGTTCCATGATGATACGCTCCATAGCTTTGCAGACCAGGCTAGTCAGGCTTATAGGGCGATAGTTTCCGGAGTCCGTTGTGGCACCACCATTGTGGAGTGGGACCACTGTTGCAGTACGCCATTCCTGGGGTACATATCCTGTAGTAAGGCTGAGATTGAACAGTGACTTTATGTGAGGGTTCAGTTCTTCTTGGAGCTCATGTAAGACACAGCCCGGGACACCGTCTGGTCCCATTGATGCTGTATTTTTTGCTTTGGAGAGGGCAGCTCTCACCTGTGCATCTGTGATGTCAGGGAGGCTACACTCTGTTGGGATAGACATTTGCTCTTTTGGGGGGGAAGGGGGGGGGGTTGCACTGAATCTGTCTGCCAGGATGTTGGCAATGTCTGTGGGTTCAGTGTATTTTTTGTCATTTTGCACTAACTCAGAGCATATCTGGGAGTTGCCACCCAGGTTCCTGACATAACTAAAGAAGGCCTTGTGATTATCTTTAGCGTCTTGTGCAATTTTTTTTTCGAAGCTGGCCTTAGATAATTTTATGAGGCATTGTAGTTTCTTGCTAGTACTGATCAGAGATGCCTCCCCTTTTTGGGATTTTGCTCTATCATGTAGTAGCTTCCTCCTTCTGTTGTATAGCTTATTTATGGCTGGGGTCCACCAGACAGGTCTCCTGCCTTTGGAGGAGTGAGTCTTGGTTTTATTTGGGATAGCATGATCCATGCATTCCTGTAGGTGTCCATAGAATGCATTTGTAAAGGATTCTGCGGTTTGGGCCGTATTTTCCACTGGCCCGGGGGCTTTGAAGGATTCCACCTTGGTTTTGAGAAGTGTGAAGTGTGCTTTTGAGAAGTTCTTCACTGTGGTTTCCTTGGCTGGGGGTGGGGATGGGATATGGATGTCCAGTGAGATTAATTTATGGTCAGATCTTACCAATGAGGGGTATACCTCTGGTATGGAACATAGAGTCCCCATGTTGGTGATGATCAGGTCCAATATGTTTTCCCCTCTTGTGGGAGTGGTGACCAGTTGTTCCATAGCATTTGAGTTTATAAATTCTAGGAAGCATTGGGTGAGGGTGTTGGGGCTTGAGTAGTGCTCCCAGTTTATGTTTGGGTAGTTGAAGTCACCCAATATGATGGTGTTTGGAGAGACCTTCATATTCTCCAGTGTTCTCAGGAAAGCTGAGTGGGGTTCCTGAGTTTGGTAGGGTGATCTGTAGCAGGCTACAAACTGAAAGGCAGTTTTGCCCACTGTTAGTTGCACATGGATGGTCTCCGATGCTTTGTGCAGTGCCACTAACCTGGAGGTGTGGGTATCTTTGATGAATGTGGATACTCCCCCTCCTTTTGTGGTTCGGTCCGAGTTTTGGGGCCGAAAAGCATGGTATGGGTATAACCTGGTAGTGCTGGGGTGCTCTCAGGAGCCTTGAACCAGGTTTCTGTTACTGCACAGATATCAATATTCTCCATACTGAGGAGAGCCTCGAGTGCATGCATCTTGAGGTTTAGACTTCTGGCATTGAGAAGCATTACCCTTAGTTTCTTTTTCCTTGTGTTGTCTATGGAGGTGGGTTTGTCTTTTGAGCCTTGCCTAAAAAAGGCACTATGGGGGTGGCAAGAGCCTTAGCCAATATTCGAAAGACAAGGGGTGACAGGTGCAAGCCGTCCCTAGCGAAGCAACGTGGCTTGTCGAGCATGTCATCCCAGGCGGACAGACACTGGATCCCCTTTGAATGACACCAATACTTTAGCCAATTGTTAAAATTGATCATTTTATCTTTATACTGTGGCATCATTTTTGGTGAGTAAGATGCTACTCAAGGTCAGGGTCATACCGGCTTGGGCTACATGATCAGAGAGCTCCTCTATGTCTCTTTTCATGTAGTCCAGGGAGGTACATCTCAGGTCATTCACACCAGCATGGACAATGACGGAGTCATATTTGTACTTGCTTTGGAGTGACCTGAGTGCTTGTGTTATGTGGCGTATCCTGGCACCCGACAGGCAGCTTACAGTGACCTTCTCCTTGTTCAGCCTGGTGAGTGGGACGTCAGTGTGTCTGACAATAGAGTCACCTATTACACGTGTATTAGGTGTGTTGTTTAGCCTTAAGGGCTGTGACTGTGTGGCACACTGACTTTGTGAACTATGTGATACATGGGTATTGTTGTGGGGTAGCGGTTGCTTGGATGTCTGCTTTGGAGATCTCTGCTGCTTGGGAAGATTTTTATTTAGAGCCTCCGAGTACGTTTTTGTGTGTTTATGTGTTTGGTTTGCTGTTGCGATAGGTCTATGTGAGACTGGATTTGTGGTGTGTGTGGTTACCTTCTCCGCCTGACTGACTGCGCCAGTACTGGGTTGAGAGAGCTCAGCTTCCAGTTTGGCTATATAGTTGCATCTCTCACATATATATTTGAGCTTGTTGGGAGGAGGAGAGGGTGGCCTCAGGATTCCCAGATTCACCAGCTGGACTGGAGAGTAAACCCGAAACTGACTTTTGGACATGCCAGAATAGTATAAGGAACTACTTTTTGACTGATCAAAAAGGACCAATAAGGAGCCAAGTACTTTAAGGGAGTATAAGAGAGTGTAGTGCTTTAGTTTATTAGTGCTTACTTATAAGATTACTTATACGAGCAACTGCAGGGCTTTAGAATGAAAATAGAGTGCTTACTTTGAGATTTAGAACAGTTCTAAGGGAAAAAGTGAAGGGCAGACTTTGTGGAGCCAGGAATACTTTATACCCGTTTAAGCAGTGCTGTCAGATGCTGCTCTATTTGCAAAATCATGCAAAACTGCGCAAGTGCGGCTTTTAAAGCAGGGAAACAGAGAGATAGGAATTGACCCAAAATGGCCAATAAGCTACTAGTTTCAGGGCTGAGACCACTCCTCCAGGGACAGATAGGCTGCTCAAAGCTCCCCACTCTCACTGGTGAACAGAGAAGCTTCCTCCTATCCAAGTAAGGATATGGGCAACACAGGAAACTATACCACAGTCCGGAATTCAGCAAAACCTGAAATATGGACTAATCTATTTCAGCAAAGGTGGGAAAAGAGAATATATATATTTTTTTATATCCTGATATCCTGGTATCATATGGTAATGTAGATATGCAATCATGTAATAGTACTGTAGTATTAAGCACTGTTACCCACATCATACACCTTAAATTGAATGTGTAGGAATGCCTGTATATGACAGGTGTAATCCCCAGAGGCCATTAGACAGTAAACAGGGAAAATTCAGACAACAAAAACAGAATAGCACATGCAACCGAGATGTGAACTGTTGTTTTATTAGATCACACAAACACGGTTCGAATCCTGCCAGTGGTAGTAGTCTGCATACAGAATCATACCCCACAACTGTACAGATATGTCCAGAATGTTAATTAAAGTGGCCCATATCTGTTGCCTATCAACCTGTCCCCCTGTGAAATCAGTGGATGATCCCAGACATATAGGCAGCTAACAGGAAATACAAATTATTGACACACAGCTGTGATAGCAAAGCTGGCACACAAGCAACTCCCCAATACCTTATGTGACTAACAAGCCACGTATGTCCCATTTACACCCCAGCTTGTCAAGCTGTGGTCAGAGTGTGTACAGTAACAGAGTGAGATGTATGTGTATAATGGCAATGTTGGATCTGGTACTGTGTGTGGGAACATTCAGGTAGTGCTAATAAACATTCCTCCCACAGGTCTGTCAGATACCAACACTGTGGCCAGAAATACAAGAATGATATGCATTTGCTCTGAATAATGAGGTATTACACATCAGTGACACCCACACTGTCCCAACAGCATATAACTGCCTAGGAAACTGTGCATGAGTGTTGTAATACAAGGTCAGAATGCATAAGCACAGGGGATTAATAAGACAGAAGGCAGATTGGAGATACACAGCAATAGCTATATAGCTGACACAACTGTGATGGATAGTGTTTAAGTTGTAGTAGACACAGCCATGGTCTGAATCCTGGGAGTGGAATTAGGCTGCATACAGATGCATACCCCACAACTGTACAGATGAGGCCAGAATGTCCAGTATATGTACCCATAATTGCTGCCTGTCCCACTGTGCCCCTGGTATGTCTGTGGGATGATCCCAGATGTGTAGCCAGCAAACAGGAAATACAAGTGATTGTCAAACATTATGAGAACACACTTGTCACTGTAGCAACCCCCGAAACTGTTAAGAGAGTAATATATCAAGTATGTCCTATCTACACTCTCATGCCATCAAGCTGTGACCAGAGTGTGTACAGTAACAGAGTGAGATGTATGTGCATAAAACTAATGTGTAATCTGGAACTTTGTGTGGCAACAGTCAGGTAGTGCTAACAAACATTGTTCCCACAGGTATGTTGGATACGAACACTGTGCTGAGAAATACAGGCCATTATAACCTGTACTTGTACTGTTAACTTTGGTATTGTAGGAAATTGTGAGTGTTGCAGTTTCTCTGAATAATAAAATATCACTGGTCACTGTCACCCACACTGTGCTACACAATATAACTGTGTAGGAAAGCATGTATGTGTGTGCCAGGTCACTAAAGGTGGAAGAAGGCAATATTCTAGATATGTCCAGGCACACCAGCATGTGGTCAACACATGGCCAGAGTCTGTGCAGAAAGAGCTGGATAGCTATGTGCAAAACAGCAACCCGGAATCTGGGAGTCAGTGTAGAAGCAGTTAGTGTTAACAAACATTCCCTCCACAGTTATACCAGGTAAGAGGTGTATACTGCAGGTAAAACTGGGTCATGTGTAATGATGACGACAGCCATATCACTGTCCAAAGTAAGGCTATAGGGTAGTATAGTAAGACTTATGAGGTACAGATAACAGCAGTGACTAGGAAAGTAATGTGGACTACAGGAATATACTAGTTGTTAATTGACATCCCCCCCACCATATCTCCAACAATAATCAACATATCCACCTCAACTGGTATGTATTGACTCTGATAATGTCCAGTTGTTTGATAACTATATTAATGGTTCCCATGCATGTGCTATATTGAATTATTATTATTATGGTGCCATCAACGTACCTGCATGCTGTTCTTATTACCACTGTGGTCCCATATATGCATGTGTTCTGTTTGCTATGCAATCTGTTCCGTATCTGGTGTCTGGGTTAATGGGAATATCTAAGCATGCCTAAGCCTGGAATGTGTTGACTATTACTAACCCATATATGATGATGAAATCTAAACACTATAGCACACTTGGAGTGGATGGGAGATCGTAGGTTTACCCCGGGTATCACTTCTGTGTCACTGTTAGACAGAGGCACAGTATACTAACCTCGAAAAAGGGCATAGCAAAATAAATTTAAAATGGGTGGCGAAAGCCAAACACATTCTGGCTAGGCTTATAAATGCCCTAGGGCAGATAGCCTAGTATGAACCTATGAACCTATGAACTTGGGAAGGCCGGTCCCAGATGACCCACCTGTCCCACCTCAGCTGGCCATGGCACCGGGCACCAGCATGTCTGGGGCCCAACCCCGGACCTTCCTGTCCGTTGGTCCTGCACCACCTTCAGGTGGAACTGCCTCAGGGATGGGGCTCACCCTCCCGGCAGTGGGCGCGGATAGGCATCTATCACTCGTTGCCAGGTTGGGGTTGTGGTGATCAACGAGCAGTTTGGTGATCTTCTACGCTAGCTCGAGGGCCGCATGTCACAATTAGAGAGTCAGCCTGGCTCTGTGACTCAGTCCCCAGCACAGCCACCTTTGGGGATGTAAAGGTGCAGTGGTGACTGCCCATGGGTGGGGACCTCAGTCCCACTGTTACCACTAGGGAGCTTGTGGGCTTCTGATATCCCAAAACCACTCCCCATCAAGGTGTTTACCCCCCACATGTGTCATATACCGTCCCTGTATGTGTCATGTTTGTCTTGTCTGTTAACCTACCCAACCTACCTCCCCAAATATGCCTACTACCCCTCCCCAGCATCCCACTCTCACCTGAAAAAAGAATAAAAGGGCAATCTGTTCCCACAAAAAAAATCTCACCCCATACATAGCTGCCCATTTCACACACATGTCCACTGGACACATGTAATCTGGTCTAACTGGCATCACAACTTATTACTGTTGTCCTCTCCCCTCTCCCAGGGGTTTGAGTGTCCAAATCTACCTCCAAATTCAGTGTATATGCACAGCTGTTGCTGTAGAAGAAATGGGCAGCTATGGACCTTCCCTACATCCTTCCTGGACATCCCTAGCTATTTTCCCTTCTGTCTTTCCCTCTTTGTGCCCCTTTTTCACCATTTTCCTATCAACCCTTTTTTTCTTTTCTTTGAATGAAATTAGTGTGGGGTAAGTGGGGTTAAGCACTTTTAAGCAGCAGTAAGTGGGTCTAACCCTGTTTGCGTGGGGGTAAGCAATGCCTACACTGGTTAAGTAATTTAGAAGCTGAGTATAAGAAACTGTAACTGGAAGTTAGCAGTGCTTACCTCCGTGCAAACCCACGCAAACCCACTTACAACTGCTTTAAAGTGCCTTAATCACTCTGTATCCAATGGCCTGTGTCCTGCCCAGCAACAAAATAAACAGCCTCTGCAAGGCTCAAACCTGAGACCCTACACACTATAGACAAAGTGATTTACCACTAAGCCATGCCAGATATACATAACCCTGATGTTTTCAAAAACATATCATCCAGCCCAGTCATTAAACAGTACAGAGAATGTATTCCAACATTTAGATGTATGTGTGTGTGTAAATATAGTAATATCTAAACAGATACAACATATCTATATATGTAGATACACACACACACACACACATATATATATATATATATATATATATATATATATATACATATATATAAATATATATGCACATATATACATGCAAATGCCTACATATATATGTCTATACACCTATATGTCTACATATACACAGCAAGTTACATATATGTAAGCAAATATGTATCTATGTAGGTATATACGGACTTAGTTATATATATGTAAGCAGATATATATATCCATATAGGTATATATGGAAATACATGTGTAGATAGCAATGGGAGATTAAATCATATATGTCCACATGCACCGTTAATGGGGTTGAGAGGCCCTAAACAATATACGTCTTGTACGAATAGGTATACCCCCCCCCCACACAGACAAACACGTCCGCCCTGCAATACACTACCAAGTGTTGCAGATCCCATAACCAGGTCCTGGCACAACATGGGCACAAGATGTTAACAGTACTACATCCCACCTGTATGATGTCAGGCTGGTATTGGCAACATATCATGCAGTACAGTCTGGCTCCCATAGGAAATGTAAAATATGGAAGCTATCAACATCCCCAGGATACATATACACAGACACATATATATATATATATATATATATATATATATATATATATATATATATATATATATATATATATATATATATATATATATATATATATATATATATATATATATATATATGTATATATATACACATGTGACTACACACACGCAGACACACAATATGGAACAGCCACTGTGCTACAGTTAACACCCTAACAACTGGACACTGGATGAGCCAACCATACAAATGATATTTGTTGCCTGCAACATATACCCACACAGAGGTCATAGGATTAAACACCACACACAGGTTTGCAGAAATGGAAAACCTTTATTTGTGCACTATTACAGATTTATATGCCATGTCATATAGCTGTTCAGGCACTGGCATCCATATAAACAGAGTAATGCAACTGTGGAACAGTTATATTAATACAGTAGACTGGAAAGGTCCACAACTGTTGCTGTCCAGGCCAAGCCCTTCAAATAGTACAATAGTAAAGACAGACTGGGCCACAGAATACCACAAAATCAACAGTAATTAATGCAGGTGTATAGTTCAGCAGCCTCTATCTACACTCTGTACACAATCACTAGGTGGTAAAGACTTCAGTTGACCAAATGGGATGTAGCTGTTACATAACAAGGCATAACTGACACCATCACATGCACACTGACAAACAGAACAGTCTGTATGGCAGGAGGCAGTAGGCCTGCAGTAACCCACTTTATGTAAGTAATGTCAAGATAGGTGAAATCTATGGTACTGTACATCCAGATACCTTAAGGCAGCTCACCCCTGATACCCCCACATTTTGTAACAGCCTAGGTTATGTATGGTGCATCCCCCCTAGACTCAATAATACAGGGCTATATACCACTGTTACATACACTGACTTCTGGAGTGCATATGGGCACACATGTATTGTGTAGGTGAAGCCCACACATATATGGCCCCAACCCCATTGTATGTGTGAGGGATACAACAGCAGTGGACTGCTGGCAGGAATGGCAGTGTGGTATATGTATATGTGCATATGTATCACTATCTGTATATGTGTAGACATATAATGTTCTGTATATGCATATATCTGGGTGTGTACATGCATATCTATGTACATATACATACCGATCTGTATATGTCGATATGTACATGTGTAATTATGTATATAGATATCTGGATAATCATATGTACATATCTGGATAATCATATGTACATATATTTTCACCATATGCCCTGAACATGGAGTGTAGCCCTACCTTAGCCCTTATAGTCCCAACTTCATAGTGCAAGGGGATGTCAGGTATCTATAGCATACCACACCTTTCAGCCACCTAACCTGGACCAAAACACTAAAGGCAGAGGCGTGTCCATATTCATTAAGGATACCCACACCTCCAGGCTAGTTGCTCAGCATAATGCATCCAAGATTATCCAAGTGCAACTAACTCTGGGCAAGACCGCAATCCAAATTGTAGCTTGCTACAAATCCCCCATGTCCCAGGATTCCCACTCCTTGTTTCTTGATACACTGGAAAATATTAGGGTACAACCTAACACCCTAATAATGGGCGATTTCAACCACCCCACCATTAACTGGGAAAACTACTCATGTACCAACTCTTGTGCTCAACGTTTTCTGGAATTCAAAAATTCCAGTGCCTTGGATCAACTTATCCACACCCCCACCAGGGGCAGCAGTATCCTAGACCTGGTTATTACCAACATTGGCAACCAGTGTTGTACACCAGAGGTCAATTCCTTGTTGGTCAGATCCGACCACAAGCTAATCACCCTAGACATCCACATCCCACCCCCACCACCCATTAGGGAAACCACCGTAAAAAATTTCTCCAAAGCCAACTTCACGCTTCTTAAGACAGAAGTGGCAAACTTCACGACACCCATGCTGATGGACAATAGAGGTATGACGGCTGAATCCTATACAAATGCACTTTATAAGCACTTATATGAGTGCATGGATCATGTAATCTCTAACAGAACCAAGATGCTATCCTCCAAAAAAAGGAAGCCAATCTGGTGGGCCCTTGAGATAAACAAATTCTACAACAAAAGAAAGAAACTGTTGCAAAAAGGAGTAAAATCCCATGATTGGAGGAACTCCAAGGTCAGCCTCAGTAAGAAGCTGAGATCCCCTCATAAAGTCCTCCAAAGCTAGTTACGAAAATAAAATTGCCACTGATTGTAAAGACAACCACAAAACATTCTATAGCTATGTCAAGAATCTCAATGGCAACACTCAGATCTGCTCTGAGTTACAGCACAATGGCACTAAATATACAGAACCAACTGATATTGCCAACATTCTGGCAGATAGGTTCAGTGCTAACTTTACCCCTTTCTCACCCCCTAAAGGGCCCATTTCTATACCAGAAGAATGCAAAGTTCCTGTAATCACGACTGCACAGGTAAAAAACACACTTTCTAAAGCCAAGAACACAGCATCCATAGGACCTGACAACATCCCAGGCTGCTTTCTACATGAACTACAGAACAAACTGATACTCCACCTAAGTACCATGTTCAATCATAACCTCACCTCAGGCTTTGTGCCCACTGAATGTTGCACAGCAATGGTTATCCCACTCCACAAAGGGGAGCCACCACAGACCCTGGGAACTACCGCCCCAACAGCCTGATGAGCATGGTTTGCAAGGCTATGGAACGTATCATCATGGAACTTATAAACAATGACATTAGTAATCTCCAAACTCTGGACCCTACCCACTTCAGGTTTGTAAAAGGCAGATCATGTCTCCTAAACCTGATAAACTTCTTTGAAGCGGTGACCAAAGCCGTAGATGAGGGTAAGGTGGTTCACACAGCCTATCTAGATCTCACCAAGGCTTTCAACACCATCCCCCACTCTGGAATTATTAAACTCACTAAACTAGGTATAAATCCATATGTCACAAGATGGGTTGCCAACTGACTCACTGACAGAACCCACACTGTGAAAGTAGCAAACTCTAAATCCAACTTCAGACCAGTGACAAATGGAGTATCACAGGGTTCAGTCCTGGGTCCTCTCTTGTTTGGTATCTACCTATCTAAAGTACAGGCTAACACATAAGGTCTTTGGCTAACAAAGTTCACAGATGACTGCAAACTAGGAGCCATAATCAAAACTCCTAACGATGTGGACATCCTACAAAAGGGCCTTACTGAGACAGATGCCTGGTGTCAAAGCCATGGCCTCAAGCTCAATACCAAAAAGTGCATTGTCATCCCTTTTGTTAAAAACTCTGTACCCATGAACTACCACATAGGCAATAGTCTACTTAACACCAAAAGTGTGATAAGAGAACTTGGGACACAGGTGGACAGTAGTCTCTCCTTTGATAATCACATCGCCACAGTAGTCAGGAAATCCTTCTACATGGTACACCTCATCACAAAATGTTTCTCATCCAGGAAAAAATAGGTCATTGTCCCCCTCTACTCATCATTCATTAGACCCATCATAGAGTACAACGCCTCGTTTGGTATGTACCTCACAAGACATCTACAACAACTGGAAAGGCCGCAGAAATACCTCACAAAGAGGAATACCAGCCTCAAACAGATGCCCTACACAGACCGTCTCAAAAGACTCCAACTTTACTCTGTCACATATCGCCTACTCAGAGGCGATCTCTGCCTAGCATACAAAGCTATGTCAAACCCAGAGCTGTTGGACATGCTCCACTTAAAGAAATCCCAATCCCTCCAAGCTACATGCTCTAGGGACCTAAACCTTGTCACCACAATAAACAGAACATGCTGGAGGGATAGATTCCTGTCCCAGAGACTTCCCATACTCTGGAACAAACTACCTATCTATATCAAACAAAGCTCCTCATTAGCACTCTTCAAGAAAAATCTTGATGATTGGACGGGAGATACGAAATTCACCCTATGGATCAACTCTGTGGCTCTGCTTGACATGGGCACAGGTAAATAATTTTCTTGGGTGGCAAAAGCCAGGGTACCGTTTGGCTAGGCTTATATAGGCCCTAGGGCCTAGTACCTACCTATGAACCTATAGCAGGTATATTAGCAGAGTATTGCTACTGTAATAGGGATTGTCTTAACAGACATGGTGTGTGTGGGAGGTCACATCTGCTTTTCACATGTGCACCATTGGCTACTGACAGACATCCTAAGGACATCAAAGTACAGTACTGCTGCAAGCACGTAATGCTCCTGTGGACTACAGCAGAGATATTGGCCAATATATGTGGACATTCAGATACACTTTGTACAGTCCAGAGGTATACACAAAACCCCTTAGTGCAGAACATGTGGACCAAGCCTGACAATATGGATGTTAACAGACATGTAGATGGGTATAACACTTAATGACTGGTATACATTCACCCCCATAGGTTATGCATTCACACACCCCTGTCTGTCCTGACACATAATAACTGCTGGTACAGAGGTGCCATGGCCACATACTACCCACTAGATATTGACATACATCTGTACAGTATCCCACTGCTCTGTCTGACATACATGACTGTTAAGGGAGGCCCGGCAGCAGTACATCTGGCAAGTATCTGGACATGACATCTCACTGGGTAAGTACACTAAGCTGCTTGGCATGTAACAAAGCACTGTGCAGGCTACAGGCAGACTGGCTCAACACTGGCCTACATCTCCTATGGGGGAATGCACATGTACCTGTATATATAGTAGGCTCTACAGGCATGTCACAGCACAGGGTAAGATACACCTGTGTGAAAGTGCATAACCACAACCAATGTGAACACAGCCACAGCCACATATGGTAAGCTAGCATAATATTACAGTATATGGACTATCTGTTCAACACCATCCTCATATGTGCCACTCACACACTAACCCTACATATACTGGTCCACTACACAGTGTGGTCTGATGCCTGTCTGTGGTATGGGACATGTGTGTGTATGGTCCTACAAACATGTAAGCCAATACAGTAACATACAGTGGAGCAACATCAGATAGGACAGGAGCTAGAACAATGACATCTGCCACACTCTGTACACAGGTCAAACTACATATTAATAATACACACACTGTCGACATTCACAATAAGTACACAGACCTCAGTACTGTACAAACAACCACAGAATGTCCAGGTTATGTCACCAAATATAACCCCTACTGTACATAACATGTGTAGCAGTCTGATATCTCACTGGCTTGTTATCAGATATGATGACACTAATTATGGTGTACAGCACATATGCACCTCTTAATGCATGACATATGTACAAAGGTTGCCAGAGTTGTGGCTGGAAGCACATACACAGGGCCAATATTGACATATTGCTGTGATGACCTCATACATTTACTTTACTTACAGGATTTGTCGCAACATATGTCCTATGAAGGATATGAAGTCAGTAACTGTCACGGCTTTCACCGTCTACAGACTGCAATCCTCACACAACCTTCTGCAGTTTACAGATAGATGCTCTGTGGGTAACACATGAAACCAAAGGCACCACACACTGCCCAGTCTGCAGATGACCCTACAGATGGGGAGTCCTCATAAACATAGAACTGACATGGCAAGTATTAAAACATGTAGGACAGCCATATCTGCACACATCCTGTTGAACCAACATTACTCCGAATGCAGCATAGCTGCACTTACAGTATGTAGTTAGGGCAGGCACAGCCCCCTCCTGTGTGTTGGCCTGTTTCCACAGTGTATGTTGTCAGAGGTAAATCCCCAATCTATCTGAGATGCTGCTTGCCAAACAGCAGATCGAGTTCCTACTCACAGTGAATGAAAAGGCCCAACACCAACATGATGTTCCTAGATATTGGAGTGTGTTTCCATGCAATTGGCTATGGGAATGTTACCACAGCTGTTCCACATGCAATCAGCTAGGGGAGGGCTGCAATTCATGTAGAGGCCATCAGCTGATCATGAGCATCACTTAAAATACACATGCTGCTGCCTAAGCAAAGCAGGTGTAGGTCTCCACATCCACCAGTGAGAGAGTGAGAGAGGCAGACAGAGGCAAAGACAAGTCAGGGAGGGGTGGAAGAGTAAAACTTAAGCATGTTTGTGTCACCCACCTACCAGCACAGGGTATCAAACCCCTGATTACTATGCAGTGCTATGACAGTTCTATGCAGTTATTGGATGCGTCACATAGGTTACCTGTTGTGGAGCCCTCAGAACATATATGTGATGGTGAGTGACAACTGCAACAGGGATATGGTAGCTATACGGTAGGTGTAGTACATGTGCCTGTCCACATGAACAGGTGCCAGTGTCAACACAGCCACACTCTCACAGGGACACACACATATTGACACACTTGGCAGGGCCAGGAATACATCTAATCACGAGTGTGATTGCCACAACACATTACTGTGCAGGTGTCACATACACCACACAGGTCATACAGAGGTTATATGAGCAAAGGGTATGGGGAGGTGTCTGATATCAGACAGCATGCTTCAGTATGCCAATGGGGGTTGTAGTGATTGTGGATGTGATCATACCCATCATACAACACACACAAAAAACACACAGGGTGCCAGTACTGATATGCATGGGTGCATTTCTGCGCGGGTGTGTGGTGGTCGACTGTGCTAGATGGCTATACAAGGCTAGGTGATGGGTATACCTTGGCATCAGGCCACATGACAATGGTCTGCATTGTGGCTCAGGGCTGTAGTTTCTGCATTTGCCCACACAGGTGGGTATTGTATCCACCATCCAGTCACCTGGGTGACTATTGCATGTGGCCAATGCTGTGCATCACTTGCCAAATATGTGTTCTTTAGTCCATGGCATGAATGGCATCTGGGATGTGCACACCTCCCACATGCATGTATAGTGACATGTGGAATTGTACCTGGGGTGTCTGGCCCATGTTGTGTACACAGATTATCATCAGATGTGCCAGTCTTGGCCACCTGTGGCGGGAACTAGTAATGGACAGCACGTTTACCCTGCACCTACATTGATAGCATGCTAATGGCATTCCCTGGTGTCTGTGGTATCTGTCCATACAGGGCATGTTTTCAGGCATGGTATGTCCTTTGTGGGTCACACTTGATGGCACCACAGGTGTTGCAGGTGTCCAGTGGGGAACATGGGGAAGGTGCACTGTCTGGATATATGTGCCTATTGGACAGATGGACAGGGAGCCATGCCCTATGTAACCCACTGCAGTCACTCCATAGTTACTATCAGTGGCCAATATGCAGTGTACTACCCACATATTGGCTGTTGCCTAGGCATGTGTGTGTGTGTGTGTATGCGAAATGGGTTGAGAATGTGCTCTGGGTAATAATGGGGTTGGAAACAGACAAAACACAGGAAACTTCCAAGATTCACAAAATATGCCAAACGACCGTTAAAACAATCCATTTATTTTTAAACTAATAAGCTGAAGCGCTTTTCGTTCAGAGAATACACAAACTTCATCAGATAACATTGAATCAAGTAATACAGTTTAAATAGTATCCACACTTAATCAGCTGGTACATCGATGTAAAACATTAAAGGGATATACTCCATGTATTAAATTCATGTTAAAAATTTCACAATAAGTAATAATTTCATTAAAATTACTGAAACTATATTAACCATACCAATACTGGGAACCAATTTAAAACAATTTAGCACAAACAGCAGCAACCAACAAATTTAAATTTTTTTTAAAAAGTATTTATATTTATATTTAGATATATTTATACTTTTTTATATATTTTTATATATATAAATATATTTTTTCGAAGAAAGCAGCAGCTAAATCCCATTTGCTCATATTTTAAAGGGATCATACATATAAAGATACTTAATAATCAACAAAACTATCTACGGAGGCTTTTAAGTTTTAATATAGCCATAATTGAGCACATATCATTGAGACCCGGCCAGTTATATGCATATATTCTGATCTGCCATAACAATTCCTGCCTTTCTAATTCTATTTCTATAGGTCCCCCTCTTATATTAGGTGTTAGCTGGTCTAGGATCCAAAACTTGAATATATGTGTGGGATATTCCGACACATGCTTGGCTAATGCATTTTCTTGCTTGAGTTTACTTATATTGTAGGTATAGGATACACACAAAGCTGCTGAGAGTAGGCTCCAGAATCCACAATGAACTTGAAAAATACCAGGAAACGAATCTATGCAGAACTGCTTTATTACAACACACTAGCGCTTTCACAAAATGCTTCTTCAGTGTGTTGTAATAAAGCAGTTCTGCATAGATTCGTTTCCTGCTATTTTTCAAGTTCGTTGTGGATTCTGGAGCCTACTCTCAGCAGCTTTGTGTGTATCCTGTTCTTCGTTTTTTCCAGCTGCAGAGGTTTCTGGTGCCTGGCCTTTTGTGTTTTTCTTATATTGTAGGTATGTTCATAGATTCTATCCCTTAGTCTTCGAATAGTTTTGCCCACATAAAAACATGGGCAGAACTGACATTTAGCCAAGTATACCACCATTTTGGAATTGCAGTTAAATTTATCCTTACTTCTTAAATCAAAGTTGTTAATTGTTACTGAATTATTCACTAAAATATATTTACAGTAAGAACAGGAGCCACATTTATACATGCCCCTTCTATTGATATTATTATTACAGCTATTAGTGTTTTTGTATATACCCTCCAAAAGTTCTTTGAAGTTTCTATCTCTTCTTACCGTAAATTTGGGTGCTTCCCCTATTTTCTCTATTAATTCTTTACTTTCCTTCAAAATATTCCAATTTTAAGATACAATACCTTTCAAAAAATAAAAATCGGAAATAAAAGTCAAAGTAAGACTATACTCAAAAAGTAACTTTTTCTCCCCAATTATTCCATTTGTGGTGAAATCCATTATTTCACACATAGAATCCCTAGAAGTATTTACTACTGTTTCTTGGGTTTGTGTTTCTATATTTCCTCTCACAATTGGTGTATAAATACCCCTATTTCTCTTCCCTTGGACTTTGTCTATGATGTTATCTAAGATAGTATTTGGATATGCTCTTCTGAGAAACATATCTCTTAAGTTATTACATTCATCATAAAAATCATCCTCTCTTGAAATCATCCGTGCTGCCCTACTAATTGTCCCTTTACAACTGACTTTTTTTGGAACATAGGGTGGGCACTTGAATAATGCAAGAAGGCATTAGAATACAATGGTTTCCTATAAATTCTGGTTTTGTACTTCTTCTCAATGTTATTTTTAATCAAAAGTACATCTAAAAATGGAATTTGTTTCTCTTCAAAATTATATTTGAGTTCAAGGAAGTCAGTGCTTTCATCCAAATACTTTACCAGATCTTCAGCCTGGTTTTGATTTCCCTTGAACAATATAAATATATCATCCAAATATCGAGTATAATATACAGTTTGGGAATTTATATGCTCTTTATTAGATATATAGTACTTTTCCCAATAGTTCATAACCAAATTGGCAAAACTTGACCCGCAGGGTGAATCCATTGCCACCCCACTCTTTTGATGGAAAAAAATTGTTTTTGAATGTTATATAATTATGGGCTAGTACTATACTTAATAGTTCTTCAACTAGAACTAGTTCAGATGAAGGTGCACCTTTTTCTTTTAAATTCAATATTACCCACTCGATACCTAGATCTTGTGGTATTGAGGTATAGAGGTCTTATACATCAATTGTGAGTAGGTTATTATGTTCATCAAAGCTTATATTATTAATCCATTCTAAGAAGGATCAAGAGTCCTTACTTATACAAATTTCAGAACTTACATATTTCTTAAGAATCCCATCAACTACCTTAGCACAGGTGTAAGTTCCGCTATTCCTGCCATCCACTATTGGTCTGAGAGGTGGATTACTCAGATCCTTATACATTTTTGGCACCCCAAATATAACAGGAGCAATGGGTGATGGCATTATTAGATAGTTCTATAGCTCTATATTGATTCTCTGTGTTATAAATAAGTCATTTATATACATTTTGATTGTGTTATTAGCTTGATTATATTCATTAATGGACACTTTGTTATAGGATTCAGATGTTAACATAACTTCAATTTTATTTTCATAATCGACCTGGTCCATGAAAACCAGACCTCTGCCCTTATCTGGCTTCATGATACGAACTCTAGTTTCTTTCAAATATTGTATCCAAGTTTGTTCTTCATTTGTAAGATTATTCTTACTTCTGCTATTTTTCAGTAGTCCATATGCCTAAAATCAAGCTCACACATTTGTTCAAAAATATATAGCGAGTTATGCAATGGTGGATCAAAGTTGTTAATAGCTACTGAATTATTCACTAAAATATATTTACAGTAAGAACAGGAGCCATATTAATACATGCCCCTTCTATTGATATTATTATTACATAATACTGGGGTTGCTAACTGTGATTGCCTGACTTTGATGTCACATGTATGGGTATGGATTTGCACCTCAGCCTCTCGGTTATTTCACATCTGTTATCCCTGTATGGTGAACATTGTGATATATACTAGGGCCATCATATAAGAAATTTGCAAAACCCGCTCCACATTGGGCCCAGGTGTCACACACTCACACCCACCTCCACACAGGATATGAGTTACAAACACACACACTCACCTGTCATGTCTGGGATTAGAACCCCTACCAAATTAATTTATTACACTACAGCACTACGCAGTTATAGTACATGCCATGGAGATTACTGGAGTACTCCTTCCCCAAAGGTATATATCACATTGGATGACATCAGCAGTATTGCCAAAGTAGGACATTCGAATTGTAGTGAGTGTGGCTAGGCTAAAATGCATTGCTCCCTACACAGACAGTGACACACAAACACAAAACATCCACAACTGACATGTGTAGGTATAGAACTCCTAGCAGAGGTCTATATCACACTGCAGCATGGAGCTGTTATAGGATGCACCACTGGGATTACTGGAGAACTCCTTCCCCAAAGGTGTATTTCACATTGGATGACATCAGCAGGATTGCCAAAGTAGGGCATTCGAATTGTAGCGAGTGTGGCTAGGCTAAAATGCATTGCTCCCTACACAGACAGTGACACACACACAAAACATCCACAACTGACATGTGTGGGTATAGAACCCCTAACAGAGGTCTATATCACACTACAGCATGGAGCTGTTATAGGATGCACCACTGGGATTACTGGAGAACTCCTTCCCCAAAGGTGTATTTCACATTGGATGACATCAGCAGGATTGCCAAAGTAGGTAATTTGAATTGTACGGAGTGTGACTACCCTAAAAAGCATTGCTCTCTACACAGACACACACACACACACACACACACACACACACACACACACACACACACACACACACACACACACTTGCCAAGTTTGAGATTAGAACTCCTACCTAACTAATTTACCATACTACAGCAGTACACAGTTATAGGAGGCGCTACAGAGATTACTCGGCTACAATCTTCCAAGAGGTGTATTTGTATGTGGATGACATCAGCAGCCTTGCCAAAGTAGAGCATTTGAATTGTAGGGAGTGTAACTACCCTAAAAAGCATTGATCTCTACGCAGACACACACACAAACACACACGCACCTGCCAAGTCTGGAATTAGAACTCCTACCTAACTAGTTTATGACACTACAGCAGTACGCAGTTATGGCACATGCTACAGAGATTACTGGGCTACAATCTTCCTAGAGTTGTATTTCTAGGTGGATGACATCAGCAGCCATACCAAAGTAGAGCATTTCAATTGTAGGGAATGTGACCACCCTAAAAAGCATTGCTCTCTACACAGAGAGTCAGGCAGACACACACACAAACACACACACACCTGCCAAGTCTGGGATTAGAACTCCTACCTAACAGGTTTATCAGACTACAGCAGTACACAGTTATGGCACGTGCTACCACGTACTCTGTAACGCCGACAGATACCGGTGGCTAGTATCTGCAGTGAGTGACATCTCACCCATGTGTGGCTGTGGCCCTTTGACTGTGTGCTGGGTGGGACAGGCCTGGATGGCTCCTTGTCACAGGTCACCCTCTTCCACACATCTATGTATGTCTACCTTTGGCATATTATAGTGTGTTGTCATTACATATATGCCTGTATTCCTATCCACTGTGTGTGCAAAGCATGAGTGGTGCATACTGAGGAGTGTCTGCACTAACATCTATGACTGTCAGATATGTCTGATCCACTGGTGTTTGCAGACATGTCCTTCATGCATTTAAGTGTGTGTGAGCATGCCCAGTATGACCTTTCAGTATGTTGTTGACTGACATATGACCTTTCAGTATGTTGTTGACTGACATTGCTTTCATTTCTCTAAGTGTGTGAGCATGCCCAGTATGACTGTCTGTATTGAATGTGTGGATTGAGTACAGGTAGTTTGTACTGCAGTGCTGACCTTTGTGTTGTACACCTACAGGTAGCATGCTGTTTCTGCAGGGTATCCGTTGATCATTTGGCATTGACTGTTACTACATTTCTGCATAGGATGGGGGCACACCTGACTATTTCTACATTTCCACACAAGATTGGGGGGGCACACCTGACTGTTACTACATTTCTACGTAGGATGGGGGGCACACCTGACTAGTTCTACATTTCTACACAGGATTGGGGGGCACACCTGACTGTTACTACATTTCTACGTAGGATGGGGGGGCACACCTGACACTTTTGCACATTTGCTAGGACTGTGCTGGTATGGCAGGTACTCCATTTCATTCTGTAGTCTTACCTATCATGCTGACTAGAGGCATACCAGTGTACTACAGATCCTAACTTTTATTTACCTTCACATTAGTTTCTGACTTCCTACCCTTCAGAACTGATATCCCACTGCCTGACCTGCTGCAGTCTGTCTGTGTAGGCCTGGGGGGGGGTTACCCATAGGCCTTATTCAGAGGCCATAGCACAGACTTTGTTTGTGTTTGTCTACACCTGTCCTGCTGGCTGTGACTATTGTTGGGTATGTGAACCCCTGACTGGCATGTGTGAGTCACTTACCTTGAGGGTGTCCCAGTATTGAGGGTGGTGCTTCAGGGCTGCCTATGTCGGATGCACATAGTATACTCCCTACACATGGTTAAGCACAGGTAGTGTAATGTTTGGCATCCCTTTTACTGTATGCGAGAGTCAGAGAGAGGTGTTATTCCCTGGGTCCCTCCTGTGTCAGTGTATGTGCTATGCATTGCCGCTTTGCCAAGGCCAGGGCATACTGGGCATGCCTCCTTCTGCCTACTGGAGCAGGCTCAGGTTGTTCCTCCTCCAAGTCACTCTATCCCTGTGCAAGCCTTGGCAATGGTGGGGGGGTTGTGTGGCCCTGCCCCATGCTGTTTCTGCTGCAGCTGTTTCCACAGGATCATATTGTGTAGCATGGCACATACAAGGACAATTTGGGTACATGTAGCTGGTGAGTACTGCAAGGCTCCACCGGATGTGTCCAGGCACTGGAACCGTGACTTGAGCATCCGAAACACATGCTCTACTATAATTCTGGTCTGTGCATGTGCATCATTATGGAGTTCTTGTTCAGGTGTGTGTGCATTTCTGATGGGTGTCTTCAGCCACGGCTCCAGTGTGTATCCAGCATCCCCCAGTAGGTTACCGTGTGGGATGTCCCCGTTGGCAAATCTCTGGTACAGCTGGGTCAGATGCCAGATGTGGGAATCATGATAGCTCTAGGGCAGCCAGCACACACATTCATTATTGTGCCCTGGGCATCACACATGATCTGGCAGTTGATGGACGGGAAGCCTTTGTGGTTGATGTAGACCCCACCCCACTCACCGGGTGGAGCTTGATGCATATGTGCATGCAGTCTATAGCACCCACTGCCTCAGGATATTCTGCTATTTGGTGGAACAGTTGCATATTGCTGGCCAACGCCTCATGGGTGTTGGGGAAATATACGTGCTCACTGACATGTGCTGACATGGCATCCAGGAATGGTGGAGTACCCTGGATGCTGATGCATGTGAAATCCCCATCATATCCCCAGTTGGCCTTTAGAAGGTACCTGTAGCTAGTATTTGTAGGCCTACACATACCTTGGTATTCACTGGGATGGGTTCCCTTCTGTTAGTTCTGTGTGTCAGGCGTGGCCAGCACAGCTCAACAATTTGCTGTAGGAGGTCCCTGTCCACCCTATAGCACTCCACTATCTCCAGCTCATGTAGCCCCTGGTAGGTTACCCTGGGTCTGTGCACTCTTCTCTGTCTCCTCACTGTGGGTTGGTCGACAGCATTCACATACTCACCACCCTCAGCCTCTTCCATGAGTTGTTGTATGATAGGTATTGCAGCCCCTATCATTTGCTGTTGTGAGTGTTAAAAGTTCCCTGCTTGTTTACACCAGTGGTGTAGAGTGTGGGAAGGTATTTGCATAGTTTATAGTAGTGTTCTGGGCTGGGCTGGTCTGCTGCCTGTGTAATTGGCTGATTCTGATACATTTCACCTTCCAGCTGTGCTAGTTCTCCTTGATTACCTTCCTACTGCTGTTTTCCCTTCCCATTGCCTTCGTGTTTAAGCCCGGGGGCATGCCACACAAACAGAGTGCACAAATGTGCACACTGCTGCTATTTCCTGGTTTAACTTTTTTTTCTGCCTTTAAAACCCGGTGTATGGCATGCACACCTGCTTAGGCAATTTAAAGAGTGCTAGGCAGGTTTAGACACACTCCCTAGCTTAGCTGTGCTAAGGTAGGAGCAAACCCGAGCCACAGGGCTCCAATCCGCTTACAGTATGAATGACACTCCCCCCATGATGTCACCTAACTCCTAGGCTTGCAGCAAGCTATTCCAACTCTTACAGTGTTGGGACCTGATTAGCATGCTGGGGAAAACAGGGATTCACTGTCATTCCACTCATTTGCATAGGATTGCCTGCTAATGCAGTTACATGTCTCACACTGAGCCTCCTCCCTTAGCAACCACTACTCACTGCTCATGTTGTCTTCTGCCTCCCATTGACTTGCATGGCAGAATACTGATTTTAGTTAGAATGCTTAATTTAGGTTTATTTTCTTATTTTCCCCCCTGTCCCGTTTGCGCACTGCTGCCCTACGCTTAAATAGCCGAGATCGGCTAAAAAAAATAAAAGTTGATTTTTGTATTTTTTTCACTGTTTGCAATGCCAATGGCCTTATACTTGGCCATTGGCATGCTTACTACATGATCATCATCAGTTTCTTTTGGCTGTTCCTGTCAGGGGTCACCACAGCGAATCATCTGTTTTCATTTCTTCCTGTCCTCTGCATCTTGTTCTGTCACACCAACCACCTGCATGTCCTCTGTCACCATATCCATAAACCTTATCTTAGGCCTTCCTCTTTTCCTGTTACCTGGTAGCTTCATCCTTAGCATCTTTTTTCCAATATAGACTCAGCATGCCTTCTCAGCACATGTCGAAACCAATGTAATCTTGCCTCGTTGGCTGTGTCTCCAAACCTTCCAACCTGGGCTGACCCTCTAATATACTTATTCCTAATCCTGCCCACACTCGTCACACCCAGTGCAAATCTTAACCTCTTTAACTTTGCCACATCCAGCTCTAATGCCTGCCTTGTTGTCAGTGCCACTGTCTCCAACCCATATAACATAGCTGGTCTCACTACCCTCTTGTAGACCTTCCCTTTCACTCTTATTGGTACTCGTCTGTCACAAATCTCTCCTGACACTCTTCTCCACACACTCCATCCTGCCTGTAATCTCTTCTTCACCTCTCTTCCACACTCACCATTATTCTAAACTATGCTTACGACGTGATATGCAGCCTTTATTTGGAGCTGTCACAGCTCAGTTTTGGATTTTGCAGAAATATACTCGGTTACTAGCCGAGTACATTTCTGCAGATTGCACTAGTCCTGCACGGCTGGTTGCAAGCTTCCCGGATTGCAAAATCACTTCATTTGCATGGATTTCTTCTGCAAATGGGGTTATTTGCATACAGGGACTTAGTCTGTGCAGGATTAGTGCAGGAGCGCTCGTCCATGCCCCTGCAGGCTGTTCCTGGATCGCACGGCAGACATATTGCCTGCTAGAGCTCCTGCACCGATCTTGCATGCCGTGCAAGGTATAGAGAATCCTGGGGACTGTTACAACTTAGTGTAACTTGTTTTCTGACTGCAACTTTTATAATTCATTACAGGCTTGGACAACTGTTCTGTCAAGCTGGATTTTTACTGGTGTATTTTTTGGTCTAGCACATCTTTCACTGCCATTGGTAGCATGTTTAATTGTTGTCATCTTTCTCGCTTTTTGTCTCAGAGTACTTGCAATTTGAAAAGCTTTTTCCCCAACTGCAGTAAATATTTCTTTGTTTCTCTGTAATATTTATGGAATTTTGCTTTGCTTAATTTTTTTTGTAAATAGTTTAGGTAATAAATTATATAATAAAGTTAAAGTTGAATGCTACTTCTGTTATTCTGGGGGAATGTGAGATGTTTGCACTGGAATACTACTCCCTGAATTTGTCTGGGAGTATTAGCAACTTACAAGACAGCAGGTATCTCTGATGATAGTGATCTGATTCTACATTCACAGTAGTATTACAGGAATATGCATAACTGGTGTTTTTTTCAAATGTACTGCTGCTATGGCATAGATGAAACTCAACAGGTACTAAGAGGACATACACTTCTATAGCTCTGAAGCATGACTGATTGCCTGATGTGGTACTGATATGCTCCCTGGTGCTATAAGAGACCCTTAAAAAATAAACAAAAATCAAGGGTATTTCTCTTACTCCCAAAAAGCCTCACAGTGAATGTCAAAATTTCACTCAGGACCTGTTTAATGCCCTTATGTCTCTGAAGCCTCCTTAAGGGGTGTCTGTTTCTGCTCCTCCTTGGTCTTTTATCCCTCTAAAGAGGTCTATTCAGCAAGATTCATCTGATGAAGATGAAGAATCTGATGAAGAATCCCTGACTCAGATTCCTTCTCCCTTAGACTATGGTTCTGAGGAAGAGGGGTCTATTAGCTCAGAATCTTCTTTCAAGGAGATTTCTTTTAGTGAAACAATTTCCTGAATGATGGAGTTTTTTTAAATGGGATTATGCTCAGGTATATGATGCTCAGAAGAAGTACTATGATCTTCTGCAAGTGGAGTCTCCTAGGCCCTCTGCTGTCCCTCCTGTTCTTTTTGCCTTGCTGAATACCTGATTCCCAGCCCCCTGCCACCCAAAAATCTGATAGATTTTATAAAGTGCCTGATGACTGCAAGTTTCTTTGTGCTCCTCTGCTGACCCTTATGTGGTGTCTGTTGCCCCTGACAAGCCTTCTAAACTGCTGCCTTCTACGAAGTTGCTTCCCTTTGACAAGGACAGCAGAACTATGGAGAGGTTGTGTAGGAAAGTGTATACTTATACAACCCTGACCTTTAGAGCTGTGAACCATCAGACCCATACGACCAGATATATTTAGGCTGTTCTCTGTTATGCTCATACCTCTGAACTGAACAACGTTTCACCGAATGTCCAGATTTTGTCCTCATATTTTTGATCTATTTTTCATAAAATTGTGGTTTTCTGGAAATTAGTGGTAAATCATTAAAGACTAATGACAGACATTTGAGTTTCAGACTTCCTATTCTTCAGAAAATTCATGCTAATGCAAAACCTGTTATTCTATCAACTTTATACGTTTGCAAGAGCAATATTTAAAAATTGTCCCTATTTTTGAGCATTTGTACCACTTTTATTTATAGCTTTGTCCATATTTCTTGCTCTAAAAGAGATTGAGAAGTATGATCAGGCCTGTCAGGTTATTTCAGATCTTCCTGACTCTAAGAGGAAGACTTCAGCTCTTTCTTTATTAAGGATGTCTTCTCAGGTTGTTCACCATTCCATTTAATGCTGCTATTATGCAGTGGATGCCTCATCTAGGGCTTCTACCTTTGGTTCTGTATTGAGGAAGTATTCCTGGCTTTGGCTTCTACCTTTTCTTGATGATATCAAGGCTAAGTTGATAGATGCTCATATGGATAATAAACATCTGTTTGGTGCTACTGCTGCTGAGTTGTTTAAGTCCCTACAAGAAAAGAGTAAAGCTTTACAGGATTTAAAACATATTTTTGCTTTACCTGTTCCAAAATTTCAAAGGAATTACCCAAACAAGCCTACTTTTGTTCATAGACAGTCTCACCCTCCTCCAAAAGTAAAAAGGTGGTAGAAGGGCTCCTCCTGCTAAGGATACCCAAACTCCTTCAGCTCAGAAACCTCCTTTTCAGGGCAAACCATGCGCTGTCTGACTATCCTTGCCCTGCTCTTCTCAGTTACATTCCTAACTCTCTTTGTCTTTCCCTGACCCTTCCTATTTTGGTTAAAGATCACCCATGACTCCTAGGTTCTTTCCATAATTCACCAAGGGTATTACATGGTTTGGAAGTCTTTCACCCCCCCCTTAAGCATTCCTCAACCTCCTCAGGAAAAACTGCTCTTTTTTCCAAAGGTACTTCAGGGTCTGTTGGCTCATGGAACTATTCAAGAATTTCCTACTCCTCAGAGGGGGAAGGGGTTTTACCAGATAATAACACCAGGAAAGAAGGTACCTGGAGAACCATTCTGGATCACTCTCAGCTAAAATTCTTTTTGAAGGTTCCTTTCTGTCAGATGCTATTCCTTCCAACTGTTGTTTCCTCTTTTGTATCCTCAGACATTTCTAGTTTCCCTGGATTTTAAGGATGCTCATCTACATATCCCCATTCATCTCCTTTTCAGGAAGTTTTTACATTTCTCTGTTGCTTCCTGCCATTTTCAGTTCTCTGCTTTGCCATTTCACCTCTCTTCTGCCCCAAGGGTCTTCATCAAATGCCTTGCTCCTGTGATTACTTTCTGCAGATTGAGAGGGTTATAGATCTTTCCTTACCTGGTTGACCTGCTCATTCAGGCCTCTTCTTCAGAGATTTTACTTCAGCATCTACACTTTGCTATTTGTCTCCTGTAAAGCCTGGGGTTTAGTGTAAATCTCCAAAAAAATAATTCCTGACTCCTTATCAGGATCCTATTTTTCTAGGGTGCAGGCTCCAGACTGTTCTAATGCTGGCACTGCTGCCTCCTCTCAAGGCTTTTACTCTGATTGTTTTCTTTCAATCCGTTCTTCCTTTGGCTTCTATTACACCAAGGGAGTTTCCCAGGGCTTTGGGTTATGTGGCTTCTACCATTCCTATGCTTCCTGTGGCCAAGCTTCATATAAAAAAGCTCCAGTGGTTTCTAAAGTCAGTCTGGCTTCAACATTCTCATCCTTTAGACTTTCTAGTCCCCCCTCTTCTATGTTTCAAGCTGGAACTTTAGTGGTGGATTCATCAGTTGTCCCTCAACCCAGGACTTCCTCTTCAACTGCCAGTCTAGTCTCAGAAGCTCTTCACAGATGACTTGGATATGGGATAGGGGGCCTTCTTCGGTCCTCTGAAAGTGCAGGGCCTTTGGTCTCTGATAAAAGAAATACCATGTTAGTGTAAAAGAGATAAGAGCCTTCTTCTGCCTCTTCAGGTCTTTCATTCTCTATTCCTTCCAGGGCCCTTCAGAATTCTCACAGACAATATCACAGTGATGTGGTATATCAACAACCAAGGGGGCCAAGGACTTATCTTCTGCGCAGATTAGCTCTTCAGGTATGGTATATAGCTACCCAGTATCACGTGACCCTTCAGGCAGTTTATATTCCCTCAAATCAGAACATAGTGGCAGATTCTCTAAGCAGGTCCATAACACAATCCCATGAGTGGATGCTTCACAGGGATGTGTTTCTGGACATTATCCACCAGCGGAGTACTCCTCAAGTAGACCTCTTTGCCTTGCCACTGAACAGACAACTTCCACTCTTTTGCACCACAGTCCCATGTTCTCTTGCCTGGAAGATGGACGTCCTCTCTTTTTCTTGGAAGAGGATTTTTTTATACCTTTCCTCCCCTTCCTCTCCTTTGAAAGGCCCTGTTCAAGGTAGAACAGGATGCCCCCGAAATCTTGCTGGTGACTCCCTTTTGGCCCAGACAGCATTGGTTCCCTTTTCTTCTGCATTTAGCCAAGGGCAATCATCACAAGTTACCCCACAGGTTGAACCTACTCAGACAAGGCAATGGATCTCTCATCCATCTCCACCTGTCCACTCTTCAACTGACATTGTGGGTGATAAGGTTTTGATTCCCTTCAGACACTTTTTTTCCGAGGATGTGCTTCAGGTCCTGCAGGAGGCCAGGAAATCACTGCTAGAAAATCTTATTTAGCCAAATGGAAGAGCTTTTCTGTCTGGTGTCCTTCTCATAACCTGGATCCACTTACTGTGGAAGGTCCTTTGGTTCTGTCTTATTTGTGTGAATTACTCAATGCTGCACTGGCATATTCTTCTGTTAAAGCCTGTCAGCTATTTCTGCTTGTCTGCCTTTGAATCCTCCTTTGACTTCTAGATTTGAGGCCATTTAATAAGAGGAATCCTTCACATTAGGTCTACTGGGAAGTCTGTTACTCCATCCTGGGACCAAAATTTTGTTTTGGAAAAGTCGACTCAGACTCCTTTTGAACCTGCTGCTTCAGCTTCCTTACAGCATTGTTCTTGGAAGATTGTTCTTCTTTTGGCTCTTATATCTGCCAGATGGATGTCTGAGCTGCAAGCCCTTATGGCTGACTCTCCTTTTTCAGTTTTTCATAAGGACAGAGTGTCTCTTTTTACTAATCCTTCTTTTAAGTCCAAGGTGGTTAATGAATTGTCTAGGAATCATTCTATCCCTTTGCCCATGTTTTTCCCTTCTCCACAAAATACTAGTGAGAAGGTTCTTCCCACCTTGGATTTGCATAGACGACTCATATTTTATTTTGATTAAACTAAAACCATTCATAAATCTGAGTGGCTTTTTGTTTCCTTTCATCCTAGATCTTTAGGTTTGGCTGCTCCCAAGCAAACCATTTCTTCTTGGATATATAAAGTCATTTCTTTTTGTTATCCCTTTCATGGGAACAACCTTCCTTCTTCTCTCTCTTCTAGGGCTGTAGCCTCTTCTGGTGATTTTTAAAGGGTTTAGATACTATTTCTAGTCTCAAGGCGGCTACCTGGACTTTTGTGCATACTTTTACCAAGCACTATAAGTTGGATGTGGTTTCTAGGGCTAGAACTGGTTTTGCCAGGGCCATAATTCATGGCTTTCTTGAGAGCTCTGTTGGCCCTTCCTCCTCCCAGTCTTCATTCTGCACTAATGTACTCTTCCTATTGTAAAGAATACTGCAACAGTGATATAGAAGGACATAGTACAGTTGTGTAAAATCTGGCTCTAATGGTAGATGTCCTTCTCTTCACTGTTGCAGTATTCACTCCATCTCTCCTCCCCTGATCCTTTTTCCTTCTGGATGTACTTGTCACCTACTAGTATCCTTAGACTGTCATTCCTCCTGGGGCTTTTTCATTTCTGAGGATGGTACGACTGGATGTCATCTTTATGCCCTATGCTGTGTGCTGGGAACATATGTGTGACGTTTGGCATACCCATTACAACCTAAAGGGTTTGGTATACTGGCCGGACATCGGGCTGTTCTAGGTAGGGGATCCCTATTATAAAGAATACTGCCATAATGAAGAGGAGGACATCTACTGTAATGGTAAGATTTTACACAACTGTACTTTACACACTTCCTAAGTTCTGTTACGATTGGGTGTCGCACTAGAGAAGAGATTAAAAGTTTATCGTTTTCCACATTTCAGAGTGTAATCACATTGCTCTGTACACTAAAAACATCATTACAACTACAGAAATAACAACATAGACAATCTAATTGATGTTATGCACAGACCTATCAGTTAGAATCATAACCTAACATTTTTTTTTAGAGAATGGAAAGCCCAAGAATATTTCACTAAGAAGGTCCATTCAGTTGGATGATCTAGGTCAAAATGATTTTCAGTAAGTTCTGAACTACTGGAACAAAAAATCGGAGCATTGAAAGTGAGACAGAATTTTTATCAGCAAAAGATGGACCAGCAGAGCAGAAGAGGAAGGTAGACTATCAGAGGACATTGAAGATAATGAGAATATGGTGTGGTTTGGCTCTATAAAAAAATAAAGGTGAAGCCCCAAAAATAATTTAAACACAATTAATTTAGTAATAAATATTTAGACATTTTATGAAAAGAAGGCTAACATTTTAATGGACTTAAATATATTCACTAGAAAGCTCAGTTTACAATATCTACTAGATAAAATGATAAAAACACGTAGTTGACCGTGTGGCAAATGAAAAGTGTGATTTCAATGCCCTTCAGAGTATGCTAGAAGTGTTTGAAAAAGCATATGAATTAGATGTTAACACTAAATTAAAAACACCAGCTAGTCGTCTGCATTATGTCATAAGCAATGAGGAGTAGAAGACTTTGAAGAAATTTCCAAGGCTTTCACATGAAATACATGAATGCTGACAAAGTGGTATATTGCTTGTTGTAAATAACAGTGACAACTGGAATAAAATGCTTATATTTTTGCCAGCTAATGAAGAATATAGCGGTTACCATGGAAGGCATCTGTGATGCAAATAAAGGATACTGCTTAATGATATGTTGCTGGATAAACTGATGTGGATATTTAAACATTTTCCCCTGTACCAAATCTAAAAATAGGTGTTTTTTGGGATTACAAAAATTCTTAATGACAGTGTTAGGCCACCTTTTCACCCAACATGGAA
Source organism: Protopterus annectens (assembly GCF_019279795.1). Taxonomy (NCBI): domain Eukaryota; kingdom Metazoa; phylum Chordata; order Ceratodontiformes; family Protopteridae; genus Protopterus; species Protopterus annectens. The sequence goes on from NC_056739.1 coordinate 1,985,723,615, forward strand.
TTTCTCTGAATGTTTGTGGATGCTAGTTTGGATCCGATAGAAATGAAGCCTGACTTCTAGATCAGGGATGATAACTATTTTTTGAGTAAGCTGAATTAGCTAGATATGAGTTCCTTCTACAAGATTTAATGAAGGATACAGCAGATGTGAATTCATTGTGCACCTGCATTCCATTAGAGAAAGGAGTGGAGATGTTGGGACTTTTTTTTCTGTGTAACAGTTGATGGTAAAAAAAAAAAAACAGGTTAAAATTAAATGCTAAAAAGTGCAATATCATTGCATTTGGTAATCAATCTATTCAGCTTATAGTGTAGACAATATCTAGCTTCAAAATGAAAAAGTGGTGAGACACCTCAGAACATTGGTAGATAATTCCCTTGCCATGGCCATCACAATGCAAAGTTTTTTTTTTTTACCTGGTGCAGCTGATTGCAAAAGGTATTTCATCTGGAGCCAGTAAAGTTCCTTTTCCTCTATATTCTCCACTGATTAGACCTATTATCAAATACAATGCCCCTTATGAGATGTATCTCACTAGGCATATTAAGTGAATGGAAAGATCCCAGAGGTTCCTATTTAAAAATATTTTAGGCTTAAAAGGCAAGAGCTACCAGTGTCTGTCATAGACTCCTTTCTGGCAATTAGGGATACAGCAGTCCAAGGCCTTTTATAGCTCTTATATCTCCACAAATCAAACAGTTTCACTAACACTTGAACCAAGGACCTAAATCTGTTTTAGCAATTAAACAAAACACAGTGAAGTGAAGTGACAGATCTGAAATTCAACACTTGCCCCTTATCTGGAACAAACTTCCACTCCAAATTAATTGTGACATACTATATGAGTACCCACAAATTCACCCTTAGTATGACTGGCCTGTTGCTCCTTGAAAAAGAAGACAAGGTTTAAGTGGGTACTGGCAAGATATAAATGGCAACAGGACCCAGATGTGTTGTACTTTCTGTGATTTCTATGCTTGATGAATTAGTTAAATAAAACACTAATGCAGTTCTAAGATAATATACCATAAAATAATATTCAAACATTGTACCCTAGTGGTATGTCAAGGTCAAAGTCTATCGTTTTCATTTGCAATTAAAGACAGCTAAGACAACTTCAGAAACACTTTAGTGTGGATATTTTCTTTTTTAAAGTTTTTGGAGGTAATTATATATTGAAACTAATTATCAGTTCTAAACAGAATACTATTGCTTCAAATGGTATGTCCTACAGAGAAAGGTTACTGGTACCCACATATTTAATATGGTAGTGTACACACCCATTTCCTATTTCATAAGTTTTAACACTGCTGGAGTTATGTTAGTATTTGTAATAAAAAATCTAAAAATAGGAAGAATATTGCATCTTTAAAAGGTACATAAGTGGCTTAATTTGAAATTAATGAAATACTTCCAGCATTTCCCTTCAGTGGTATTTTGTTGATGGATGGTTGGATAAAAATGTTAATGATTATAAAATGCACTTTGATGTAAGGAAGTCACTTCAAGGGGAATCTTCTTTCCTTATGGTATAGCTAAATTGCACTTTATTATGTTAATAAAGAGGGGGCAAAGCTCCCTGCATCGGGTATAGAGGGAAAACCCACAAAGAAAAACAGATTTGAATGCTACAGTTTCACTCCAAACTTTGTTTTCACTCACATATGAAATTCAAACAAAAAAGTCACTGTTCAGATGAATAGATCCAGAAAACATACTGGACCATTCCTATTTCATAACATTCACATATAACATTACAACAAATATATGAACACTCATGTCTACAAGATTCTATAAAGTATTTCTATATAACTTGGATGTTAAGGTATTCTTCTTTACTGTAACATTTGGGAACCATAGTGGTATCCTCTCCTTTCCTTTTCTGCAGCATTGCATGAAACATGAACATACTGTCTTATAGCAGTGGTGATGGGTAAATCATTATGTTGTTTATTGATACTATAGGAAACATGATGACACATTGTCTTGTGGCACTACAAGAAATATGCTGCATAATCTTCTGTCATCATCATCATCATCAACCCCACTTTTCCAGTTTTTCCTACATGGTGATCAAGTGTTGTGTCAATTGTCACCATGTCCCACAATTCATTGCTACTCTCCTACCTTCTTTAACAGTCATGTGGACTCAAGCAGTCCTCATATTCTGCTCTGTCTGTACCAATATGAGTATTCAGATATTCAGTTATCAACACCAACTCATTTTCCACTTCATCTAGTAGGTCTTGTAACTGTGGCTTGAATGCATGCTTTTTCATCACCATCACAACTGTGGCATGGGGCATAGGCTACAATTATGAATATTGCCCTATCTTTGCACCAGTATCTGACCATATGCTGCTGAGCTATATGGTGGGCATGAATACTGATCAATAGGGGTGCAATAAACCCTCCCACCTTTAGCATAAGTTCCTGACAGGATGGAGTAGGTTGGGTATTCAATCCACTCATGACTGGCAAATATTTATGCCCATTTTTGGCAACATTAGTCAACATGTCAATTTGTAAGTAAATCATTGGTTAGCAAACTGGCTGACAAATAGAATCCAGAAAGTTATGGTGGGTGGCTATACCTCCTCCAAAAGACCTGTCACTGCAAACTTGGTGCCATCATAAGCTCCCCAGAAGACACCAAGATCCTGCAAGACAGCTCGTCCCAAACAAACAGCTGGTGTCAAAACCATGGACTAAAACTACATACCAAGAAATGTATAATGGTATCCTTTAGCAAGCATGAATCCCCTTGCAACTATTACATCAACAACACACCCCTGAACATTGATACCATAGTTAGGGATCTGGGAACCTATGTTAATAATAAACTGTCATTTGATCACCGTGTATCTACAATTATAATGAAGTTCTTTTTCATTGCGTATCTTATATCTCAAAGTTTCACATCCAGATCCAGTGATGTAATTGTTCTACTGCATAACACTCATTAGGCCAATCATTGAGTTTAATGCCCCTGTTGGTATGTTTCTATCCAAACACTTGTCATAACTTGAATGACCACTAAGCTTTCTCACCAAAAAAATCAAGGGCCTAAATCATAAAAAGTATGCAGACCATCGCAAAGCTTTGCCACTCTTCTCAGAATAAAACAGGCTACTGAGAAGCAACCTCTGTCTTACATATAGAGCTTCAGCAGACTGCATTCTGTCAAACATATTACACATTCGCAAGTTCAACGGTATCATAAATACCCACACAAGGGATTCAATTTCTTTTGTAAACTAAACTGAACATGTTGGAGGGATAGATTTGTATCACAGAAAATACAGGAACCATTTTGCACTCCACATATAGCAAAGTAGTTCTCTTACTCTACTCAAATATAATTTGGATAACTGGATGGCTAACCACAAATTCATCCCAGTTTAGTACCACTGTCCCTCATGAAACATATCAAATAGAAAAAATAACAAATATTCTTGTTTCTCCCATCTCTGGGTTATTTGTATGAAAAATATAAGGGCTAAAATTGCCATATGACCTAGGCTTCTAAAGATCTTCACATATCACTAGCCTAGAGATTAACTCTGAACCTATGACATAGCCAAATAATCGCTTACAGGCAATTTTTATGATTTGTGTTCTCTTATCTAGAAGATACTGTGCACCCCTATTGGTCTTCATACCTCTTCCACCCTGATGCACAATCTTTTCAAACATTAAAAAGAAACATATTACCTCTATACAAATGTAGGCACTCACAAATGGAACTCAATTAATTACAGATCTTTCTAGATAGGATTAATTGTCACCTAATAGCTTGTTACAGAACACCTTTTTGTCCCTTGATGATCATGTAAGATTCCTCAGTGTTTTAAACGATCTCTGTATTAGCAAAAATTCCCTTATTTTAGGCAACTTAGGTTCATAGGTAGGTATTAGGCTATCTGCCCGAAGGCATTTATAAGCCTAGCCGGAATTGTGTTGGCTTTTGCCACCTCCTTAGATTAGTTCCCTGTGCCTCTGTCCAGCAGAGCCATTGAAGTGATCCCCAGGGTAAACTTTCTGTTTCCAATCCACTCAAGGTTTCTCTTGAAGAGTGTTAGTGAGGAGCTCTGCCTAATGTAGATTGGAATCTTGTTCCAGAGCATGGGAAGTCTCTGGGACAGGAATCTATCCCTCCAGTACGTCCTATTTATTGTTGTGGTGAGGTTTAGATCCCTAGAGCATGTGGCTCGAGGGGATATGGTTTTCTTTAGGTGGAGCATGTCCATCAATTCTGGGTTGGACATGGCCTTGTATGTCAGGTATAGATCACCTCTGAGTAGGCAGTATGCAACTGAGTACAGCTGGAGTTTCTTCAGTTGAGCTGCATAGGGCATCTGTTTGAGGCCAGTGATCCTCTTGGTGAGGTACTTCTGTGGTCTTTCCAGCTGTTGCAGGTGTCTTGTAAGGTACATCCCAAATGGGGCATTGTACTCTATGATGGGTCTGATGAGTGATGCATAGAGGGGCACAATGACCTCTTTTGATCTGGATGCAAACCCTTTTGTGATTAGGTGGGCCACATAGAAGGATTTTTTAACCACTTTGGCAATGTGATTATCAAAGGAGAGATTACTATCTACTTGGGTCCCCATATCCATTATTACATCTTCCGTATTTAGGGGGCTATGACCTATGTGGTAGTTGTGGGTATTTTGTTTTTTTCCAAAGGGGATGGCTATGCACTTTTTGGCATTTAGCTTGAAGCCATGGTTTTGACACCAGGTATCTGTCTCAGTGAGACCCTTTTTGAGGATGTCTGCGTCAGCCAGAAAGTCAATTATAGCCCCTAGTTTGCAGTCATGTATGAACTTGGTCAGTCATAGACCTCCTGTGCTTGCCTGTATCTCTGAGAAGTATATGCCGAATAGGAGGGGTCCTAGGACTGAACCCTGGGGAACGCCACTTGTAACCGGTTTAGAGTCAGACCTAGTTCCTGCAACTCTTACCATGTGGGTTCTGTCTGTGAGCCAGTTGGCAACCCATCTCGTAATGTAGGGGCTTATATTCAGGATGGTGAGGTTGTCTATAATACCAGAATGGGGAAAGGTGTTGAAGACCTTTCTGAGATCTAGGTAAGCTGTCTGGACCACCTTTCCCTCATCTATAGCCTTGGTAACTGTCTCAAAGAAGTCCACCAGGTTTAGGAGGCATGATCTGCCCTTAACAAAGCTGAACTGGGTAGGGTCCAGAGTTTGGAGGTTCCCAATGTCTCTGTTAATGGGATCCATGATGATGTGCTCCATAGCCTTGCAGATCAAGCTAGTCAGGCTTGTAGGAAATAGTTCCCGGGTCTGTTGTGGCTCCACCTTTGTGGAGCAGAATAACCATTGTGCCACTCTATGGGCATGTAGCCTGTAGAGAGGCTGAGTTTGAACAGTGTGTTTAGGTGAGGGGTTAGTTCATCTTTGAGCTCGTGTAGGATGCAGCCTGGGACACTGTCCGGTCCCATTGATACTGTGTTTTTGGTTTGGAGAGGGCTGTTTTAACCTGAGTGTCTGTGATTTTAGGGGCACTACATTCTTCTGGTATGGTTATGGGCCCTTTTGGGGGTGAGATGGGGGTGAAGTTTGCATTGAACCTGTCTGCCAGGATGTTGGCGATATCGGTCGGTTCAATGAATTTTGTGCCATTCTGCACTAACTCTGAGCAGATCTGAGAATTGCCACTTAGATTCTTGACACAGCTAAAGAATGCCTTGTGGTTATCTTTGGAGTCCTTGGCAATTTTGGTTTTGAAGCTAGCCTTGGATGATTTTATGAGGGATTGTAGTTTCTTGCTGATACTGATCAGGGATGTCTTACCTTCTTGTTTATGGCAGGGGCCCACCAGACTGGTTTCCTTTTCTTGGAGGAGTGAGTCTTGGTTTTGCTTGGGATAGTACGATCCATGCATTCTTGTAGGTGCCCGTAGAGTGCATTAGTAAAGGATTTTGCAGCTTGGGCAGCATTATCCTTTAGCATGGGGGATTTGAAACTTTCCACCTCGGTCTTAAGTAATGTGAAGTTTGCTTTTGAAAAGTTTTTCATGGTGGTTTCTTTAACCGGGGTGGGGCAGAATGTGGCTATCCAGAGTGATTAGTTTATAGTCAGATCTAACCAGCGAGGGGTTGACCTCCGATGTGGAACATCAGTCACCCATGTTGGTGATAACCAGATGCAATATGTTGTCACCTCTGGTGGGGGTGTTGACCAGTTGATCCAGGGTGTTTGAGTTTATAAATTCTAGGAAATGTTGGGCAAGAGAGTTAGTACTTGAGTAGTTCTCCCAGTTAATGTTTGGGTAATTGAAATTACCCAATATCAGGGTGTTTGGTAGGACCTTTATATTTTCCAGTGTTTCCAGAAATGTGAACTGGGGGTCCTGGGACATGGTGGGTGATCTGTAGCAAGCTACAATTTGAACTGCAATTTTGCTCATTGTTAGTTGCACGTGGATGATCTCTGAAACATTGTGCTGTGCCACTAACCTGGAGGTGTGGGTATCCCTAATGAATATGGATACACCCCCACCTTTTGTATTTTGGTCCAGGTTTTGTGGCCGAAATGTATGGTATGAGTTGTAGCCTGGTAGTTCTGGGGTGCTCTCTGAAACCTTAAACCAGGTTTCTGTTACTGCACATATATCGATTTTCTCTATACTGAGGAGTGCCACGAATGCATACATTTTGAGGTTTAGACTTCTGGCACTGAGCAGCATTATCCTCAGTTTTTTGTTACTTGTGCTATTTATGGCGGTGGGCTTGTCTTTTGAGCCTTGCCTAAAAAAGACACTATGGGGGGTGGCAAGAGCCTTGGCCAGAATTCGAAAGTCTAAGGGTGACTTTAATTTCCTTTCAGTAAACTAGGACATCTATTCCTCTGATGTAGGATATCTCCCAAAATTCTTTGAATTAATAAACAAACATTCCCTTGAACAGTTGTTAAATAAACTTAGTATAGGATACAGCATTGGTGACCGGATTCGTACAAATAAGACTACCTATTGCACTACTCTTTTGATATGTAAAAAAAAAAAGAACAAGCACAGGAATCTGTCTAGTTCCAACCTCACCAACACGAGTGTTGAGGAAAAAATAAAAAACAGAAAAACTAGTAGTCTTAAAACTTCGTTGATGAGCTCAGTTACAATAATTTCCAAAAATCAAGAAAACCAGGTAGTATTCCAAAGCAGCTAGTCTTTATTCATCACAGGCATGCGATCCTCAGTACCAAAAAGTCAGAAGTACTTTACAATGTTAAACATATTAGCTTTTATACACTTAGAAGTAGGTGTGGAAAATATATGCATTGTTTAATTTTAAACCAGCCTCTTCCAGGTAAACAATATAAACCGGGCCGTAAAAGTGCATTTAAGAACAGCAAGTACCCATCCCCGCACACTACTACTGATTAGATCAAACTAAATCCTAGTTAAGGAAAACACTACCTATCTATATGCAACAGACATTCGAACATTATTGGTTTACTTCATCCACTGTTTTCTATATTTTTGTGTGTTTTTTTCTACTGGTTTTCATTGTATAAACATTTTGTTTGGGGCTGTAAACATGGAAACTGTCATGACAGGCATTTTTCTTCTGTCAACTGCAAAGCACTGACATTTTTTCTGAGCTGCAAATAGTTTTTATGTACACTAATACATATGGATGTATGCTTATTAGATATTATTACACAGATATATATTTATATTTATAGTGTTCTAATTAGATAATCTCCTAGATTTACAAATTTTCCGTGCAAGACTAGCTTAGTCCTGCACGGAAGCGGCTGTTTAGGAGCAGGACAGCAGCATGCATTGCATATTAATGAAGGTGCACTGCCTGAGCTCCTAATCTTACATGGAGCATGTAAGAGTGCAGGGGGTGTGTCTGAGAGCAGAGCTCTCAGAATATACATGCCCCTGCAATGAAAACAGCAGAAAGCCCTAAAAGAATGAGCGAGACTGCTCATAGGGGTCCACATACTCCCAGCAACATCCCCTCATGTGTACAAGAACAATGGTAAACACAAACAATATAAAGATATTTTTTTTTTATGAAACAGATGAAATTTAACCGTAGATGCGTGGGTTTGCCCATCACTTAGCTATGGTTAATGTAGCTTAAATGGCGGAAGAGGATAAAAAGGAAGATATATGCAAATGAAGCAGTATAGAAATAGTGTAGTGGGCAGAGCATTTGCCTTATGAGCAGTCATTCCTGGTTCAAGTCCCACTGCAGCACATTCCATTTTCCATGTCAAATTACGTTATGACCAATATTTTTAGTTGCATAACCTAGTAAATAACATATATTTGTGAACTGGAGTACTGCATTAAATGCAGATGTGAGGTGTCAGTGTCATAATGTTGCAAAGTCCACAGATAATCACATGTGCCCCATACAGTATATGTACACAGGAATCAGGGATACAAACAGAAGGTAAAATGTGTAATGAATGATAACTCCATACAGCTTCCAAACCCCCCACCTTCCCAAGAACCATTAGACATTACTGTCTAAAGTAGTGCAGTGGTAAGTGGGAGTAAGCACTAGTAAGCAAGTGTAAGCACTATTAAGCAGTAGTAAGTGGGAGTAAGTATATGTAAGGACCAGGAAGCGGGTTTAAGCCCATCTGCACAGAGGTAAGCAATGAGCACACAGGTTAAGCAATATGGAAGCTAACTCTCTGTAAGCATATTTAACTGAAGGTTAGCATAGCTTACCCTTGTGTAAACCCGAGTAAACCCGCTTACAAGTGCTTAAAAGTGCCGTAATCACCCTGTATCCAAAAGCCGCTGTTCTGCCCAGCAACAAAATAAACAACCTTGCAGGTCTTGAACCCAGGAATCTATAGTCACAGTAGTTAACCACCAAGCCATCACAGCAGTACATAAGCGTGAGGTATTATCAAACAAATCCTCACTATAGTAAAATCAAACTGAACATGTGAAAGGAATCAGTATACAGTCATATGTTTTATAACCTACTACATAACATAAATATGTGAACTGGAGTACAGAAGTAAGCCCAGATGTGAGGTATAATTGTAATAGAGTGTTGAATTCCCCTATTAAACACAAGGACCACATACAGTGTACGTACACATGAATCATGGGGCGGGAGTGTGCTTTCGGGCACAGTGCTGGGGCATCCAGGTGTCCAGCATCATGGCAGGACTTCTTGTCAAAGACCACGGGCAGAGACTGCTGCAAGGCCAGTACCAGGGTTCCCAATATAAGGCAGAAGCCCGGGACCATCTCGCCCGTGACTTCACCAGTGCCACTGGCATACCCCAAACTGGTGAGCAGGTCAGCCATCACTATGCTGACCTGAAGCGGTGAAAGGGGGATCTCTTGGATCAGTGGATCCAAGAGGCTAGGATGGCAGGGATTGTCCCAGCTGTGTGTAAGTATCACTACTGTTTAATAATTGCCAGCTTATGTATATTATGGATAGGTATGGCTTAATATTCGTCTTATGTCCTTCACAGTGGCAAGTGAGCAGGCCGCAAACCAGGAGGCCCATGGATGTCGCCTGGAGAGGTTGCGATGCAAGGCAGGTTAGTAATACTCTTGCTTGTACTGTCATAGGAAATAAATCTAAAAGTATTAATACGTTAATTGCCAGTATAAAACATGTATTGTTTAAGGCAAGTACTGCTTACACCAGAGAATATGGCAGGAAGAGTCTTATATAGTTTGCATGTAAATAAAAGCATAATAGCCTGACAATAAAGGTCTGACTGCTGGACTGCATGTGTATGCTCTGGTATCATATGGTAATGTAGATTTGCAATCACTTAATAGTACTGTTGTATTAAGCACTGTTACCCACACTTTGCATCATAAATAGAATGTGTAGGAATGTCTGTATATGACTGGTATAATCCCCAGAGGTCATTTAGCACAACTGAGAGAGATATAGACAGAAAACAGTGAAAAGACAGGCAACAAAATCCAAACAGCACGTGCAACTGAGACGTGAACTGTTGTATTTTTAGCACACACAGCCATGGTTCGAATCCTGGGAGTGGTAGTAGTCTGCATACAGAATCATACCCCACAACTGTACAGATATGTCCAGAATGTCCAGTAAATTGGCCCATATCTGCTGCCTGTCACTCTGTCCCCCTGGGAAATCAGTGGGATGATCTCAGATGTTTAGCCAGCAAACAGGAGATACAATTGATTGTCACATATATATATAAGAACAAACTTGTCACACTAGCAACTCCCCAAAATGTTATGAGAGTAATAAGCCACGTATGTCCCATCTACAACCCCATGTTGTCAAGCTGTGACCAAAGTGTGTACAGTAACAGAGTGAGGTGTATATGCATAATATCAATGTCAAATCTGGTACTTTGTGTGGCAACATTCAGGTAGTGCTAACAAACATTGCTCCCACAGATATGTCAGATATGAACACTGTACTGAGAAATAAAAGCTTGATACCCTGTACTGATACTGTTTACTCTGGTATTGTATGGTATTGTGAGTGTTGCAGTTGCTCTGAATAATAAGGTATCACTGATCACTGTCACCCACACTGTGCTACATAATATAACTGTCTAGGAAATCCTGTATAAGAGTGTTGTAAGTCACTAAAGGTTGAAGAGGGCAATAGTCTACATATGTTCCGGTTCACCTGCATGTGGTCAAGACATGGCCAGAATCTGTGCAAAAAGAGATGGACAGGTATGTACATAACATCAACCTGGAATCTGGGAGTATGTGTAGAAACAGTTAATTAGTGTTAATAAACAATTCCTCCACAGGTATACCAGGTAAGAGGTGTATACTGCAGGTAAAACCAGTCCATGTATATAGTTGTCGACAGCCATATCACTGTCCAAACTAAGGCAATAGGGTAGTGTAGTAATACTTGTAAGGTACAGATAACAGCACTGACTAGGAAAGTAATGCAAACTACAGGAATATACTAGTTGTTAATTGACATATTTCTCTCCCCCCACTATATATACAACAATACATTAAATACCCACCTCAAATGGTACTCCACTGTAATGTTGGGAAAATGTTGTATTGTTTGATAATTGTATAAATCTGTTTCTATGCATGTGCTATGTTGAAGTACTCCAACATTGGTGGCATGGTGCCATCAATGTACCTGCATGCTGTTGTTATTACCACTGTGGTCCCATATATGCATGTGTTCCGTTTGCTATGCAACTGTTCCATAACTGGTGGCTAGGTTAATGGGAATATCTATGCATGCTGTTATACCTAATCCTGGAATGTGTTGACTATTACTAACCCACATATGTTCATAAACCATAAACACCATAGCATGTATGGGAATGCGGGTCCCAACGGACTGCCCTGTCCCACCTCAGCAGGCCGTGGCACTGGGCACCACCACATCTGGGATCCAGCCCGGGACATCCTTGTTCATTGGTCCTGCACCACCTTCGGGTGGAACCACCTCTGGGGATGGGGCTCACCCCCCCTGGGAGTGGGCGTGGACAGGAACCTGTCACCTGTCACCAGGTCTGGGTCGTGGTGCATAGCAAGCTCCACAGGGAGGTCGGAGATCTGCTATGCCAGCTCGAGGACCATGTGTTACGACTAGAGGGTCAGCCTGGCTCAGCCCCCAGCACAACCACCTTCGAGGCTGTGAAGGTGCAGTGATGACTGCCCATGGGTGGGGACATCAGTCCCACTGGTTCCACTAGGGTGCTCATGGGCTTCCGATTTCCCAACACCCCTCCCCATCAAGGTGTTTAATACTCACATGTATCATATACTGCTCCTGTATGCATCTTGTTTGTCTTGTCTGTTAACCTACCCAACCTACCTCCCCAAATATACCTACTATCCCTCCCCAACATCCCACTCTCACCTGAAAAAAAAGGGCAATCTGTTCACCCCAAAAAACATTGCCCCATACATAGCTGTCCATTTGGCACACATGTCCACTGGACACATGTAATCTGGTCTAATTGGCATCACAACATATAATTGTTGTCCTCACCCCTGTCTCAAGGGTTTGAGTGTCCAAATCTACCTCTAAATTCAGTGTATCTGCACAGCTGTTGCTGTAGAAGAAATGGGCAGCTACACTCTCCTGCACATCCCTAGCTATTTTCCCTACTGTCTTTCCCTCTTTGTACCCGCTTTTCACCACTTTCCTATCAACCCTTTTTTTTTTCTTTTAAAGAAATTAGTGCAGGGGTAAGTGGGAGTAAGCACTTTTAAGCAGCAGTAAGTGGGTTTAAGCTTGGTTGAGCAGGGGTAAGCAATGCCAATACAGGTTAAGCAATCTGGAAGCTGAGTATAAGAAACAGTAACCGGAAGTTAGCAGTGCTTACCTCCATGCAAACCCGCGCAAACCCGCGCAAACCCGCTTACAACTGCTTAAAACTGCCTTAATTACTCTCTATCTAATGGCCCTTGTTCTGCCCAGCAACAAATTAAACAGCATTTGCAAGGCTCAAACCCAGGACCGTGCACACCATAGCCAAAGTGATTTATCACTAAGCCATGTCAGATATGCATAACCTGGATGTTTTCACAAACATATCATCCAGCACAGTCATTCAACAGTACAGGAAATGTATTTAAACATGTAGATGTATGTGTGTGTGTTTGTATATATATATATATATATATATATATATATATATATATATATATATATACACACACATATATATATATATATATATATATATATATATATATATATATACACATTTATATCTAAATAGATATAACATATCTATATATGTAGATACATATATATATATATATATATATATATATATATAAAACTATACACACACACACACACACACACATATATATATATATATATATATATATATATATATAAAATATAAACATATATACATATGCATACATCTATAGATATATATGTCTACATCTAAATGTCTATATATACAACAATAAATATATGCAAACATAAATATATATCTATATAGGTATATACAGACATATATTGATAGATATAAAAGAAAACATAACAAAAACATATATGTCCACATGCACCGTTAATGGGGTGATGGGACCCAAACAACATACGTCTTGTACATATAGATTCCCCCCCCCACAGCCAAACACGTCTGCCCTGCAATACAAGACCAACTGTTGCAAATCCCATAACCAGGACCTGACACAACATGGGCACAAGATGTTAACAGTATGCCATCCCACCTGTATGATGTCAGGCTGGTATCAGTAACATATCATGCGGTACAGTCTGGCTACCATAGGGAATGTACAGTGTGGAAGCAATTAACATTCCTAAGATACATATACACAGACACATATATGCTGATACATATATATGTATAATACACACACACACACACACACACACACATATATATATATATATATATATATATATATATATGTAACTACACATACACACACAGAGATATGTATAGGATGATACATATGCAGAAGGTGCACACAATACGGAACAGCCACTATGCCTACAGTTGCCACTTGACCAACTGGACACTGTATGAGCCACCCATATAAATTATTGTCTGCAACATATACCCACAGAGAGGTCAAAGGATATAATACCACACAGAGGTATGCATACATGGGAAAGCTTTATTTGTCTACTATTACAGTTGTATATCCCATGTCATCTAGCTGTTTAGACTCTGACATACATATAAACAGAGTAATGCAACTGTGAAACAGTTATATTAATACAGAAGTCTGGAAATGTTGACATATGTTGCTGTCCAGGCTGAGGCCTTCAAGTAGTACAATAGTAAAGACAGACTGGGCCACAGGATAACACTCAATCAACAGTAAGTAATGCAGATGTATAGTCCAGCAGCCTATAACTACTCTCTGTACACAATCCCTAGGGGGTAAAGACCTCAGTTGACACAATGGGATGTGTCTGTTACATAACAAGGCATAACTGACACCATCACAAACATCGGAAACTGTTCTTCCCAGCAGCAAAATGAACACCCCTTGCAGGTCTTGAACCCTGTACACTATAGTCACAACGCTTAACCACTACACCATGACCACTGTGAAGACAGCTGTTGTTTTTCCAATATATCTGTCAATACACATATTGATTAGTATTGAACAATTGCCTTTACTTCCACACTTGTGTAGTACTTGTTATTAATATGACTGTTGCATCACATATGTCGTTTTACCATAATGTACGCATAGCAGATACATATGGTGAGATACATCTGGGAGGGTATACATAATCGTGAGGTTTACACATGACAGGAATATGGATATATACATATAATAGGGTGATATATGTCTACATGTACATACACATGTATATTCATACATATGTCTGTATACACTTCTGTATAGTGCAACATATATATGGCCATGTGTACATCTCTTTGTATGTACATATATATATATATATATATATATATATATAGATATATATATATATATATATATATATATATATATATATATATATATAGATAGATATAGATAGATATATAGATATCTGTATATATAGCTATATATTTATGCACATCCTATGTGCACAGATATGCCTGTTTATATAACTATATGTGCATACATATCTATTCCGATATACTTATACCTGTCAATATATATGTATATATCCATAAGTATATGTGCATATGTATCACTATCTGTATATGTGTAGACATAAAATGCTGTGTATATGTATATATCTGAGTGTTTATATGTATATATATATATATATATATATATATATATATATATATATATATACATGCACATATACATATACATCTATGTATGTCGTTATGTATATGTGTACATATCTATATAGATATATGGATAATTTTATATACATATATGTTCACCATATGTTCTGAACATGGAGTGGAGCCCTACCTCAGCCCCAATAGTCTGAACCTCTTAGTGCAAGGGGATGTCAGGTATGTATTGCAGGTATATATGTAGACTATTACTACTATAACAGGGGTTGTCTTCACAGACATGTGCGTGTGGGAGGTCACATCTGCTTTTAACAAGTGCATCATTGGCTACTGACAGACATCCTAAGGACATCATAGTACAGTACCACTGCTAGTACAGTAATGATCCTGTGGACTACAGCTGAGGTATGGCCAATAAATGTGGACAGTCTGACATACTTTGATCAGTTCAGAGGTATACACAGAACCCCTTAGTGCAAGACATGTGGACCAAGCCTGACAATGTGGATGTTAACAGCCATGTAGATGGGTATATCACGTAAATACTGGTATACATTTGCCCCCATAGGGTATGCATTCACACACCCCTGTCTGTCTTGACACATGATAACTGCTGGTACAGAGGTGTCATGGCCACATACTGCCCACTAGTTAGTGACATACATCTGTACAGCATCCCACTGCTTTGTCTGACAAACATGACTGTTATGCTGGCCTGGCAGCAGTACATCTAGCAAGTATCTGGACATAACATCACACTGGGTAAGTACACTAAGCTGCTAGGCATGTAACAAAGCACTGGGCAGGCTACAGGCAGACTGCCACAACACTGGCCTACATTTCTTATGGGGGATACACATGTACCTGCATATATAGCAGGCTCTACAGGCATGTCACAGCACAGAGTAATAGACACCTGTATGAAAGTGCATAACCACAGCAATGTGAACACAGACACAGCCACATATGATAAGCTAGCGTGATATTACAGTATATGGACTATCTGATCAACACCATCTTCCTATGTGCCAGTCACACACTAACCCTACATATACTGGGCCACTACACAGTGTGGTCCGATGCCTGTCTTTGGTATGGGACATGTGTGTGTGTTTGGCCCTAAAAACATGTAAGCCAATAGGGTAACATACAGTGGAGCAGCATGTAACATCAGATAGAGCAGTACCAAGAACAATGATATCTACCACAGTCTATACACAGGTCAAGGTACATATTCACAATACGCACAATGTCAACATTCACCATACGTACACAGACCTCAGTACTGTACACACGACCACAGAATGCCCAGGTTATGTCCTCAAATATAACCCCTAGTGTACATAAATGTCTAGCAGTCTGATATCTCACTGGCTTATCAGATATGATGTGAATAAATTATGGTGTACAGAACATATGCACCTCTTACTTCATGACATATGTACAAAGGCTGACAGAAATGTGGTTAGAGGCACAAACACAGGGCCAATATTGACATGTTGCTGTGATAACCTCATACATTTACTGTTGTAACAGGGTTTGTTGTGACATATGTCCTTTGAGGGATATGAAGTCAGTAACTCTCATGGCTGTCACCATGTACTGACTGCAGTCCTCACACTATGCTTCTGCAGTTCACAGATAGGTGGTCTGTGTGTAACACAAGAAACAAAAGGCACCACACACTGCCCACTATGCAGATGACCCTACAGATGGGGGTTTCCTCAGAAACATAGCACTGTCATGACAGGTATTAAAACATGTAGACCAGCCATATCCACACACACCCTGTTAAACCAACATTACTCCAAATGCAGAATAGCAACACTTACATTATGTAGTCATGCCAGGCACATCCCCTTCCTGTGTGTTGGCCTGTTTCCACAGTGTATATTGTTAGAGATAAATCCCCAATACATCTGTGATGCTGTTTGCCAAACACCAGATCTAGGTCCTGCTCACAGTAAATGAAAAGGCCCAACACCAACATGATGTTCCCAGATATTGGAGTGTGTTTCCATGCAATTGGCAATGGGAATGTTACCACAGCTGTTCCACAAGCAATCAGCTAGGGGAGGGCTGCAATTCATGCAAAGGCCATCAGCTGACCATGAGCATCACTTACAAAACACATGCTGTTGCCTAAGCAAAGCAGGTGTAGTTCTCCTCATCCACCAGAGAGGGAGTGAGAGAGGCAGACAGAGGCAAGGATAAGTCAGGGAGTGGGTGGGTGAGTAAAACCTAAGCATGTTTGTGTCACACACCTAACAGTACAGGGTGTCAAACCCCTGACTGACTATATATTGCTATCACATGTCTATGCAGTTATTGGATGCGCCACATAGCTTACATGTTGAGGAGCTCTCTAAACATATATGTGATAGTGAGTGACATCTGCAACAGTGATATGGTAGTAAAATGGTAGGTGTAGTACATGTGCCTGTCTGCATGAACAGGTGTCAGCGTCAACACAGCCGCACTCTCTGAGGGACTCACACACACTGACACACTTGGCAGGGTCATGAATACACTTCTTCACTAGTTAGTTTGTCACAGTACAGTACTGTGCAGATATCACATGCACCACAGGGGTTATCCAGAGGTTATATGGGCAAAGGGTATGTGGAGGTATTTGACATCAGACAGCATGTTTCAGTATGCCAATTGGGGGTCATAGTGAGTGTGAATGTGTTCAAAAGCATCATATACCCCACACATAGACACAGGGTGCCAGTACAGACATGCATGCATGCATTGCTTCACGAGTCCGTAGTGGTTGACTGTGCCAGACAGGTATACAAGGCTAGTTGAAGGGTATACCTTGGCATCAGGCCACATGACAATGGTCTGCACTGTGGCTCAGGGGTGTAGTGTTTGGATTGGCCCACACAGGTGGGTATTGTGTTCACCATCCAGTCACCTGGGTAGCTATTGTGTGTGGCCATTGCTGTTCAATGCATGCCATGTATGTGTTCTTTAGTCCATGACATGGACACTGTCTGGGATGTGCACACATCCCACATGCATGTACAGAGACATGTGGAACTGTACCTGGGATGTCTGGCCCATGCTATGTATACAGATTGGTATAATCTGATGTGCCTGTCCTGGCCTCATGTGCTGGGAACAGGTAATGGAAGCATTGACCCTGCATCTACATTGATAGCATGATATAGGTATTCCTTGGTGCCAGTGTCATCTGTCCATACAGGGCATATGTATAAGGCATGGTATATCCTTTGTGGGTCACATTTGATGGCATCACAGGTGTTGCAGGCATCCAGTGGGGAGCGTAGTGATGGCACATTACATGTACATGCATATTTTACTGACGGACAGTGTGCCATGCCCTCTGCCATCCACTGCAATCACACCATGGTTATTATCTGAGGGCAATATGCAGGGTACTACCAACATAGCAGTTGTTGCCTAGGCAAGTGTATTTGTGTATGAGACATGGGTTGAGAGTGTTCTCTGTATAATACATGGGTTGCTAACGTTGATCACCAGGCCTCAATGTCACATGTAGGGGTATGGATAGCAACCACAGTCTCTCGGCTATTTCACATCTGTTATCCTTTTAAGGTGGACATTATGACATATAATAGGGCCACCATATAAGAAATTTGCAAAATCTGCTCCACAATGAGTCCAGTTGTTACACACTCACAGCCACCTCCACCCAGGATACGAATGACAAACTCAGACACACACACACACACACACACACACACACACACACACACACACACACACACACACACACACACACACACACACACCTGCCATGTCTGGGATTATAACTCCTACCTAATTAGTTTATTACACTACAGCATTACGCAGTTATAGGACGCACCACAGAGATTACTGGAGTACTCCTACCCCAATGGTGTATCTCACAGTGAAGGACATCAGCAGGCTTAGCAAAGTAGGGAATTTGATCTGTAGTGAATGTGACTAGCCTAAAATGTATTGCTCCCTACACAAACAAAGAAACACACACACAAACATCCACACTTGCCATGTGTGGGACTAGAACCCCTACCAAAGTTCTATATCATACTACAGCATTACGCTGTTATAGGAAGTGCCACAGAGATTACTGGGTCACACCTTTCCCAAAGGTGTATTTCACAGTCAATGACATCAGAAGCCTTGCCAAAGTAGGGCATTTGAATTGTAGTGAGTGTGACTAGCCTAAAAAGTATTGCTCCCTACACAGACAGAGACACACACACACACACACACACACACACACACACACACACACACACACACACACACACACACACACACACACACTTGCCATGTCTGGGATTAGAACTCCTGCCTAACTAGTTTATCAAACTACAGCATTACGCAGTTATAGGATGCACCATGGAGATTACTGGGCTATACTTTTCCCAAAGGTGTATATCACAGTGAATGACATCAGCAGCCTTGCAAAAGTAGAGCATTTGAATTGTAGTAAGTGTGACTAGCCAAATTGCTCCCTACACAGACACACACACACACACACACACACACACACACACACACACACACACACACACAGTTGCCATGTCTGGGATTAAACTCCTGCCTAACTAGTTTATCACACTACAGCATTACACAGTTATAGGATGCGCCACAGAGATTACTGGGTACACCTTTCCTAAATGTGTATTTCACAGTTAATGACATCAGCAGCCTTGCCAAAGTAGGGCATATGAATTGTAGTGAGGATGACTAACCTGAAAAACATTGCTCCCTACACACACACACACATACACACACACACACACACACACACACACACACACACACACACACACACACACACAAACACACACACAGTTGCCATTTCTGGGATTAGAACTCCTACCTAACCAGTGTATCACACTATAGCATTACGCAGTTATAGGATGCACCATGACGATTACTGGGATACACCTTTCCCAAAGGTGTATTTCACAGTGAATGACATCAGCAACCTTGCCAAAGTAGGGCATTTGTATTGTAGTGAGTGTGACTAACCTAAAAAGCATTGGTCCCTATGGAGAGAGACACACACACACAGTTGCCATGTCTGGGATTAGAACTCCTACCTAACTAATTTATCACACTACAGCATTACGCAGTTATAGGACGAGCCACGGAGATTACTGAGCTACACCTTTCCCAAAGGTGTATATCACAGTGAATGACATCAGCAGCCTTGCCAAAGTAGGGCATTTGAATTGTAGTGAGTATGATTAGCCTAAAAAGCATTGCTCCCTACACAGACAGACAGACACACACACACACACACACACGCACGCACAGACAGTTGCCATGTCTGGGATTAAAACTCCTACCTAACTAGTTTATCACACTACAGCATTATGCAGTTATAAGATGCACCAGGGAGATTACTGGGTTACACCTTTCTCAAAGGTGTATATCACAGTGAATGACATCAGCAGCCTTGACAAAGTAGTGCATTTGAATTGTAGTGAGTGTGACTAGCCTAGAAAACATTGCTTCCTACACAGACAGAGACACACCCACACACACAAACACACACACACACAGTTGCCATGTCTCGGATTACAACTCCTACCTAACTAGTTTATCACACTACAGCATTACACAGTTTTAGGACACACCACAGAGATTACTAGGCTACTCCATTCCCAAAGGTGTATTTCAAAGTGGATTACATCAGCAGGGTTGTCATAGTAGGGCTATGGGGAGGGCAATGTGTGTGCATGGGCCATAACCCATTCATCTAGAGTTTGACACACCACATGCAGGCACACACAGGGTTATATTTTGCAGGTACATGCATACAGCTGCTAGATGACTGCTGCCTTGTACAGTCATGTTGCACAGCTAGCATGTGCACCACATAGTCTGTAATGCTGATGGATACCAGTGGCTAATTTCTACAGTCAGTGACATTTACACATCATGAGGTTGTAGCCATTTGGCTGTGTGCTGGGTGGGACAGGGCTCATGATGGTTGGCTCTTTGTCACAGTCACTCTCTTCCACACATATTATGTATGTCTACTTTTGGCATATTATAGTGTGTTGTCCTTGGATATATGTCTGTATTCCTATCCAATGTGTGTGCAAGGCATGACTGGAGCATATTGAGGAGTGTATGCACTAACATCTGCAACTGTCAGATATGTATGGACCACTGTTGTTTGCAGACATGGGCTTCATTTGTTTGTGTGTGAGCATGCCCAGTATGTTCTTTCAGTATGTTGTTGTCTGACATTGCCTTCATTTCTCTAAGTGTGTGAACATGTCCAGTATGCCCTTCTTTATTGAATGTGTGGATCCATTCCAGGTAGTTTGTACTCCAGTGCAGACCTTTGTGTTGTACACCTACAGGTAGCAAATTGTTTCTGCAGGGTATCTGTAGATCATTTGGCAATATGGGGTCAAACTTTGCAAGGGACAGGTTCCCTATTATAAGACCGAAGGCACATTCTTTTGAATGCATCTTGGTCGAACTGAAAAGCCTGAAATGACAAAATATCAAAGCGGCTTTTGAGCAAATTTTTTTCCCTGGGAAAGAATTTGCTTGGTCGCTTCATTACTTTGCCGTTTCTGGCACTGTAGTGCGGTCTCAGAGTTGGTATATTTAAGTAGGGGGGTGTGGGGGGAGTGTTTTTTTTTGGAACAGCGATTTTTTTGCCTAGGAAAAAAAATCGCTGTTCTGGCAGTTCGAAATTGTAAGCTTTTGCTTACAAGGGGTCGATTAATCACCATTCGCTTTTTTAAGTGTTCGGTGATCTAATATAGACCCAAGGGATAGTGTGTACTGTAGGTGATTGTGTCGTGCTGCTTTTGCTACATGGTACTGGTGTTAGCAGAGCTATTCAGACATGTGTACTGTTATACACTGTGATGTTTTATGTCCTCAAATACTGTCAGGTGGGCATTCTTGCTCACAGTGATGTCCTGGGAAACAAAGGTGAATGCAGCTGTGTCTGCTATTGTGGGCAAATGCCTACATATTCATGGACAGTTATGTCATTCTGGAGGGGGAGCTGCAGACACTTGCTGCTGGGTCTGTGTATCCAGTTCAGCACCTTGGTACAGTGCTGGCAGTGGATCCCATACTTGTACAATTGATGTGCCAGCATGGCCTTATCTTGCTGTGGCAATACCTCACAGCTGTACAGAGTCACACAGGTTACCCAGAGGCAGGGGTCATAAGTCAGGACATTACCACTATTGTGGTGTACGGGCAGGTTTGTAGCCACCCATTTATGTGTTTGCAGCCAGGGATAGTGTGAGCACACAGCTGTGTGCCAGACCCTGCACATTCCATGCCGCCCATGCTCCCACCCCCCTGTATTATTCTATCCTCGTCCATACATTAAGCATATATTCTCTGATACTTTCCCTAAGGTTATCACCTCATCACAGCTGTGTTTTGGTTTTGGTCCACAGTTCATGCAGTGGGACATGGTGGACATGTTACTGTGGTTTGTCCTCATTGCCTTGCATATGGCTTATGTGGAGTGTGTTATGTTGTTATTTGGGTGTCCAGACATAACATGCATTAGCAGTATGTGTGAGACACAGGCCTTTGGTAGAGGCCTGTAGGCCATTTGGCGGTTATGTGGGCCAGCTGTGGCAGGCCGTTGCAGTCTGTCAGTCCCACAGTCCCAGACTGCCATACAGTATATTCCCCTGGGGTGACAGGTAGGTGTGCTAGGTATTCATGCCAATACTTTCTATCAGTATTGATCACGCCATGTGGATGCTGGCGGGGTGCTACCTACAGCTAGGGACACACCCGCATGGGACACCTGCACTGCATACTACATTCTTTCACTATTGCCATATACAGGTGGGGGTCATATTGCACCCATTCCCAACAGCAGGGATACGACCAGAGAGGTACCTGTGGGTGGTGTTTGGGTGAGCTGGGTGCATGTGTGCTATGGACACTACTTGCATCTGACTCGCGGATATACATGGGGCATTGAAGTTATGCTGACATGTGCAGGTACATCAGCTGTTTCCCAATACATCAGTCCTATCATCTTTGTGATTTGCAAGTGTTCGGGCAGACAACACTTGTATTCCCTACTACAGGCCCAGATAATGTGATGCATACCTGTATGTACAATTCCAAGGGTGTGTCCATTTCACAGTTACACATTATATATTGTATGCCTGGGGTACTTTCCCCTGTGTACTGCTTGTATATCTAGCCCAACAGCCATGCCATGTCACTCTTTCCGATGGTGACACATATTACCACCATACATTTACAATGGCCTACTGCTAGCATGTGTTATACTGGAGGGAATTGTCTTTGGCACTGCAGTTATGAGGACTTGACCCTGTCATCGGCAGTAGTGGGAAATGGCCACCAGGTCAAACTTCAACATACATACATACTGACCACTCTCACACAATATGTAACACACATCAACCTAACACACATGTACCTGCATATTGTACAAATCCTACAATCTATCCTGCTATCTTGGCCACCTTTGGTCATCTGTGCTCCACTGGTATTATACCTACACATACATGTTACTACATGTCTACATAGGACTGGGGGGGCACACCTGACTGTTTCTACATTTATACACAGGATTGGGGGCACACCTGACTGTGTCTACATTTCTACATTGGATTTGGGGGGGGGCCACACCTGCTGTTTCTACATTGCTACACAGGATTAGGGAGGCACACCTGACTGTTTCTACATTTATACATAGGATTGGGGGACACACACCTGACTATCTCTACATTGCTATACAGGATTAGGGGGGCACACTTGACACTTGTACACATTTGCTATGACTGTACTGGTATGTCATGTACTCTATTTCATTCTGTTTTCTAACCTATCATGCTGACTAGTGGCATATCAGTGTACTACAGGTCTTACATTTGATTGACCTACATACCCTTCAGAACTAACATCCCACTGCCTAACCAGATGTAGTCTGTCTGTGTAGGCCTGGGAGGGGGGAGGTTACCCATAGGAATTATTTAGAGGCCTTATCACATCCTTTGTTTGTGTTTGTCTACACCTGTCCTGCTGGCTCTGACTGTTGTTGGGTATGTGAACCTTCCTGGCATGTGTGTAACATATGGACACACATGTGGCCCAGCACATTTCCTGCAGTGCATTTTGTCACCATGTATAGTACTGGCTACTATGGTGGCACCAGTATTTGTTACAGATCTCATGCTGCCACTATAGTTGTCTACTATCTGCTGGCATCCCATTCAGCCACCTGATTCCCTTGCATGCTCACATCCATACCATAGATACAGGTAACAACACATACTACTACATTCAGCAATTGGTAAGTTGAGTGACTTACCTTGTGGGTGTGCCAGTATTGAGGGTGGTGCTGGAGAGCTGCCTATGTCAGATGCACATAGTACACTCCCTACACATGGTTAAGCACAGGTAGTGTCATGTTTGGCATCCCTTTTACTGTGTGTTCGAGTCAGAGAGAGGTCCCATTCCTTGGGTCCCTCCTGTGTCAGTGTATGTGCTATGCGTTGCCTCTTTTCCAAGGCTAGGCATACTGGGCATGCCTCCTTCTGCCTACTGGGGCAGGCTCAGGTTGTTCCTTCTCCGAGTCACTCTGTGCCTGTGCAGGCCTTGGCAATGGTGGTGGTGGTGGTGGGGGGGGGGCTGTGTGGCCCTGCCCTGTGCTGTTCCTGCTGCAGCTGTTTCCACAGGATCATATTGTGTAGCATGGCACATATGATGACAATTTGAGTACATGTAGCTGGTGAGTACTGCAAGGCTCCACCGGATGTGTCCAGGCACCGGAACTGTGACTTGAGCATCCCAAACACACTCTCTATCATAATTTTGGTCTGTGCGTGTACCTCATTATGGAGTTCTTGTTCAGGTGTGTGTGCATTTCTGATGGGTGTTATCAGCCATGGCTGTAGTGCGTAACCAGTATCCCCCACTAGGTGACCGTAAGGGATGTCCCCATTGGCAAATCTCTGGTACAGCTGTGTCAGATGCCAGATGTGGGAATCGTGATAGCTTCCAGGGCAGCCAGCACACACATTCATTATTGTGCCCTGGGCATCACACATGATCTGGCAATTGATGGATGGGAAGCCTTTGTGGTTGATGTAGACCCTACCCCACTCACCGGGTGGAGCTTGATGCATATGTGCATGCAGTCTATAGCACCCATTGCCTCAGGATATTCTGCTATTTGGTGGAACAGTTGTATATTGCTGGCCAACGCCTCATGGGTGTTGGGGAAATATACGTGCTCACTGACATGTGCTGACATGGCATCCAGGAATGGTGGAGTACCCTGGATGCTGATGCATGTGAAATCCCCATCATATCCCCAGTTGGCCTTTGGAAGGTACCTGTAGCTAGTATTTGTAGGCCTACACATACCTTGGTATTCACTGGGATGGGTTCCCTTCTGTTAGTTCTGTGTGTCAGACGTGGCCAGCACAGCTCAACAATTTGCTGTAGGAGGTCCCTGTCCACCCTATAGCGCTCCACTATCTCCAGCTCATGTAGCCCCTGGTAGGTTACCCTGTTTCTGTGCACTCTTCTCTGTCTCCTCACTGTGGGTTGGTCGACAGCATTCACATCCTCACCACCCTCAGCCTCTTCCACGAGTTGTTGTATGATAGGTATTGCAGCCCCTATCATTTTGCTGTTGTGAGTGTTAAAAGTTCCCTGCTTGTTTACACCAGTGGTGTAGAGTGTGGGAAAGTATTTGCATAGTTTATAGTAGTGTTCTGGGCTGGGCTGGTCTGCTGCCTGTGTAATTGGCTGATTCTGATACATTTCACCTGCCTGCTATGCTAGTTCTCCTAGATTACCTTCCTGTTGTTGTTTTCCCTTCCCATTGCCTTCCTGTATAAGCCCGGGGGCACGCCGTGCAAACACAGTGCTCAAATGTGCACAGAGCTGCTATTTCCTGGTTTACTTTTTTTTTCCTTTAAAACCCAGTGTGCGGAGTGCACACCTGCTTAGGCAATGTAAAGAGTGCTAGGCAGCCTCAGACACACCCCCTTGCTTAGCTCTGCTCTAATCCACTTACAGTATGCCTGACACCCCCCCCCCCATCTAACTCCTAGGCTTGCACCAAGCTATTCCTGCTCTTACACTTTTGGGTGCTGACTAGCATGCAGGGGAAATCTGGGATTCAGTATCATCCCCCTCATTTGCACAGGATTGCCTGCTGATGCATAGGTATATGTCCTACACTCAGCCTCCCCCCTTAGCAACCACAATTCAGTGGCCATGTTGTCTTCTGCCTGCCATTGAGTATAATGGCAAAATATTTTTGTTAGAATGCTTATTTTAGTTTTTTTTCTTATTTTTTGCCCAATCCCGTTTGAGCGCCACTGCCCTATGCTTAAATAGTTGAGATCAGCTAAAAAAAATAAAAATTGATTTTTTTATTTTTGAACCTGTTTTCCATGCCAGTGGTCTTATATTTTGCCATTGTCATGCTTTCTACATAATATCCACCCTTTATTCGGAGCTGTCATGGCTCCATTTTGTAGTTTGCAGAAATGTACTCCGTTACTGGCGGAATACATTTCTGCAGATTACACTAGTCCTGCATGGCCGGCTTCCAGCTTCCTGGATCACAAATTCACCTCATTTGCATGGATTTCTCCTGCAAATAGGGTAATTTGCATACAGGAGCTGAGTCCATGCAGGACTAGTGCAGGGGCGCTCGTGCACATTCCTATAGCTTATTCCTGGCTCGCATAGCAGACATATTGTCTGCTGGAGCTCCTGCACTTGTCCTGCACACCGTGCAGGGCTTGCTGAATCCAGGGGAATCTTTATGGTTAGATAAGTATGTGTATTTTTTTCTTGTATCTATATAGTTAGCTCTTTTTACTTATCTACCTATGTATCTGATTTTAGTTCTTGTCACAGACCTGATGAAGCCTTTATTGCATTAGTTAGCCAACAGCGATTTTGCTTAAAGTCAGTCTTTTTATATGTATGTTATGCTTTTCTTAATTCCTGATTTTGGAATTTGGGTTGCAAATAGATAGTGTTTTCCTTAACTAGGCTTTAGTTTGATCTAATCAGTAATAGTGTGTGGGGGTGGGTAATTTTTCCAATATCTCCACCAGCACTAGAACCAAGCACCTAATCTTCACCAATAGATAAAACATGGAAGAGAGAAGGGACATGTTTATAACACAGCATCTTCCAAACCTTTAGAATAAATTTCCCCTGCATGTTGGAGAAAGGCAATGTGGCCTGAGGAAGGCTTCTGGCAAGGCAGAATAGCCATAAGACTCAGTGGCCTTAGAATATCCATAAATCGATGAATTGTCAAAAGTATGATACATGTAGAACTAAAGAAGTGTGATAATACCCTTTCTTAAAATACCAGAAGAAGCAAGATGGTACCTTCACCTGAAAATCTACATTAAACATGATAATACTCTCACCACTCTTTAGCACCACAAGAAGCAAAATGTTACCTTAACCAGCAGACTTACAGGAAAGATGATAATACCTGTTTTGCACCATTGCAGAAAATATGGAAGTGCCCTCATATGCAGTGTAATAGTATAGTACCCTCTTTTGTAGCTCTGGAGGAAATATGATAGTACCACTCATACTGTACAAGAAGCATGATGGTACCCTCACCTGCAGTTCTATAGTATGATACTATCTCTTGTAGCTCTGTAGAAAATATGACAGCACCACTTAAACTTCATTAGGAAAAGAATGATTGTACCCTCTCCTGCAATACTACGGTATGATACCCTCTCTTGTAACTCTGGAGGAAATATGACAGCACCATACATATTATATAACAAAAGGCATAATGGTACCCTCCCCTGCAGTACTATGGTATGATACCATCTCTTTTAACTCTGGAGGAAATATGGAAGCATCATCCATAAGAATAAGCATGATGGTACCCTCTTGTTACGTTGGAGGAAATATGACAGCACCGTTCATACTGCATTACAGGAACAATAATGGTCCCCTCTCCTGCAGCTCCACAGAAGCCATCATGGTACCTTTTCATGCAGCACTATAGGAAGCATAGCTAGTGTTCTGTTTTGTAACTAAGACTCACAGTAATGCAAAACAAGAAAAGTATATGTGTGCCATTTTGAAAAGCATGACATGGGTGCAGGGTGGTGGCTATGATAAGGTGGCCATAGGGTGCAGGTTGAGACATATATATGTGTGTGTGTGTGTGTGTGTGTGTGTGTGTGTGTGAGTGTGTGTGTGTGTGTGTGTGTGTGTGTGTGTGTGTGTGTGTGTGTGTGTATAGACATAAATATGTGGGGACAGAGTCTATATCTATATCTGTATCTATATCTATCTATCTATCTATCTATCTATCTATCTATCTATCTATCTATCTATCTATCTATCTATCTGTCTAAATGCCTATCTATACATACGTATATCTGAACATACATACATATATTTGAAGGAAGTCTATTACATTCCTGGTACAACCCTGCACTTGTGCATGCTTTGTGCTGTGTAGTATGGTGTCTGTATTTTACACAGCCACACATAGCAAACACACTCACCATTTCACTATTGCTTTTTTAAAATATTACTGCACAAAAACAAAGTGTCCAGTACAAACCTAAAACAATTATAGATCAGCAGCAGAGTTTGTCCTCCCAGATACAGGAGTACAATATAAATTAAAAGTGCATGTTGATTGTACAACTAGAAATGCAGTGTATTTAGCTAGATGTAATATTTGCACATGTTTTTATGTGGAAAAGACTAATTGTGCAATGAAAGATTGGGTGTTGCAGCATCTATATGATACATGTAAAAGAGATATGTCCAATGCTCTGGCTAAGCACTGTGATTTAAATAGTGAGGTCTTACCTTCTTTTAGGTTTTTTTGTTTGCAGACGATTAAGGAGGATTTGAGGGGAGGGAGTATAATAAATAGAACTGAGCAAGCCTAGAAAAAATGGATTGTTTCATTACAAGCTGATAAAGGTTCCGGCTTAAACACTGTGGTGCCATTGAAACATGTGCTTAAGGCATGCCCCCTCATTCATTAATTGTTTGTTATGGCTTTTAACAGTTTTAATTGTTTTATTGATTTTACTATATAAGGTTTGATGTTTTAGTTTGATGTTATGGTTTAATGAAGCATTCTACATGCAAAAGCGCTTACCTTTTTATATTGGACTAAAAAGAAGTTTTACGTGCCTTCAGCTGAGTTGGCTGGTTCTTCTGATTATTTTTCTGTTGCTCGATTTGTTTGGTTGGACCAGCCATCATCCAGCAGCTCTACTGTTTTTTTCTGAGAAGAGAGAAAAGGAAAAGAGCAGAGAGAAGGAAAAAGAGGCCCAGAACAGCCTGTTGTCTCCTCTGCTGATGAGGCAGCAGAGCCAAAGGTCTCAAGGCCCTTGGCCTCTTTGGTTCCCATTGTGGACACAGTGTCAATACCCCCGTGATACTGATCACTGCTCTTGGTAGTTCTGACATTGGAGCCACTCAGATCTCTTCAGTTTGAGATCCCAAGCCCCTTTTGTTGTCTGTGGCACCATAGTCTGGTTGGCTTTAGCCCCCTCCTCCCAGACACTACTGTGGATACGGAGTTCTCTCCAGAGCCTTCTCCTCCTTGGATCTGATCTTCCCCTTTCTTGACTCAAGAAGTTATGAAGTCCATGCACTGACTAACAAGCCATCTATTATGTTTTCTTCTAGCAATGTGTTGACAGCTCAGCTGACTTTGGCACTGACCACAACTTTGATGTATTTGACTCTGGTCCCATCAGATCCATCTGCATTTCAGAGCCATAGGGTCAGAGCTGGAAACCCAGGGTCTCAGTTGACACTGAGGTTGTTGGAGCCATCTTTGCCCCTGGATGCATTGGCCCTGGGTAAGTTGGTATAGCTCTGGTATTAGACTAAGGAAAGTCAGCAGCTGGAGTAGAAATTTCTCCTAGGTCTGCAGATTGAGGAGGGTTCTTTTCCAGTTGCCTGGCCTTGGATTCAGAATTCATTATCATGGAGAGGATGTTGTCTTATTCTGATATGGGATCATCACACCTGGTGTCAGGTCATCTCAGTTCTCTTGTCTTCATGCAGCCTTGGATGTATGAACTTGGTCAGGGACAAGGTTTGGTGCAACTCCAGACCTGGGGTTCCCAGTTGCTCTATGCCCCCCAGAAGGTACATAAGAAGTGTGAGTGTAAAATTAAACAATTGAATTTTCCTGAGGAATCCTTGACTGAGGATTCTGACCTCAATGAAGGGAAAGGGTCCTTTAAATTGCATTGTGATGACTCTTCCTTCAGCTGTTTTCTTGAATTGATGAGACAATAAGGGAATTGCATCACCAAAGCCCATTCCCCTGAATAGTTGGTCTTTCTGGAGGCCTTTGGTGTGACTGCATTCATGTCTTGGGTTGTACTTCCTCCGGACAAACTTGTTGACCTCCTCTCCAAGACGGCATGGAGAGAGCTTGATGCAGTGGAACAATACCATGCAAGACTGATAAAGCTTTAGTCCATCCCAAGAATAGGCCCTACTGGAGCAAGAGTCTGGCAGTCAATGCTATTGTGATCCCTATAGCCATGAAGAAAGAAATCTCTGAAGAGAGTGTATCAGTTTAATTTCTGAAACAGGAAGTAATGGGCAGTGGACAGATTTGGAAAGCACACATATGTTTGAGGAACTTTTGCCTTCTGTGTGATGCACTAAATAGAACACTTGATTACATTTCAAAGGGATTTGACTACTGAAGTTACCATATCTGTGGCATCTGAACCTTCAGATAAGTCTTGTAAAGCCCTGGAGATTCAGTTAGCTACCATGATATCCATATCAATCATTTTCATGCAACTCATCTCCAGTGCAGTGGATGGTGCAGCATGAGTGGCTGGCACTGGTATTGTAGTCAATCAAAGCACCTGTATAATTTTATGGAGTGCTTCAAGGTGTTCCTCCTTAATTCCCCTTTTTTGGGTTCACCTTGTTTTGGCCAGAAGTTAAGGGCACACTGACCAGGAGAGAAAAGGATGACAAGATGTTGTGTGCCATGGGAGTTCATTTTACCACCCCTAAGAGGACATCCTCTAAGAAACTGGGGGAGGGGGATGGCTATCTTCCCATAATTTGCAACAGTTTTCTCATGATGCTCCAGGTGAAGGTACCCCCAGGGAAGAGGAGGGAACTTTAATGGATGCTGTCCTAGAGACAGGGATGGTCCGCAGAATCAGGGCTGTAGAGGAACTTTCTCTGGCAAGCCTGGCAGTGCTCCTAAAACCTTGGCCAACTGTTGCACTTTAGAGGCAGTTGGGGTGCTTGTCTCTTTACCCCTAAGCTTGGGAGGCCATCATGTCAGATGCCTGGATGTTGAGAGCCATTTCCAGGGGCTACACCATTCCTTTTAGATTATCCCAAGTTTAAGACAAAACTCCTTCCAGATGAACACCCCACCAATGAAGGGAAACAGCAGTGGAGACTCAAACGCTGTTCATAAACCCAGTCATCAAAAAGGTCCCACTAGACCAGAGAGAGACTGGATCCATTCAAGATTATTTTTGGAGCCAAAGAAAACCAAGAATATCAGACTGATTTTGGACCTAAGCAAATTAAACATCTTTGTCAAACAGACCAAGTCTTGGATGGTGACTATGCACTTCATTCTACTTCTACTGAGGAAGGATGATTGAATGTGCTCATTGCTTCTGATTTGAATGCTTACTACCACATAAAGATAGAAAAGCATTTCAGGAGGTTCTAGTAGTTCAGGTTGGAAGACAGTTACCACCAATTTCAAGCACTGCCCTCTGGCTTTAACACAGCTTCATGGTTGTTTACCAAATGCATGGCAGTGGTAGCAGGTTGGGTCAGACTGCAGGGATTCCAAGTCTTTCCAGACTGGCTGACTGGCTCTTTAGGACAACTTTAAGGAGATTACTGGTACAGGTGAGAGATTCCTTGTTCCATCTGTGCCTGACCTTGGGCATTACAGTCAGTTTTGACAAATTTAGTCTGAAATACGTTCAGGCTGTAGATTTTATCAGTTGCCATCTAGAAACCACAACCACTCGGATTGCCATACTTCCTCCATCAAGATTGTTATCCCCATAACTTCAGGCCAATCAAATTCTGCTGCTTTAGAGGCCTCCGATTTATAGAGTTCTTTGTATTCTTGGTCTGATGGCTACTGCAGTCTTTCTTATTCCTCTAGCCAGGTTCGTCATGAGGGTTGTTCAGTGGATTCTTTCAGTCCAGTGGTCTATCACAACTCAGCTGATGAATTTTCTTGTTCATCTCCCCAACATTTGTCTTTGTAATATCTCTTGGTGGCTGATGTGAGATCATGTCTCTGCAGTGCTCCCATTTGTTCTTCCCCATTCCATGGCCAAGGTAACCACAGGCACATCTCTCCTGGTGTGTGGGGGGGGGCATTATGCAGAAAAGAAAGCTCAAAGTACTTGGTTGCAGTCAGAGGCCCACCTGTACATCAGTGTTTTGGAGATGAAAGCAGTACTCTTAACACTGCAGGCTTTTCATGACTGCATCCCCAAGGTGTGATCTCGAGCTAGACTGACAACATAGGGATGGTCTGGTACATAAGGAGGAACCCAATCCTGTCTTCTGTGTTGAGTGGCCTGAAGGTGTGGCAATGGATGATATCCTTGCGAAGCTTTCTGATATCAGTTTAATTCTGGGGATGTTTAACTTTCTAGTGGACAAATTGAGCAGGAGCATTCTGATACCTCACACATTGTCCTTAATCCAACAGTGGCTGCTGAGATTTTCATTCAAATTTCTCCAAATAGACAGTCACTGAGGGATGCTCTATTGCATGCTTGGTCCAGGTCTCTTTTACCCTTACCCTCCATCATCCTTCATAATCAAGTTTCTGAAGGAAGCAGCCAGCCCATAGCATAGTGATTGCAATTCTCATAGCTCCCGTCTGGCCTAGACAAGTCTGGTTCCCCTTTCTATGACCTCCTTAGGTTCTGGATCTCATTTCAGATTTGATTTCCCATCCTTTGGGCCAGCCTCACCTATATCTAAAATCCCATGCGTTGATTGCTTGATTTCACTTCCAGGAATGGCCAGAGAGTCCAATCTATCTAAAAAAGTTATTCATATCCTCTCCTCTTCTTAGAAGCCTTTCACCAGAAGGGTTTATGGTAGTAAGTGTTAAAAATTTACTGTATAATCCATTTCAAATTGTTTGGATCTCTGCTTATTAGATGCACTCCTATATTTTCTAGTTGGTATTTTTCAGTCTTGGGCTAGATACTCTACTATTAAGGTTCAGCTGGCAATTATTTCAAATTTCTGTGTGGGTCAAAACCATCTACCTATTGCTTTTTTAAGATTGTCCAAGTCCTTTTTGAAGGGTCTTGTTCAGACTTCCACTAAGGGACTCAATTCCTTGTTGGGACTTGCCTCTTCTTCAAGCCTTGACCATTGCCAATTTTGAACTAGTGGCTAATGTGAACTTAAACTTTCAGTCATGGAAAACATTTTTCTTTATCGCAGTAACTTCAGCCAGATGAGTTTCTGAACTTCAAGCTTTATCCTGTACCCTTCTTACCTTCTTTTTGGCAAAGATAGGATTTCATTGCAGACCAATCCCTCCTTTTTGCCCAAGGTGCCCTCTGAGTCTATTCTGAACAAGCTGATTCAATTGCCAGTTTTCTTTCCAAACTTAGGTAATAAGGGTGTATACGTGCTTCACTGCCTGTACCTTCATCATCAATTGAGATTCTGTTTGGACAGGACCAAGCACATCAGGAAGTCAGACCAACTTTTTGTGTCTTCCTCTTAAGCTAAGCTTGGGAAACTAATTTCCAAGGTAACTTTCTCCATATGGGTTTCTGACTGTGTATTCTGTGTTATACCATGAAAAGTTTATCCCTGCCTGTTAAACCAAAACACCCTGCACAAGGGCAGTATCTACTTTTTTGACCATGCTTCATTAGATGATATTTGTGCAGTAGCTACCTGGTCTAACACGCATATGTTTGTGTCAGATTACAAAGTGGACATTAAATTAAGATCTAGGACCTCTTTTGGCTTGACCATTTTGCAGACTATTCTCACCTGCTACTACCAAGTTTGTCTGGCTGGGGACCCTGACCCACAGGTTGGGGAAGATGGAAAAGGCAAAAATCAAATATGAAAGTTATGTACTTACCATAATGTCTTCTTCCATCCATCTTAGCTATCCCTCCCTCTGTTCCCCTTACATTCACTTGTATTTTATGGCTCTCGATGGACTTTGCAGGTTGGTCTGAAGTCTGTTTGCGATCCTTTAGTCTAACCCTCAGTTTTTGTTAGGACAACTCTGTATGTGCAGGTCAGGTAAGTAGGGCAAACTTGATCTGAGGAAATTTAGGAATGCAGAGCATTATGGGATAGGAGATGGAGCTTCAGAGCTGAAGATTCAGAGGTGTCTAACTCAGATCTGGTAACTCTGAGGTTGGGACAGATGGAAAAAGATAACCTAGATCTGGCGTTTTGGTAAGTACATAACACAACTCTGAAAACACCCCAGCCCTACAAAATCTTTTGCAACCCTATACAACCGCCAAGCCCTTGAGGTCTAGCACACAAAACCTCCTCAAAGTAACCAAATATAATTACCCATTTCATTACTTTAAATTAAAACTCCATACAGTTTCTTTAAAATCTCTTACTATCAAATCAAAACTGTATCTCCCTCTAACTTCATGTCACAATCCAAAGTCTGTCCTCCTCTCTCCTTTTTCTTGGCTTGCTCTAGCAGGAGACATCCACCCCAACCCTGGGCCCACATCCAGTAACAATCTCTCTCCCACTACCTCCACTATTAGAAACAGCCATAAATACCTTAAGTTCATCACCATTAATACTCAGAGTATAAATAACAAAATAACAAACTTTCACGCTTGGCTAAATCACACTGTACTTGATATAGTAGCAGTCACAGAAACTTGGCTAAAACCACACATTACTAACTCTGAAATTATACCTCCTGGCTTCCAAACTCTACGATTTGACCGCCAAAACAAAAAAGGAGGTGGTGTAGCCTTAATCTACAACTGCCTGCTAAATCTCCACCCTTACCAGAATCCCATTCCTCAGTTTAATAATGCTGAACTAATCATAGGAATCCTCAAAATGAACAACTTTAAAAGTATCTGTATTATAGCTATCTATATTCCCCCTGGTGACAACACTTCCACCCTAGAGAATATTCTGTTATGGGCTTCAAACAACATCAAACTTGAGACTTACATTCTAGGACATGTCAACATCGACTGGAATAAAATTAATAACAATTCTCCCACTCTTTTTATCAATCTTTATAATTTTACTCAACTAATAAATAACATTACCAGACCTAACAAAAATAACCTCCCAGGGTCCATCCTGGACTGGATCTTAGTCAGCCACCCTAATAAGATCTCTGACTCTGGTATACTTCCTCACTCAATAAGTGATCATCTTCCAGCCTTTATTCACCAAGCTGCCCTACACCTCCATCACCAACACCAATACGCCCACACTCGTAACCTCTCCAATTTTAACCCTTCTATATTTTCTGAAACCCTTAAACTAACAAATTGGGATATCCTAAAAACTATTCCTCTAGATGAAGCCTTAGAAGTCTTCAATACTACCTTCCATAAAATCCTAAACTCCCAAGCCCCACCAAGAACAAAATGAGTAAAATACAACTCTGCCCCTTGGCTAACTAAGGACACTAAACCTCTCATGCTACAAAGAGATAAAACATGGAAACTCTACAATAAAAATAAACACCCAGTTACACTCCTTCAATTTAAGCAACTCCACAGTCTAACCAAAAAACTTATCACAAAAGATAAAAAAATCATACTACACCAAACTACAGTCTACCCTCTCAAATAATCCCAAAAAAATCTGGAATTCCATCAACTCCCTTTTACACACCGGTACTAAATCCAATCCCTGTCCCGACAACAGTAAGACCGACACAGAAATTGCAACCGTTTTTAACTCCTTCTTTACCAACTCTATAGCTGAACTTATAAAGCCTTCACCAAATCTACCCCCTCTGCTACCCCTAAACCTACTTCCTCCTCCTCTCCCCACTCCTGCTCCCCTAAACCCCCTCCCACTTTTTATCTAAAACCTGTGTCAACCACCTGTATCAAAAAACTTCTTTCCAAACTCAAGCCATGCTCCAATGCCCCCGACAACATCCCTTCACTCTTTCTCAAGCTTGCTGCTGATGGTATCGCCATACCCATTAGCATTCTCATCAATAGATCCATCCAGGAATCTTATGTTCCCAAACTATGGCGAGCTGCCTACATTCTGCCCCTTCATAAAGGAGGCAAAAATAATAGCATTTCTAACTTCCGCCCAATAGCCATTCTTTCCCCAATTTCAAAAGTCCTTGAAAAATGTATCCACCTGCAACTCATACCCCACCTCCTCAATAACCAACTCCTCACCCCTACTCAACACAGTTTCCGTCCTGGCCACAGTACCATTACTGCTCTCCTCTCTTTCTTAGACATTATCAACCATGCCCGTGACTCTGGAGATATTGTCTCCACTGTCCTTCTTGACATTTCCAAGGCATTCGACACTGTATCCCACACAGTCCTTCTTAACCACCTTTATAACCTCAGTCTCTCCCTAGATTCCCTTTCTTGATTCAAAAGTTATCTCTCAGATAGATCCCAAGCTGTGAAATGGCAAACAGGTACCTCTACCTTCTTTCCTACCCCTACCGGAGTTCCACAGGGTTCTATTCTTGGACCTATGCTCTTCAATCGCTTCATCAATGACTTTCACTCTGCAATTCCACACTCTCAAATAGTGCAATATGCAGACGACTCCATTTTAGTTTGCTCAGCCTCTAGCCTTCCCAAGCTCCAGGCCAAGACCCAATTGGTCTTCACAACTACAGAGAATTGGATGCTTCAAAACCATCTCTCCCTAAATGCCAATAAATCCCATATCATTCTTTTCTCCCCCTCAAAAGCCCTCCCACTTGATAAGCACTCTTTCAAGATCACCAGCCTCTCTCACTTTTCAATAGAAGTTGTTTCTTGTGCCAAACTACTTGGTGTTACCATTGATGAACACCTGAAATGTAATACTCATATTCAACTTAACATAAAAAAAAACACCAGAAGCTCGGCATGCTTTATAGAAATGCCCCCTTTCTATCATTAGCTACTAGACAAACCCTCACCTCCACCTTCCTTCTACCTTCTCTATTGTATGGTGCTCCTCTTCTAACCAACCTCACAGCTTCTATCTCCTCAAAACTAGAAAGTTTCTACAGCAAAATCGCCAAATTCACTACTAACTCTAGGCATTCTACACACCATTACATATCCCTCCATAGTCTTCAATGGCTTGAACTCCCTAATCATCTTGACTATCTCCAACTTACTACTGTCCACAAACTAATTTTTAAACCCACTGCTTGCCCTGCACTATCTAATATCTTGCCTTTCTACACTCCTCTCAGGCCCCTAAGATCAGCCCACCAAAATCTTCTTACAGTGCACAAACCTAAACAACCCCCTGGCCACCTACTACTTTCTTATACTATAGCAAAGAAATGGAACTTGCTTCCTCCCCTGCTAAGAATCACTACAAGCCCAGAAAAATTCAAATCTCTTCTCCATTTTCACCTCTCCCAAAACTGGAAATGTAATTGTATACTTCCTACCTAGATCCTTTCACTTCCCCCTTTTCAATCCTCTCCCTCCTGCCCCTCTTTCTTCCAACTCTTTTCTTCAGCCCCCACCCTCTACTTCTTTATCTTCTTCCTCCTGTATAAACTCTATGTAAATACTTTTATATCTTCACTTCCCCACTGCCTATATGCCTCTTCTTGCAACTGTATCTTTCACCATTTCCGTAAAAGGTATCTTTCACCTCAAACATAAAATGAAACTGTGTATTTTTTTTCTGTGCTATAAATACAATCTGTATAAAAAATTTTATTTTTCTTGTTTGTAAATTGTTTAAGTGTGCAATGTCTTTGTAATATGGAGCTTTAAGTGTGCAATGTGTTTGTAAATCGGAGCTTTTCTCCCCAGGCCTCCATTGAAATGGGCTTTCGGGCCCAGTGGACATCCCCGGTTATCAAACTGGAAATAAATAAATAAATAAGCTGGTAAGTCTGTCTACAGCCACTGTATAGCAAAATCCTGGAACTCCCTTCCTGCCCAGATAACTGACAACAAATCCTCATCATAGTTCAAGAAACATGTTAAAACTCACTTTTTGAATAATCGACTGTGCTCCTGTATCCCCCCTGGCTAATGTCTCATTAGAACACTTCACCTAACTTAAGTAACTCTACTAAGTTAACCAATCATAGTACTGTACCCACTTAGGACTGTAAATCTACTGCTCATCCCATCTCTCCAGGAGTTAGGGAAAACTACCCCAGCAATGTTGAGCTCTCCATAAGCAACTAAAACCAGGAGAAGACATATTGTAAATCAATGTGTTATCCTTCTCAACTAAAACCAGGCGAAGATATATAATGAATCAATTTGTTATCCTTCTCAACTATAGCGAGCATCATCTGCTCTCTCGGAGCCTTATTCTACGTCTCTCTGCTTTTACTCTGATAGTAAATCTATCACAGGAATCCTAGACTTAAGAATATCTTCTAAAATGTAATATTATATTGTAGAGAACGAATGTATCCTATCTATTAGTTAATATGTATGTCAAAGTCTCTTCTGTGGAAATTGTATGTCAAAGGTCTGTCCTTAAAACTATGTTTTGTAAAAAATTTTCTCCCTGGGCCTCCACTGAAAATGAATTTGTAATCCAGTTGGACTCTCCTGGTCAACAATGTAAAATAAAATAAATAAATAAAAGTACATAACTACTGTTTTTAACTAACTAATCCCCTCTCTTTTCTCATAACCACTTTTTAATTTTATTTAAAACATCAAACAAAATTTTGTTAAATGAAACCTCATCATTTCTTGCCCTCTACAATTCCTATACAGTCACTCCAGTATTATTTTTTTTCACATTTTTATAATAACCATATTGTGTCATGTCTGTATTTACAACACTTACATATATCAAAATATTAATCTTAGCAATCCAGTCCCATATCTTCTTAACCCTATCACAACCTGAAAAACACATTCAGATGTTTCCACATCTTTACGTAAATGACATAAATGTTCCCAGCACAAGCTGTATGGCTCATGGTAGAATGGCCTTTCTCCCATGGTGGGTCATGTGACCATTTGTGATTCAGAAAAATGCTAGCTGTGACAAGGTATAATCTCATTATTGGCCAACTTGCATGTTTCTTGAATCCCGTTTACTAAAATGATGTGCAGAACTGATCTGCACATTGTGGTAGTAAGCTGCTGCACATGTAGGCAGTGGCATTCCTCCCCCAGTCACTCGCTCGCACACCACAAATACACACACACACACACACACACACACACACACACACACACACACACACACACACACACACACACACACACACACACACACACACACACACACACACACACACACACACACACACACACACACACACACATCACTATCCCTGTACCTGTCTCTACCTTTTGTGGTTCTCCCACCCCACCACCAATTTCATTTACTATGTCTTTGAAGTTACAGCATTTTAGAAAAGTAATCCCTGGTGTCCTGTGGTCCCTCCACTACCCAGATCTCTATACTATGGTTAGTGGCATTATGGTACTTTAGAGTATAATCTCTGGTGTACAGTGGTTACCCCCATCTTGTTATGATGACTGGGCCTTAGGGCACTTTAAGGAGTATTCTCTGGTGTCTACTGCATCCCCCCCAGTCCCAACAGTAGCATTGGTGCTGATACGGCAATTTAACGATGAATCCCTGGTGTCTAGTGTATCCCCCCCATCTCACAGATCCCCTAGTAATGTTGTTACCAGTATGATACTTTAAAGATGATTCCCTGATGATCCAGTGTACCCCCCACCCCCTGATTCTCATTTTGCAGTCAGTGCCATTATGGCACTTTGAAAGTAAGCCTTGCTGTCTAGTGGTTCCTCCCACCACATTTGTGTTTGGCAGCTAAACACACCCTTTTGGCATTGTTTACTATCACAATGTGGTGGGATGGCTGTGCTGATCTACACAGCTCTGGAATTGAAAACAGCACTCTGCCATGTAGATGTCTTCCTGGAGGCAACTCTAGGGAGAAAGAACATCTAACTAGCATATGTCGCTCCCCACAGAATACCTCACTAGTGTTCAGCATGGCTCTGGGGACAGTCCTTCACAGTGCTGTATGTCTGTGTTGGAGGACCATACAGTATCATGTAAGAGTGGTTGCTGAATTGGAGAAAGGTCCAGCAACATGTACATTTCCAAGTACACATCACGGTACCTTAATTACTTCGGCCTATAATCTTTCTCACATACCTTTCAAAAGGATATGTTCACTGGCAAGATGCTTGTCCATAGTCAACCTCCACAAGAAATCTTTTACTTTTAAAATACTGTTTAGCCTACATCTCCTTTCCTTTATTGCCATTTTGAAATCTTCACCTAACTTATCCCAAGGCTCAATATAATAATATTCTGTAACTATTTTTTCATAACATATCTTTAACGTTTCACAACTTATTCCTATATTCAACTTCTATAACATAATTTTATTTTCCCATTCATGCAACTGCTCATTTTTAGTTTTAAACATTCTTTTATTTTCTGTCATCGTCTGCCAAAAAATATTATGCTTTACATATATTATTTTAACGAATAGATTTTGAGGATTGTTCTGCTTCCTTCTTAAAATTCAAAATAAGTTTAATGATGTCAAATGCACCACTGAGTTAATTAATCCAATACCCCTTTCTTCTTTCTAATACACAAAACACATCTTCTATCTAGATTTGGCCTAGATCCCCATATTACTGAAAAAAAATGTTTGTGACAATTCCTTCTTCTTTTTCTCTACATAACATATAAACCCCAGCAGCATATCCTAATTTACCTAGTATAACTGAATTTATAGGACAAACTTTTCTAAAGGCTAATTTAAGTTTAACATAACATCATAATGGCCTTAATTTCTTTCAACACATTCCCATACTGCTCTTTTACCACCTGCTTTCTTCCGAATCTCATACCTAGTACAGAAATTTCTGTTATGGAAAAATAAACTCCACCTAATTTAATTGTATCTCTCATCCCATTGCTATTTTTCTTTACTTAAACTCAAACGTACTTAATTTAGTAATATCAAGTAATTTCCGTGGTATCCCCAAAGTCTCAAAGCAACCCACTAAAGTGTAGTGGGTCTAAAAACAAAACAGTGTAAGAAACTTCTCTGTGTGGAAGATTTTCAGTCCATATATTTCTAGTTAATCACTGTATATTAATCAGATCACACAATAGTAGTAGAAGTAGTGAACGTAAACTCGTCAAGTCAAAAAGTAATAATAGAAAATATATAATTCTACAGCATTACTAAGTATTCAAAAGTAATCCAAGCAAGGCAGGCAGTCTGTTTCCTGTAAAAAATCCTTTATTAAGAACACAGACAGGCGATCCAAGTAAAACAAAAATAGAGTAATAATTTCCTCACAAGCTTTCTAAATATATATATATATATATATATATATATATATATATATACTTTTATCAGGCATGGGAGTGGTTTATTGTGCTGTAAAACAAAGTGTTATTGGTACACTTGTTAAATTCACATCCCTTCCCCCATCGGTGTGACATTCGAGCTAGTCCTGCCCTACCTAGTAGCTGTCATAATAATATATAGCCCTAATGTACTTTAATGTTACATCTTATTTAAGCAAATTATTAAGTAGATTATTAAGTGTGTGATTTTATACAAGGAAATATACTACATGGCTGGAAATATATCAACCTTAGTTCATTTTGTGATCAAAAATTATATATAAATATATACATATACATTTTGCATGTAAAAATCAGTTTCTATTTTCATAACCTATTGTTAACAAAGATTGCTTTCGTCCTTCTAGACTTCTTCAGGCCTGTGTACAAGAACCCTAAAAACCTATATAATTGTATAATTAGTTAGTATTGTTATTACCATCATTTTGAATAAAGTGGAAAAAAGAGAACCAGGAAAAAATAAAAATAAAAAAAATTTGTATGATGATGGAAACAAAATATACACTTAAATTTCAAATGATTTAAAATGGTATTTAAAACCAATTTGTAGAATAAAATAAAATAAAATACAATTAGTCATGTAAACAATGTGGCAATTTTCTAAGTTTCAGTGCACTTTTAATTGCCACCAACAATAACAGAATCACCACTGATCTATTCAGAAAACCAACAAGGGTTAACTTATTACTCCACAGTAAAAGTCTACATCCTACAAAAACCAAGTATAATGTAGTGAAATCCCAAGGCTATAGATTAGCTTGAATTACCACAGAGATGGAACCATTTTTGAGAAACCTGAACAACTTAGAGAATGATTTTCTAGTGAGAGGCTATGAAAGTCAGATGTTAAAAAACATCCTGGAACCCATTATAGAACTGAAAAGGACTGAAGCACCTTCACTCAACCTCCCCAGTAAAAAAAATGTTAAGTAATCCCACGGAGAATAACAAATGCAAAAATAGCTGCATCCTGACATATACTTTGGATTATCACAGTATCAAAAATATTATTGAAGAAAACTGGGACATTGTCACAGGAAACCCTTTTCTGATTAACATCTTAGGTGAAGCCCCATCATTTGTTTATAGGAAGGCCAGGAATATTAGAAGTGTTGTTGAATTTAAACCTAGGCCATGTGAGAAAAGCACTAAAAGATGTGAAACTAATTGTACATTTTGTATATTTATACAGCAAGGTGATAGTTTTTATTGCCCTTATTTAAAGAAGATCATTAAAACCAGTGCAGGGGGTGACTGTAACACTAAAAAAGTAATTTGCAGGGCACAGTGCAATGAATGTGATGCATTCTATGTGGGCAAGGCTGTTAATAAACTCAAGCGAAGGTTTTCATGTCATCTGTCAGAAATCCGTTCTGGATGTAAAAATAATGCATTAGCCAAACACCTTTCTCTTCATAAAAGACACACAGGTTTTAAGTTCCAGATCCTGGATCGCATAGACATGGGTGATCTTGAAGGAGACATCCCGAATATTCTGGAGAAACATGAATTCATGTGGCAATTAAAGCTGAACTCTTTTAGAAAGCCTGGACTAAACTACTACTGTTCAATTAAAAGTGCACTGGAACTTAGAAAATTGCCACATTGTTTACATGACTAATTGTATTTTATTTTATTTTTTCTACAAATTGGTTTTAAATACCATTTTAAATCATTTGAAA
Source organism: Protopterus annectens (assembly GCF_019279795.1). NCBI lineage: Eukaryota > Metazoa > Chordata > Ceratodontiformes > Protopteridae > Protopterus > Protopterus annectens. The sequence goes on from NC_056739.1 coordinate 1,985,766,648, forward strand.
TTTAAGTGTATATTTTGTTTCCATCATCATACAAATTTTTTTTATTTTTATTTTTTTCTGGTTCTCTTTTTTACACTTTATTCAAAATGATGGTAATAATAATACTAACTAATTATACAATTATATAGGTTTTTGAGGTTCTTGTACACAGACATGAAGAAGTCTAGAAGGACAAAAGCGATCTTTGTTAACAATAGGTTATGAAAATAGAAACTGATTTTTACATGCAAAATGTATATGTATATATTTATATATAATTTTTGATCGCAAAATGAACTAAGGTTGATATATTTCCAGCCATGTAGTATATTGTCTTGTATAAAATCACAGACTTAATAATCTACTTAATAATTTGGTTAAATAAGATGTAACATTAAAGTACATTAGGGCTATATATTATTATGACAGCTACTAGGTAGGGCAGGACCAGCTCGAATGTCACACTGATGGGGGAAGGGATGTGAATTTAACATGTGTACCAATAACACTTTGTTTTACAGCACAATAAACCACTCCCATGCCTGATAAAAAGTATATATATATATTTAGAAAGCTTGTGAGGAAATTATTACTCTATTTTTGTTTTACTTGGATCGCTTGTCTGTGTACTTAATAAAGGATTTTCGACTGGAAACAGACTGCCTGCCTTGCTTGCATTACTTTCGAATACTTAGTAATGCTGTAGAATTATATATTTTCTATTATTACTTTTTTCTTGACGAGTTTACATTCGCTACTTCTACTACTATTGTCTGATCTGATTAATATACAGTGATTAACTAGAAATATATGGACTGAAAATCTTCCACACAGAGAAGTTTCTTACACTGTTTTAATTTAGTAATATCCCTACCTCCTGCAAGACATCTCTTACCTAACCTTTATTTTTCTGCACTATCACAATCAACTGTGTAAGAAATCAAAATCTGAACGTCTTTGTATTTGTCTCTATCTGCCATGAAATAACATTTATATTAATCATAAACAACATAACACTTATAGGACACTCCCTGCGTAATCCCCCCAACTCTCCATTCAACAAAATTCTTACTCTATAATCCTAAGCAGTAACCAATAATTGCAAAAAATTCCACTTTATCCCACATGCTGTAAATATATTCGATAACTGCCTATGCTCTGTACTGTCCATACCCTTCATCACATTACCCACCACCACATTCACATCACTTCGCTTCTTTAAAATCTCATCAACATTTTCCTCGATATCCATAACATTTCTTGACTCTGCCTTCCTTTAATCCCATATTTCATTCTGTCACATATTCATTCACAATTTGATCAAGTCTTTCTTGTATTTTCATTAATATTCTGTAAAACATATTATTCATTGTTATTGAATGTCAGTTCTTAATATCTTTATCTCCCTTCTTCCAAGTTAATTTTATTATCCCTTGACATATTTCTTCCTTTTATATACCTTATTCTATCCAATTATTTAAAATATGCACAAACATTGTTTTCCACTCTCTTCTTAACCAAATTCAGCAATTCATCCATTCCCTGCCTTTCAATACTTTTATGTAATTCTTTTAACGATTCCACATTAGCCTATTTTATTTTTCATCTACTGTTATTTTTCTTTTTATACAATGAAACATACATAGATAATGACCATATCACTATATTTATAATTTCCCTTTGTGTATAACTGTCACACCCTTCTTTATCATTCAATACTCTGATTAGGCCTTCTTTACTTCTTACGTTTTGCTGGGAAGGAAGAAACCTTTTCTTACCTTTAAATAATATAGCTGCCTATGCATCTTTAACAAAGCCCTTTGTCTATTTTTCATATAAACCTCTCTTCATTCACAAAAGCAGTACACAATTTTCTTCCATTGACATATGCATAATTATCAAAATCTGCCTATATTCAGTTTTATAAACTATTCTCATCTGCCTTTCTACATCAAAATACACCCTTTTATGCTTTTCTTTAAATGTCAGCCACCACTCATCTCAAGACATATAAAAAATCCTCATTGTAAAATATCCTCCCATAACTGTTTTAACTTTATTCTCAGCAATTTAAAATCCAAAATATTACCTGCCATTTTCTTTATTCCTTTCCTTCTGTTCTAACTTTGCTATTTTCCCCATACTCAGCCCAAATTGCTAAATGATTAAAAAAACCTTTAACTATAGTTTCACTTTTAACTTCTTCTAATTAAAAACAAAACCAAACAAAAAATACAGTAATCTACCTCTAAACATATATCCCCCCTAAAAAGTATATCTCTTTTCCTGTCTAACATACAACTATATCAGTTCTATTAAAACTAAAAATTTCCAAACATCCACTGAAACCTCATGTTTTTTTCTCCTAATAACACAATTATTATCCCATAATTATCATTAATCTATTAATTACAGCATATGGAAACAATTTTCGAACAACTGTTCTCTCTCTTTTGACATCATCTATGCATAAATACATATCAACCTATAAGCTATCCCCATTAACACATTTTCTCCACTGCCCATCTTGGCTTAAAAACAATCAAATCCAACATGTTTACTTCATTTATTTCCACAATACTGCTATCCCAAAACACTTGTCTTATCAAAACCCTACAAAATCATACTTCCCTCTCACATCTTCTCCAGATGCTTTAATTTTGTCCTGTAAAATTTACAACTAACAAAACAATAATATCCAGATTGATTTCCCAGACCATTAAAACATACACACACACACACACACACACACACACACACACACACACACACACACACACACACACACACACACACACATACTCTTATAATTGTATACCATTTACATTAATAGATTGAATGCTGGCATTCCTCCTTTCCTTTCTTTTTAACTTTTGATAGGAAATTCTTTATGTTTTCTCTTTCTCACCCTAACCATCTCTTCAACTGAGTTTTTCTTATAAATCATTTTTCCTCCCTGCTCCATCTCTTCTCCAGATTCCTCATCCCCCACTGAAATTGCAAATTTATTCTAAATAGAAATCTTTTTCTTGTACTCCTGTCAGTATACCTTCCAGACATTCTTTAGTAACTTCCTCTTCCCATTCAGTGCTACTGCCTTCTACTTCTGTCCACATCACATCTCCATCATTCATAGCATCCCTTTCCCCTTCCATGTTTTGCACCAGAGTTCCATTTCCTTCCTCACAATTAAAACAAAAGTGGCCATTTTCTAACATTTTATGGACTCCATCGTACAAGATAGCTTGGTATATCCCCTTTCCCAACATTAATGACAATATATTTTATTATATCCATTTATCAAGTGAGATGCGTTGTCCCCATGAAAATAATCTTTATGCTGTCCCCATCATCGTACCTGCAGCCTGAAACAAAAGCAATACTATGTAAATGCAGAAGTTTATTATTTTCAGTTTTCAAAACAACGTCACACTCTGAGCCTCCTTTTCATATATTTCTCTTATCCTTTGATTATTTTAACACAATTCACTTATTTATACATTTCCTGTAACAAAATCAAACAGTTTTCCACAACTTTATCAATTCTAAAATGTATATTGACTTTTTTGTATACTTGCAGTCTTTGTCCTGAAAAAAATCTTTCCATGGATGCCTTTTTTCCTTTTCATAAATATCAAAGCATTTGTGCAACAAGTCCACAGTCTCAAACGTTATATCACAAAAAGTCACTTTACCTAAATAAATAAAACAACAAACATCTATAACCTTAAATCCCATGTGGATAATCATTTTGTCCCACACAAAATGCTTGTCTATTGCAGTACCTTGTTTGGATGAAATCCTTTTTACAAGATTTGGTAAATTTCTCCCAAAATGGCCACTCACTTTTTCTTCTTTTTTATCAGCCTATGTTCTCATTCTCCTTCTTGACTGAAAGCCACTTTCTTCACCTTGAAAATCACTGCCAACACTTCTGCCTTTCTATCTCAGAAAAATATCATATCATGCAGCTCTTCCCCTGACAGGGCTGAATCCTCTCTTGTATCATCCTTGTCCATCATTTTTAACAAACACTCAGTAGTCAATGTGCCTGACTAGACTGCAGTCACTTTAACTTGCTTCAACTCCTTCATCCCCTTGATTCATTATGTCCTCGTCTCTGATCGACACATCAGTCTCTTTGACAACATTATCACCCTCCTTATAATCGTAATCATGCACATTTGCAACAAAGCAATTCACTTGGCATTGCTATCTTGCTTTTTCTTCCAGGCACCACTGTGCTGGAACACAGGAAGAACTCCTACAGGAAGGGGAACTTCTCCAGTGTCTGGCTAAACTTCCTCTAGTCAGTATGAATGCCATTTCAGGTTTTCCCTGAAACTAAGAAAACCACTAGCCTAGTGGGACTAACCCAGTCAACAAAGTATAAATAACTAAATAAATAAATAACAAAAATTAGGTATTATTCACCAGTATATATTAGTTTAAACTGCGAGAATGCATGTGATCACATATAAATAACAAAATATAGCAGATATGATTTCACATGTCATTGTGATTCTGTTCATACTTTGCATAACAGTTACATGAAAACATGTTTAGTGTTTTACTGGGTGTAAATTAAAAGGTTTGGGATGTTACCTTGTTTCACCTTTGATTGCTATGTGCTTGTGCAGATAAATTGTATCCCCATGCATAGGGACTTTGCTCAATTCACTCCTCTCCCACTCCAGTTCTCCAGCTAATCTCCTTTATCTCTACTTTTATAATCAACAATCTGCACCCTCAGAAGCACACTCTCTACAGTTTTCTTAATTTGTTTATTTATTGGCATTTTATTACTGGGAAAGTCTGTCTGGGTGGGAACCCATTTTCAGTGGAGGCCCAGGGAGAAAAACTCAAAAAAAAAAAAAACTCAAAAAAAAAAAAAAAAGTAAAATATTTTACCAACACACATTCAACACACATAACACCAATTTCTCTTATCTGATTTTCACATTACTCCATTAACACCATCCTCACCAGTAGTAACACTCCCATTCTATAATTCTGCTTTCATTGCCTTCACCAGCATCAGTTACTACCAATTAGCATATTATCCTCTAGGCTTTACCACCACCAAACTTACACACTGTTAACACACCCTCATACAACCTTCAATTCCTATAAACACAGAATTGTGCAATATCTACTGAGCCTTAATTATCTTCCTCTGTATGTTACTCCATGTACAACCCACCCTTTCCATTAAAACATCCCCTGTAGTTCACACTTCTCTTCCTGCAGACCTACTCAACATTCTCTGCTACCATGCCAGAAACCACCACCCTCACAACCCCTCTGAGCCTAGTTCAAATACAAAAACAACAATCTAGAAATTCAGCTATACTCTTGCATGTCATCAAACTCAACCTGACAAAGGACCCAACACCTCCCTTGTTTGGAAGTGCCTCACAACACAAAAATCAAAGATTTATCATCAAACTAACATTCATAATGCAGACTCTTTTTATACAGAGCTATGTGGAATCAAATCCCAGTCCACAATGGTCATCAAAAAACATTTTAATATTGCAGTGGTTAATGCGGGGAACATTTTGAACATGCTGGAACAATTACACTCATTTATGAATACAAATCCCAATCTGAACTTACAATTTCCAAACTACACCCACCTGTTCAGTGCTAGACCAGGTAAAAGGATCAGGGGAGGTACCCTCTTTATTATAAAAACAGTCTGCAAGCATATTTCCAACAACAGAGCTTCTCAACAAATGACCATAGTGCCAAGTGCATATCTGTTTCTCTCAGACTGCATAACTACAACTTCCTTACTTTGGCAATTGCTCATTTAACCTCCTCCCACCTGACATCATAACATTTAAAACACTAATTTCACACTTTCTGGGACCCCAAGACACCCATGAAAATATAGTCATCTTGGGTGACTTCAACAATAATCTTTCAAAATCACAAAACATGTGACCTTATAACAGGTCTCAACTTTACTGAACAAGTGAAACACTTCAGTAGGCCAAACTCAGACTCTAGAAACCACAACTTACTATATCTATTCTAACCAAGTAGCTGACTATAATAAGTAACATTAACATTCCACCACTCTCCAACTAACATTCTACTTCAATCTATCAGTGGTCGCTTCCCAGTCACCTTCTCAATGAAAACATCCCTAAAAAGGCACCCCACAATTATTCACCTTCTACTCTTAGACTTAACATCACATTAAAAGGCCACACAGTGAACTATCCCATGTTCAGTAGCATAGCCTACTAGCAGGTCCTGATCCATCTTCTGTTGCTGTTTCTTTGACCAACTTGCTGATTGTGCTGCAAGGCAAATGTTACTATAAAGTCACTAGGTTTAGAAACACTTTTTATAAAATATTGTAAACAATGGAACTGAAATCTCTCTAAAAACATTGGCCTTGGAAAAGATGGAAAACTTCACCATCATAGGTTCATAGGTTCATACTAGGCTATCTGCCCGAGGGCATTTATAAGCCTAACCCATAGTTTTGTGGCTTATGCCACCCCTTTAGTTTGGAGAAACTATGCCCTTTATTTTCCCCCCATCCCCCATCCATTGGTCAAGATTCCTCTTGAACAAGGCCAGCGAGGTGCTCTGCCTCACATAGACCGGGATTTTGTTCCACAGCATAGGGAGTCTTTGGGTGATGAATCTATCCCTCCAGCACGTCCTATTAATAACCGTGTCGAGGTTTAAGTCTCCCGCCCTTGTGGCTCTGAGGGATCTAGATTTTTTGAGATGAAGCATGTTCATCAAATCTGGGTTTGACATGGCCTTGTATGTCAGGCATAGGTCACCTCTGAGCAAGCGGTAAGCAACTGAATATAACTGGAGTTCTTTCAGTCGGGCAGCATAAGACAGATTTTTGAGACCCTTTATCCTTTTGGTGAGGAACTTTGTGGCCTCTCCAGCTGCTGCAAGTGTCGGGTCAGATACATTCCGAATGGGGCATTGTACTCGATCATTGGTCTGATGAGTGATGAGTATAGGGAGACTATGACTTCCCTTGATCTAGATGTGAATCCCTTCATGATAAGGTGGGCAATGTAGAAGGTCTTCCTAACTACTTTAGCAATATGGGTGTCGAATGAAAGGCTACTGTCCACCTGGGTTCCCAGGTCCCTGATAACTTCTTCTGTGATCAGGGGATTGCCTCCTATATGGTAGCTAGGGGTGACCTTATTTTTCCCGAAGGGTATGACTATGCATTTCTTGGCATTTAACTTTAGGCCATGGCTCTGGCACCAGTTATCCATTTCTGTGAGACCCTTCTGAAGGATATCTGTGCCGGATGTGTTTTCAACTACGGTGCCCAGTTTGCAGTCATCTGCAAACTTTGTCAGCCATAACCCTCCTATGTTTGCTTGTACTTCAGAAAAGTAGATGCCAAACAAGAGTGGGCCCAGGACTGAGCCCTGTGGTACACCACTTGTGACAGGCTTTGAGTCTGACATGGCGCCAGCAACTCTGACCCTGTGGGTTCTGTCACTCAGCCAGTTTGCAATCCATCTTGTAATGTATGGGTTTACATTTAAGTTGATGAGTTTATCAATGATGCCCGAGTGGGGTATTGTATCGAAAGCCTTCGCCAGGTCTAGGTAGGCTGTATGGACTGCCTTTCCTTCGTCAGTGGCCTTGGTGACTGTTTCGAAAAAGTCAACCAAGTTTAAGAGGCATGATCTGCCTTTGACAAAGCCAAACTGGGTTGGATCCAAAGTCTGCAAATTCCCTATGTCTTTATTTAAGAGATCCATTATGATCCTCTCCATGGCTTTGCAGATAAGGCTTGTCAAGCTAATGGGACGGTAATTTCCAGGGTCGGTGGAGGCACCGCCTTTGTGGAGTGGGACCACAGTTGCTGCGCCACTCCTGGGTACATATCCGGAGGTGAGACTAAGATTAAACAGCTGTCCTAACTGTGGGTTTAATTCCTCGTTGAGTTCATGGAGCACACAGCCGGGGACACCATCAGGTCCCATGGATGCTGTGTTCTTTGCCTTGGAGAGAGCAGTTCTCACCTGGGCGTTAGAGATGTTTGGAGGGCTACAATCATTTGGTATAGATATCTCTCCTTTAGGGGGGGAGGAGGGGAGAAGTTTGCACTGAACCTGTCAGCCAGTATGTTGGCAATGTCTGTAGGATCAGTAATCTTCACATCATTTTGAACTAATTCTGAGCATATCTGGGAGTTTCCTCCTAGGTTTCTGACATAGCTGAAGAATGCCTTATGGTTGTCTTTAGAGTCCTTAGCTATTTTTTTCTCAAAATTAGCTTTGGATGATTTTATGAGAGCTCTTAGCTTTTTACTTATAGTGATCAGCGGTGTCTTACCTTTTAAGAATTTTGCTCTATCTTGTAGTAGCTTTCTCCTTTTGTTGTAGAGTTTGTTTATGGCTGGGGTCCACCAGACTGGACGCTTGCCTTTGGTACAAAGAGTCTTTGTTTTGCTTGGGATTGCCTGATCCATGCAGCCGTGCAGGTGCTGGTAGAAGGCATTTGTAGAAAAATGCTGTCAATTTATTCTTCTATAAAACCTAACAATGAAATTCACAAGACAACACACAGGGGAGTGTGCTGTCCACACCAAGACATGGCAGGCCATGGGCTCATGGTCCTAGGCATTCCCCTGGAGGACATGGTCCCAGCAGACAGCAGTCACCATCAGGTAGTAGCACTGCTTCTGAGTTTGGGCACTGAGGTGCCAGTGCAACTCCTGGCAGAACCAGTTCCCGTGTTCAGAGCCAGAGACTTTGAACTGTCAGCTCTACCACTCATGGTTCAAGCTATCCAACATACACGCACTCACACACCACTGTGAAATTCAGGTCACCTACAGACACACACAATACATTTCCATGGTCCATCTTGCCTGCTTCCCTTCCTGACTCACGCACATGCTGTCAACCTTTTAGGTCAGCCTAGGCCTCCTAACCCTCCACACAACACCCTGTGCAAGTGATGAAACCTGTGCCACATCCATGTCATCCTTGTCATCACTGCAGGGAAATGAAACTATTTATCTGATGCACAGGGTGACTATATAAATTGAAATGTACTTGTTTAATGCAGTGCTGTTTTGCCATGCCACATGTACTGGTTACTGACAGATACTGTATGCTGACATTTGTAATGAGTAAGCCACATACTTTTGTGTACCTTATGTCGTATGATATTGTAATGGCTGTATACTTACACAATGAAAGGTGTGTCATGGACCTGTTTATGTTTCTATTTCAGGAGTCTGTTGGCGACATCTATGGATACACAGCGGCAATAAATCCATAGATGTCATAGCACAGGATGGAATGTTAGCACAGAAGAAATATGTCTTCAGCAAGGTACAGCACTATAGGTGCATGACTCCATAAGTTCATATCTTTATAACAGGCTAACAAGGACATTGGCATAATTCAGCCTACTCATGCACCCCCTAATCTATGGTGTCACCAGGCTTTCAGGAACTAACACATCTATAAGCTGTGGTGATGGAGATGACCCATCCACAAAGTTCGTCTGTCTAGTACAAACATTTGTCTGACACCAATTATGATTGTCTTGTTCTGCATCCCATTGTGTAACTTGAACATGATGTGTGTCACAGCAGATGTGTGCTTCATATGCATGGGGGGGCATGTTACATATAGGGTGTAGTGTCTGTGTTACATACCTGCATCTCCAGCATGTACTATTTATACTACAGTGATGGTGTAAATATGTAGAACAGGTAAGACATGTGTTAGTCCTGTTTTGGATACATGGGAGGTACACAGTGGGATCTGACACCTCACTGTATGACAGTCACACACATCCCCTCCACAGAATTTAGGACACAGACTACACATGTACAGTCTTGACACGGACTGTATAGGACATGTTATCTACAATGTGTATTGGCTTACCATGAAACCTGTGTGACTGCTACAGTTGTAAGATATGCCTGTGTAGAGACATATCAAGGGTGCCATTGCACCCAATGATAGGTGTGATGAGTGCCAAATTCAGTATAACAATGATAGTCTGGGATTTACATGCCATACCTTTCTGTATAGGTTATACAAAATTGAATGAATCCCCACATCTTACCGACCAGTGAAAGTGAAAGGCTACATTACTCTCTGTGTCCATAACTCCATGAGTAATGGCTCAACTGTGTGTGGTGTGCAGACACTACTATATTTTCCAGGGGTGGATGACTTCCCAAAGGATAGTATTTTGCAGTCGTTGGCATTTACTATTTGTCAGTGACTCTGTCAATAACTGAATGTGTGTCTCAGGTCATCCTGGATAACTGTTGGGTCTGTGTAGGATTCAGTGTCAGCTCCTAATATGCAATCACCTACTAATGTAGTCAGTCAGAGATCACTAACCGTGGCTGTGACTGCAGAGAATGGAATGGCTAGAAGGTGTATGCCATTAATGATGTCTGGATGAAATCTACTGGTGACTGGTGTCATTGTAGGGTAGGTCTTCCAATACTATCTTCCCAGATTATGACTATCAGGCACTTGCCTATCCACCAGCTGACATACCACTCTGTAATTAACCTACACAGTTTCCAGCAAGGCCTGCTAGCTTAATATTGTCAAACACCTTGTCAGGTCATGGTAGGTGGAGTGAGTCATATTCTCATCATCCATTGCATTGTAACACTCAATGGGGTCCATCTGTTAGGGTAGATAGGCATGATCTAGCCTTGAGCAAAACAAACTGTGTTGGTCCAGTGTTAGTAGGTGTATGACAGTGTTACTATTTGTTTCCATGATAAATCTTTTCATGGCATTTCATATCACATTACTCAGAGGTCTGGGAACACTGCTTTGCACTGCATGCTAGTTGTCATTTGTCCAACTAAGTATTGCAGTTACTTCCAGCATGTTCCAAGAAGAGAGTCATCCAAGGTGTGTGTACAGAGTAGACAAACACATTAGGGAAGTGTAATATGCATGCCCTTTGAATGTAAGGTGCGGGTTTACACAGGTATTCTGCAGTTGGACATTACCTAAGCGGTGTACTGAAAGGACACAATTATCTTGTGAAGACTATGGAAAGCAGGGGAGTCCATGGAATTGTGGGTGCCTGACAACTATTAATGCTGGTCTCACCAAAAACACTCTCACATAGGATACCATGCTCCGATATGTTCATAGGTTCATAGGTTCATACTAGGCTATCTGCCCTAGGGCATTTATAAGCCTAGCCAGAATGTGTTTGGCTTTCGCCACCCATTTTAAATTTATTTTGCTATGCCCTTTTTCGAGGTTAGTATGCAGTGCCTCTGTCTAACAGTGACACAGAAGTGATACCCGGGGTAAACCTACGATCTCCCATCCACTCATCAAGATTCCTCTTGAAGAGAGTCAATGAGGGACTCTGCCTAACCTGGACTGGGATTTTATTCCAGAGTGAAGGGAGCCTCTGGGTTATGAATCTGTCCCTCCAGCATGTCCTATTTATTTCAGTGCTGAGGTTCAAGTCTCTCGAGTGCATAGCTCGATGGGATTTGGATTTTCTGAGGTGCAGCATGTCCATTAATTCCAGGTTGGACATGGCTTTATACGTCAGGCACAGATCGCCTCTGAACAGGCGGTATGCCACTGAGTAAAGCTGGAGTTTCTTTAACCGGGCAGCATATGGCATCTGTTTGAGCCCTTTGATTCTCTTGGTGAGGTACTTTTGGGGTCTTTCCAGTTGCTGCAGGTGTCTGGTAAGGTACATCCCAAAGGGGCATTGTACTCAATTATGGGCCTGATGAGGGATGAGTAAAGAGGCACGATGACCTCCGCTGATCTAGATGTGAATCCCTTCATGATTAGCTGGGCTATATAAAATGTTTTTCTAACCACTTTGGCCACGTGGTTGTCAAATGAGAGATTGCTATCAACTTGGGTCCCCAGGTCCTAATTACTTCTTCTGTACTTAATGGATTACCACCTATGTGGTAATTTGTGGGCACTTTGTTTTTGCCAAAGGGGTTGACTATACACTTTTTGGCATTTAGCTTGAGGCCATGGCTCTGGCACCAGTTGTCTGTTTCTATGAGGCCCTTTTGGAGGATGCTTGTGTCGGCTGGAGAGTCGATTATGGCACCCAGTTTGCAGTCATCTGCAAACTTGGTCAGCCACAGTCCTTCCGTGTTGGCCTGTACCTCCAAGAAATATATACCGAACAAGAGAGGTCCCAGGACTGAGCCTTGTGGGATACCACTTGTAACTGGTTTGGAGTCTGACATGGCTCCAGCAATTCTGACCATGTGGGTTCTGTCCTTGAGCCAGTTTGCAATCCATCTAGTGATATAGGGGTTTATATTTAAGCTGGTGAGCTTATCTATAATGCCAGTGGGGTATTGTATCGAAGGCTTTTGCGAGGTCCAGGTAGGCTGTGTGGACCACCTTCCCCTCGTCAATGGCCTTGGTGACTGTTTCAAAGAAATCAACCAGGTTTAAGAGGCAGGATCTGCCCTTAACAAAGCCGAACTGGGTAGGATCCAGTGTCTGTAGGTCCCCAATATCTTTATTTATGAGGTCCATGATGATCCTTTCCATAGCTTTGCAGACCAAGCTAGTCAGGCTTATGGGGCGATAGTTTCCAGGATCTGTTGAGGCACCACCTTTATGGAGAGGGACCACTGTTGCTGTACGCCACTCTTTGGGCACATATCCTGTAGTAAGGCTGAGATTGAACAGTAGTTTTGTGTTTGGGTTTAGCTCTTCTTGGAGTTCATGTAGGACACAGCCCGGGACACTGTCTGGTCCCATTGATGCTGTGTTTTTTGCTTTGGAGAGGAGATGTTTTCTGTCATCACACGCAAAATGTTACTATGAAGCTCATGATGAGAAGCAGGCCACAGCCTGTTTGTTCACCCACATAGCTGTCCTACATCATGAAAGGTTCTGTAGATATCACATACTCTTCTCCAGGTAGATGCCTTGATTAGCAACCTGGGCACTCAGTTGGCTTTTGCATGTATTATGCCTTCTGTTTCTGGGTTGGTGGTATGTCACTAAGGAACTGATAAGATGGTGGTTAGGAGTACTGCTGCTGTGTCACAATATAATATGCAATGTCTAGTGATATAGATGTCAAGGCTTGCTGAAACTAACAGCACAGTGGCGGTGATCCATTGTAGGTGACAATTTCACAGCAAGTCATGCATCCTGCCCTTCATCAAGATTAATGGTGGATATCTGCATGGCATGGCTATGAGGCCTACTGCAGTGGACTGGCCACCTTTGGCCAAGGTGTGTCCACCTGCCACATGTCCTAGGCATATCTTACTGTACAGCCATGTACCCAAAACACGTTTGTGTTCCTACATCATATCACACAACAACCAGTGAGCTGTCTGGTTGCTTGACAGGCATTGTATGCTTGCGAGGCCAACATAATGTCAGCAGAGTTGAACAAGTCCTCTATGTATTCATGAGCATCCACATCTTCACTGCAAGGAATGCCTACAAACACCGTATATCAGGCTGTCAACTCCAAGGGTTTGGCAGCATGACCCAAACTTTGCAGGACCTGCTGATGCAATGTGGAAAGTGTCCCCATCCCTGTACTCCTATGAAACACAAACACAATGTGTGACAGATGTGACTGCATTTCAAACTTTGTTTCTATTGTGTCTCCAACAGCAATCATTATATATATGGCAATGAGCATTTTGCCAACATGCACCGCTCAAATCCTGTACCACCTACACCCACATCACACACACCTGCATGTGTGAATGTCCTTACCAGACACATTCCCAAGCAACAGACACCTCAGAACATCCTGCCTCTGGAGAGCACAGTACACATAATACTGCATGCACCACTCTCTAACTGGTCAAACACCTGAGACAAAACACAAAATCACACCTTTTAGTCATAGGTGATTACATCGAGAGACACATTGATGTCTGTGTCAGCAGGCTACATATGGGAAATATCACAGTTACTTGTCTTTGGGTTGCCACAATACACCATACCACACATTGCCTCAAATCAAGGAATATCAGTTAACATAATGTTAACATCATAGTTCCTGGAGGTATATACGACTAGGGATATACATCACCGGACTGTATGAAGACACATGAATAAGCTTAGCCTATCTCTGTCTCTTTTGGGTATGCACATAGATTTCAGCTGCAGTTGATCCTCACCTAGGATGATGACTCCATACACATGGAAACTGATGGAAGTCAATAATTGCCTTAGCACGTGGTGTCAAGGTAAGGGGCACCACTACATGTCTGCCTGTGATGCCTTGCTCAACAGACATCAATGCTTCACCAGTGATGGTTTTAATCTCTTGCCTCTGAGATTTGGAGTACTGGCCAAGGCTGCTGACACCCCCATAATGCATTTTATATGCACTGTCTGGAGGGAAAACTTTGCAATGAGAATACCATATTTATACAATATCATGGTTATGCTGCTACATGCTGGAAATTGCAACACTGAACCCCACTCTGTGAAAGGTGTCCCCACTTTGGAACATGCAGACATGTGTACAGTCAAGGACATCTGGTTTAGGGCTGTGGACAGCACAACACCATACTAGACTACATGTCATTTCACATGTTTAGACCTCAAAATGACAGTGTGCAAGGTAATGCAGGTGGTGCATACGTACTCATTAAGAATAGATACACACCCAGACCTTGTGAAACACTGCGATTTTCTGGAAACACTGCAGGTGCCATTCACTACTGGAAGGGCACATAATCAAGCATTTGCTGGCTACAGGAGCAGCTTTATGAATCCAGGTGTCTGTTGTGTGTATTTGGATGTATGTGTGTCTATCAATATATATCATTGCACCATGGTTTGAGGTGCCATTATGTGACCACAAACTGTACTGCTTAGTTGTGCTGCAACTCACTTGCCTGAAGGCTAGTCCACATCTTTAACTACAATGCCCTGGAGCAGTGCAGTGACATCCCCACAAGGGGAACCAATGTTTTACATAATGTGTTTACCAATATGGGTGACCACTGCATCCCTCCAATGTGAGGTCCTCCCTGGTGGGATTTGAGCACAGATCAGTCTCATTAAAACTACCAGAACTAACCCCCCTCCCCCGCAGAAAATACAGACATATATTTCAACAAAGCAATTTATTACCTCCTGAGGGATGGTTTACATAGCTTGACTGCACCTCCCCCTTCAGATGGGACAGGCAAGTATGTAGAGCTCTACACCCATGCATTATGCAAGCAGCTTTACAACTGCATGGACTCCGCTGTACCTGACAGGAGGAACACAGTCTCATCATGGCACAGCAAACCTGCCTGGTGGACAACTACCATTAGCAGGTTGTACAATAAGAAGTGGACATTGCTCTGTGACATTTTGGGTAAGGGTGACCCCCTAAAATGGAGGCACAACCTCCTCAGCTAAAACAAAGCACATAGTGTTGTTGTGACATCGTGTAGACACAGTAAGTGACACAATTAGCCAGCCACACAAAGCAGAACCACAACACATAGTGTAGTTACATGTGTAGCCTCAAATGACAAGCTCAGATTGCTGGTGAACTTGTACATAATGATGCCACATATAGGTGACCTGTAGTCCCACAAGTTCTGTGTCATCTTCACTCCCCTGTTCCCACCACGTGTGCCACATGACATTCCTACAACCTGACCCATAACTTCCAAATCTACCAAGCAGGTCATAACTGGCCTCTCTATGGGGGATACGCAGCATCTATTGGACGTGCTAACATCTCAGGCTGCATCCTACATGGGATCTGACAAGGATTACTAACACCATTGGGAACACATTTTAATCATTTACAGTACTTACAACACATGCCATGGCTTGAGTCTGATATTACAATCGCAGCTGGTAGTCTTAAGATAGATGACATAATCAGGCCTTGTAGAAGAGGTCAGTTTGGAAGCCAGCAGCAAAATGTGCAGAACCATTGCAGCTTGATAGCTAATGAGGGATTCCCATTTGTTTTACAGGGGGATACACACACACACACACACACACACACACACACACACACACACACACACACACACACACACACACACACACACACACACACACACACACACACACACACACACACCAAGTAGCCTGGAGTGAGATTAGAACCTCTACATATCTAGTCTTACATACTATAGATCACAATACTTATTGCACACACCACAGCTTGAGTCTGATATAAAAATGGCTGCTGGTAGTCTTAAGGTAGATGACATCATCAGGCCTTGTAGAAGAGGGCAGTTTGGAAGCCAGCAGCAACTTACAAGGCCAAAAAGTGCAGAATTTTTGCAGTTTAATAGCCAATGAGGGATTCCCAGTTGTTTGGTAGGGGGATACACATGCACAAACACACACCAAGTGGCCTGTTGTGAGATTAGAATCCCTACCTATCTAATCTTACACACTATAGATCACAGTACTTATGGCACGCATCATGGCTGTCTGTTTTATATATGATTGCCAGCAAACTACTTGTGGATTAAACAAACTAGGATTGTGTTGAACAGCATCTGTGGCCTGTAGAGTGATATTGTGTCATACTGTTATTTGCATCTAGTATTCTAGCAGTGAGATAACTGTTATTTATCTTAGCTATGTATCTACAGTTACCAGTATGGCCATATGTGGCTGTTTGCACTTGGCTGGGCAAGTCTGTGGGCAGGAACAATGTGCCCTGTTCATGTGTGCATAGACAACATTATACATTACACCACCTGCTTACATGTTGTTGTATGTGTGGTGACATCCATCAGCCACAGGGGACTGTAGGTAAGTGCATTATGTACTGTTGAGCCCTTACTTTGGATTCTTTGAGCAAAATTATAGATGTGTGATAGAGCACCTTTACTCATCATTATTAGGGTATATAGGACACTACAGACATTCACACACATATTTATGCATATAGCAGGGATGCATATATAAATATAGTTGTGTGTATGTATGATATGTATTGTGTAGATATATGGGGAGAGACTGAGATGTATGTATGTATGTATATATATATATATATATATATATATAGAGAGAGGTATATATCTGTTTGTAAATACATACAGATAGATATATTATCTATGTGAGAGACAGTAACAGATGTATATGTATGTATGTATGTGTATATATATATATATATATATATATATATATATATATATATATATATACACACATGTATGTATGTATATACATATCTACACATAACAGGTCATTTTTGATTAAGGGATAACAGAACTGAGCTCAGTTTAGCTAAGTGTATGAGCATGCCCAGTGGGACTGTCAGTACTTATAAAGTGACTCCAGGCTACACCTACCTGTACATTGGTTCAGGATTTTGTGTGTACAGACAATGACATCTGTCCCTGTTTTTGCAGTACTGCACTTCACTCAAATTGTCCATGGCATTCTCCAGCTGCCTGATATAATAAATATGTGACAGAGCTTCATAATGTTACCACCACACACAGGCTGACAGTCTGTAAAAACACCAACATAAAAATACCTCACATTCAAAAAATGTGGATACTTCCAGATTTGGACCATCACAAGTGCTAATTTCCCTAGTCCACTGAGCCAAACAAGCTGCCAGACAGAGATGAGTCATTCATCACACAATCAACAGCATACATATGTAAGTTGTTATTCCTGCATTAAGTGAAACATACATTGTATGATTGATTTCTATGTTACTGCCCTGAGATTGCCTGGACTGCTAATATACCATTGATGAGTTAGTGTTAAAGCAGTTATATGGGAACAATGCTGTGTTGGGGGTGGGCAAACAATACTACATATTCTGCTGGGCTACACAGTAGTCCAAATATCATGTGACCCCACTTTTTAACATTTCCCTTGACTGATGTAGTGAATATTCCAACCATAAGGCCTAGTGAATATTACTGAATACATACTAGTGGACTATGTATCTTTAGTCCCATGTGGATGTTGTTTCTATCCAAATAGCCCACTATATTTACTTGCATAAATGCAGCAGATCCATACATACAATACCATATCCTAGTAATCCTTACAAGTACTGTGTAGGTTAGAGACTTACCTTGCGAATGCAGCAGTTGACAAAACTGTAGTTCAGGGCTGACTCTGTCTGATGCAAGCAGTACATAGCCAATACATGGATAGGTACAGGATGTGTGGGTTGCCTGGCATCAGGTTTAATATATGTATGTGAGTAGGAGTAAGCTGTCAGTCCCTAGGTTCCTAGTTTATCAGTGAATGTGCTATGCATTGTCTCTTAGCCAACGCCAGGGCATAGTGAGCATGCCTATGTCTGCCTACAGGGACATCAGCAGTAGTTTCCTTCTCAGAGTCCTCCTGTGACTGTGGCTGTAGTGATCTTGGCACTGGTGTGTGGCTGTGTATCCCTTCCTTTTGCTGATCTTGCTGTAGCTGTTTCCACAGGATCATACTCTGTAGCATAGCACATACTGCGAACATATGTGCATGTGTGGCTGGAGAGTATTGCAGGGCTCCACCAGATATATTGAGGCACTGGAACTGTGACTTCAGAAGCCCAAACACATACTCTATGATGTTACTAGTTTGTGCTTGTGCCTCATTATGGCATTCCTCCGTGGGTGTCAGTGCATTTCTGATGGTTGCCATAATCCACGGCTCCAGTGCATAGCTAGCATCCCCCAGTAAATGGCCATGTGGAATGTCCCCCAAGCAAACATCTGGTACAGCTGTGATGCATGCCAGATATGGGAGTTGTGATAACTGCCAGCACACACATTCATGATAATCCCCTGGGCACTGCACATGACCTGGTAGTTGATGGCATGGTTCCCTTGTGGTTGACATAGATTCTACCCTCCTCAACAGGTGGTGCCTTGATGTGGACATGAGTCCAATCTATGGCACCCAGTACTTCAGGGTAGTGTGCTACATGGTAGAAGTGTTGCATATTGCTGTCCCTAGCCTCAGTGGTGAGGGGAAAAGAAATGTGCTCACTGGCATGTGGTAGCATGGAATCCAGTAACTGGTGGAGTACCCTGGATGGAGATGCCTGTGGGACCCCAATCATGTCCACAGTTGGTCTTTGGAAAGTAAGTGTAGCTAGTATCCTAAGGGCTACATATACCTTTGTTTCCACTGGGATGGGTTCCCCTCTGTTGGCTCTGGGTCAGAGTTGAGGGCAGCTGAGCTCAGTGAGTTTTTGTAGTATGTCCCTGTCCACCCAGTAGCACTCTACAATCTCCAGCTGATGTAGCTCCTGGAAAGTTACCCTGGACCTGAACACTCTTCTCCTTCTCTGTCTAGGCCTATTGTCAGCAGCTGCAGCATGGACTTCAACATCTAGCACATACAGATGTAGCAGGCCTACAACTGTCCCTAGCATTATCTTTGTTAAAATTTCCAAGTCTGTACTCCAATGGGCCAGAATATTGGGGAAAAATCAGAATGTAGGATGTATGCATACTTTATACAGTTCTGCTGTAGGCACAGAATGTGTGATTGGCTAACTATGATGCATTCTACCTGCCTACAACATAATTAACATAATCTAATGGCCCTATTTCAGTGCGCAACTCCGTGCATAGCGCCGCAGCGCAGAACAAAGCTTAAACAAGGGTCAATACTAATTGGATAGATCCAGTTTTCAGATATGCTCAGTAAAGTGGCATGCCGTGCAAACACACATAACAAAGCTTAAAAGAGCTTAGAAGTCAGTGGATCCCCCCACTATTTTCAGCTACATCTTATGTAAACATCAACATGGGTCTAAGCCTACATGAAGGGGATATACGGACATGATTACTCCTTTCTGCTATTCAGTAACTCCACCTTATTTGCATACATATTTGTGCTCACAGCCTGGAAACTAAATGCTTCATAGCCCTACCATGTTAGCAACAGCACCAATGCACCATTGTGGGGACCCCACACAAGGTCCTGTAATACGTTTCTGTCACATAATATTATTTTTTTTCAATTTTTTTTCTATAAAGCATGGTTGCACAACTGCGGTGCACAGTGCAAACATTCCAAGATTATTTAAAAAATTAATTTAACTTCTTTTGTTTACGTTTTCTGACATACAGGATGATAGTTTCGCTTATATGTGTATGTGGTATTACATTTTCAGGGGACGTCTGTCCATATAGCTACATTTTTCCACCCTCATTTGTCTGCCTACACTGCTGTATGCGGAAGTTTTCCGTGTACACTAGGGACACTGACATGGGGTCTGAACAGATGCTTATCTGCTTGTTGGATCACTCTACCTGTCTCATTTGCATGAGATTCACCTGCTTATGAGTCAATTTCCATGCCACGGAAGTTTCCGTGTATGCTCATGTGTGAGCTATGCTCAGCAATGCTTACTGAATCTCAAAATGTTCTTGTCTATGTAAGCAACACGGTGGGATGCCTACATGAAAAAAATGTGTAGGCTTTATTACCCCCCCCCCCCATAATCTAATATATTACCAGCTAGCCTAATACTTCCAAACTTACAAAAGCATGTTACACCATCAACTTGACTTTTGGTTAGGGAGAAGCACAATGGCTGCCTTCTTTATACCTACAGATGACAGCCTTTAAAACAGAGACAAGGGTAGTCTAATTGGACTAATTTTTATTGACTTAGCAAAAACATTTTTACACTGTTGATCACCCACTTCTTTTTAAGTCACTCATTGCTAACTGTCACTAACCTGCAAATTAGTCAGTGGTTTCAAGACTTTCTAATGGATACTTAAAAGTTCAAATTGTCTCAAACTCTTCACTTGCTACCCAAGAGGGTGCCATAGGATTCCATTCTGTTTGCATACTATTCTCCCTATTTGTCAGCCAACTTTCATTAGACCATCATGTGTTACACATCAGTCGCTGTACTGAATGTTATTTCTAGATCAGGCCCTTCCCCTGAAGTAAGATATTTTAAATGTTAGTAACTGACTAAAAACACACATACTCAAAACAAATATAAAGATAATAAGCAATGCTAACTGAAACCCCACAAACGTTGGCCAACTGGGCCATCACCCGCAAAAACAAACAAACTTCAGAAACATTTCAGAGTTATAGATATCTTGGCATTCAGCTAGAACAAACACTTTATTTTCAATATCACATACATGTCACATAATCCAGAGTCAACACACTCCTCTTCTGGGCAAGGAAGATTTCCCACTTCTTATCTCCTGCAGAGAGAAAGCAACCATTGATAAAGGTGTCTTACTCCCTCAACTGGAGTATGGTTTGCCAGTCATTGCCTCAACCTCACAGAATATCCCTACTGCACTTCAGACTGCATCAAACAATATATGTAGGTGGGTCTATATTACCTCATCGAAGATTCACTTCAGCAAACCTGACTTCAGAGACCCCAAACCAGCAAACTTCACTTCTGCGAATGTTTACATCGAAAAAAGATTTCAGCAGGTAAGGAAAGCACTTGGCCAACACCACAATGGAACACACACAGCAGAATGCCAAACTCACCCAAGTAGGGGGGGCTGTTTCCCCCTAATTCCCCAATGTGGGGGGCTGTGATCCCACTCTCAACTATACATAGCAACTCCTAGATCCCACTACAGTGGGGAAAAGGGTAAAGTTGTGCTGTTGCCCAACTGCTTCCTTTCCCTACTTAAATCTTTTGCTGATGTGAACGTTCACGGAAGTGAAGTTCGGTGGTTTGGAGTTGATGAAGTCAGGTTCACTAAAGTGAATCTTTGATGAACTGATAGATCCATGTAGGTTTATAACCCCCTCACCAAGAGGAGAACATCATTGCACCACTCTCAGTAAAGCCAAATGGTTACTTTCTGCTCAACCTTCTCCTGGGAACTCATTCAGCTTTATCAACACAGAGAGTTTTCTCTTCTTTGATAAGAGGCTTGCAGAAAGAGCCCTAACACAATATACAGTATGTTCTCTTTATGCAGCTACTGCTAATGTACAAACTCCTCACTCTAAAGTACACTGAACATGCATTTCATCCTAGCCCCTAAAATATGGGAAGCTGTTCCACAACAGGTAAAATCCAATTTAGTTTTCAAAATGTTCTGTCATGACCTAAAAATTACCCCCACAAATGAGGAAATTGTAACTGCTTCAAAAATGGATAAGTCACCTGAAATGAAATGAACTCCCTCCTCAAAGGCATAAGTAACTCTCTAGTCACTACATTTGTCAGTTTGCACTGTTGAATGAAAGAAATTATTTTAGTGTTTGTGCAATTCAAAGGTTTTGCCATCTCTGTTATTTTCTCTTTGATGAACCTGAAAAAGGTCCATTGGGATCAGCTTTTTGCAAATACAGAATAAAATAAATAAATAAATAAATACAATGTCCATGGACATTAGTGGACAAGACTGGTGTTGCTCTATTCTATTTTCATATAACCGCCCCAGCCTGAAGGAATACCAGTATTAGAAATGAAAAAACAAATACCTGACATAAACCTGGACTTGAAAATAAGCTCTCAGAATACCCCCATCTGTCAGATATTAATTCAAATCCCACTAAAGGATTTTGCATGGTTGCTTGATTCAAATTTTAGAAAATGAAAAGTAACCCCTTGAACAGTGGCAGCATTTTCCTATTTATTCTACACACCACCTCCTCTGTCTAACGTGTTCTGAGATATGTAATTTAGATATTTAAGCCATTTTATTAGCAAAAAAAGTACTCAGCAAATGCATGCCATCATATAAATTACATCACTACTTTTGTAACTCATGAGTTGTCTGATATTATTTATCCTGGTAACATTCATTGATGTGGACATTTTAGGTAATTTAAAAAGTCCACCCAGCAAGGCCAAAACACTGTCCCTTCATATACATTACAAGTTACCTCTTTTCTTGCAAGTGAGTTGAAATAGCTCAGTTGTGGGAGAACAGTAGACTGAAGATCTAAAGGTTACTGGTCCTGACCTGGGATTTGGCAGGGAAACATTTGAGTTTCCATGGTATCATCATCATCATCATCTTTCGGCTGTTCCAGTTAGGGGTCACCACAGCAGATCATCTGTTTCCATTTCTTCCTGTCCTCTGCATCTTGCTCTGTCACACCAACCACCTGCATGTCCTCTCTCAACACATCCATAAACCTTATCTTAGGCCTTTCTCTTTTCCGGTTACCTGGTAGCTTCATCCTTAGCATCTTTTTCCCAATATACTCTGCATCCCTCCTCAGCACATGTCCAAACCAACGTAATCTTGCCTCTCTGGCTTTGTCTTCAAACCTTCCAAAATGGGCTGACCCTCTAATATACTTATTCCTAATCCTGTCCACCCTCATCACACCCAGTGCAAATCTTAACATCTTTAACTCTGCCACATCCAGCTCTAACTCCTGCCTTTTTGTCAATGCTACTGTCTCCAAACCATATAGCATAGCTGGTCTCACTACCCTCTTGTAGACCTTCCCTTTCACTCTTACTGGTACTTGTCTGTCACAAATCACTCCTGACACTCTTCTTCACCCACTCTATTCTGCCTGTACTCTCTTCTTCACCTCTCTTCCACACTCACCATTACTCTGAACTATTCATGCCAAGTATTTAAACTCATCCACCTTCGCCACCTCCACTCCTTGCATCCTCACAATTCCTCTATCCTCCCTCTCATTCACACACATATATTCTGTCTTAATCCTGCTGACCTGCATTCCTCTTCTCCCTAGAGCATATCTCCATCTCTCCAGGGTCTCCTCCACCCGTTCCCTACTCTCACTACAGATCACAATGTCATCCGCAAACATCATAGTCCACGGGGACTCCTGTCTGATCTTGTGTGTCAACTTGTCCATCACCATTGCAAATAAGAAAGGGCTCAGAGCTGATCCTTGATGTAATCCCACCTCCACCTTAAACGCATCCATTACTCCCACTGCAGACCTCACCACTGTCACATTACCCTCGTACATAATCTGTACCACTCTTACATACTTCTCTAACATTCCCGACTTCCTCATACAATACCACAACTCCTCTCTAGGCACCCTGTCATATGCTTTCTCTAAGTCTACAAAAACACAATGCAACTTCTTCTGACCTTCTTTGTACTTCTCCATGGTATAATGGTAGTGTTTGCAGAGTCTGCCCTTGAATTCTGCTTTGCCCCTTTAACCAGTCACTGACTACAACATGCTCTTTGGTTTGTAAATAAAAAAATACTGCTTAGCTAGAAAGGCCCTAAAGGTAACTTACTAAGAAAATCAAAGGCCTTAAATCTTTCAACTATCTTGATAGATTAGCACAGCCCTCATTATACTCACTAGCGTACATGCTGTTCCAAGGTGACCTGTGTCTTGCTTTCTAAGTTATAAAAGACCCAGTCCTATTTAACCTTCTCTTTCTTTGCAAAATCAGTTGCTCTACAGTCACCCAAACTAGAAAGTTAAATCTACACCAACAAATAAACAAAACTCATGGAAAAGGCAAATTCCCAGCCTATGAAATACGTTACAACTACAGGGCAAACAGAGAAGAACTTTGACTACCTTTGAGGCTACTCTGGATGAGTGTATAGTTATATACAAATTAACACCAGGACTATGTACAAACCTGCTCAGTTTGTGGTACTAACATTATCATGTGCTTGACAAGGGAGGCACATACTTTTAGATGTTTCTACTTAAAGGTGTATATGACTAGGTGTCATATGGTCCTTCTGATCACTTGTATAGATTTATTCCTGTGTTATTGAGGTGAACTTCCTGCTCACCACCCTCCCCATCTTTTGTAATAACTGTGTACCTAAGCAGTATAAATCTGTTTTTTTTTTTCTTTACAAGCATCCAGTTACCAGTGCACTTGAGGAACTGAAACTTTAAGGTTTTACTGCACACATCTTGGCTACTGCAATTTGTCATCAGAATGCAAAATTTGATTTCTTTACTTTTTTCAAGACCCTATACTTCAACCACATAATAACCCAAAAGATGGGTTTCTTTAGAAAAGGTAGCTGCTGAGCTGATCTTTAGTCTATATGAATTTGCTCCATTTAACAGTAGCAGTACATCTGATATGAAGCAATGATTTTGCAAGAAACTACTTACCCATTTTCTGGCATCTTTGCAATAGCATTCACGAGTCATGCAAGCTTCTTTGCTAATTAACTGCCTTTCAAAATCAAACCAACTGAAATACAAATTTATGCTTCCCACCCTGGTAATATTCAGTACTTGGCACCTGTTTTAATATGTGTTAAACATTCTGTTTATGCAACACTGCAATGGTTACATGTCCCTTCTTTCAAATAACAATACACTTTCTAACTTCACTCCTTGGCTGTTGTATTTTCAACAATTATACTGTTCTGATACAAATAATCACTGAAAAGTTGAAACGTGATCTTAGTGCTCTACTAGCAATAATAGAAAATACTTTTCCATTTTTTTTTTATTGCATAAGGACTTGCTTGTGGAAACAGGCATGAAGAATGAGTACCCCACTAGGCCAGTTTTCTTCTTCTTCCTCAGTAACCATTGTACAACCATTTGTAATCTAGCTTATTTATTTCAGTAAGTAGTTTGAAATCCATTTGTCTTTTAGACTCTGGCATCTCTGCTGGCTCCTTACCTAACCATGCCTCTCAGCACTCATCATTAAAACAATTGTGCTGACAAAAGATTGGAAAGAGCAGCACTTTCTTATTTTTCAGAAATGAAGGTACACAAATACTAGATCACATGAGGAATTCTGTATAAGTTTAATTCAATCATTTAATAATTTATACACCCTTAAATGGATCTACCTTTATGAATAAAATCAGTAAATCTAGAAGGAACACAACTAAATATAAGGTCAGTAAATCATAGTGCTATGCCTAACTCATAGTAGGTGCGAGGTATGGCCCCAAATGTGCAATGCATTTCCTTTTTGCCCTGGACTTTGATGATGGTAACTGCCCTGCTGTTACTCCCATTCATTTCTATCAAACGACTGTCCAGACTTTCACAAGCAATCAGACAACTTTTACTTTGATACCACCACTTGCTTTTGCATGTAACTGGGCATTTCTATTTTTTTTTATCCTGGATTTACTCATGACAGGTACACTGAAGCCACTCACAACTACAAATGGTGCTTATATCTCCGTAGACATATTCTGGTGCTGTTTTACTGGTAATCACTCCTAGCACCCACCCTCCAAGTTCCTCATCTTCCTTCCATTTACATTTTGCCTCAGCTGCTCACTGTTCATTCTGTTGTTCATATTATCTCATTAATACAAATCACTTTGCTGACATCCTGGTTTAAGTAATATTTTGCTACTGTGCTCATAGCGTTTTTTAAAACAATCCTAAACTGGGTGTTGCATTCAAACCACAATGAAGACTATTTTGTGACCTAGTCTAAATCTTTATGGACATATGAATAAGTAAGTGGATGTGGGTATGCGATCTATAAAATCTACTAAAGGCATCAAGTAGCCCATACATGACTCTCTCCCTACTTTCCTCTGCAGCCTTTTACATTTGTTACATTTTTTTGGACAACTCTCATCAATTCTTATTCCATAATCCTCTGTGGCAAGTTATTCAACAACCTGATGAATGTTTGCATGAAAGTGCTCTTCTTTACATTCATCTTTACTTTGCTATACTTGATTATATATAATTTACCAGGTCTCTCAATCAGCATTTAGATGCTAGTATTGCATTTACATTCTGAACTAAACTGCTTTAGCATTCTGTGTGTGACATAAACATTAACAGCTGCTTACTACAAATGCAGCAAGCAGTGTGCTACAGTTTAAAAAGATGTAATAAATGTTTTTAGAAAGTCCTGTCCCAGGACTGCAGAACTGTAGTGTTTCAGTGCTGTATGTGGATTGTAACAGCTGCAGTTTAAAAGGAAACAAGTTATTTTTTCCAAGTCAGGACTTCAGAATTGAAGCACTTTAACACTCTATTTATGATCTGTAGCAGCTGTTTGCTACAATTTAAAGGGCAAGAAGAGTTTTTTTTAATCTTATTAATGCAGAACTGAAGTAATTTAGTACTCTGAGGATACTTTTTTTTTGCTCCTCAACTAGAGTTCAGGGGGGATGGAAACCAGGTTTGGGAGTGGCACTGGGTGCCAGAATAGTTAGCTACACCTCTGATATATGGGATGAAAAAAATGTGTGCATACATTTATATATGTGTGTATATGTGTGTACATTTCATGCATGCATGTGAAAGTACTAAATATTTGAATATGCAACTGGTGAGGACTCAAATTGTTGAAACTAACTCATCAAGCTCCAACCAATCAAAATATATTAGAAATATAAACATACAAGTTCCATGAAGGGAGGAATATCTAAATATACTAAATCTGGGATCATACAGCAGTCCGTAAAAAGGCAAACTTTCTATCACTGCTGAACCTGGATCCTTTCAACTTAACACTACGATCACTTGAACACTCAAATCATTTATGATACAGACAAATCACCTCAATCCCTTGTACAAGCAATGAAGTTAATGTCATCCGATATTTACAATACATTGATCTCATAAAATAAATGTAAATTAACCTCATCACTATACTAAGGATGTTGTGAGATTTTTAAAAATCAAAATAATCCTTTCTGAATATGTTCAAAACAAGCATTTTAAGTAAATGAAACTTTTCCATTATATGAATCATTTGTAACTCTAGCAGAGTAACTGGCTGATTTCTTCAGTGGTTTACACATTTGATGACCCTCTTTATTTAGAGATATAACTTCAGAATTCTGTCTTTACAAATCTTGATCATCACAATTCTCGCAATCTCTATTTTCTTGTAACATGAATGTTTGTGATGGTTCTGCTTGCTCTTCTTCCTGAAACTTTCATGTTGACATACTTCCCTTATATAAATGTATGTGATTTTTTTTCTATACAACTTTCTCTCTTTACAAGAGCAACAAAGGATATGCTGCCAAAAACTTTCGCTTCAGTCTCCAGACTTTTCCATACCTTTTGTGTTGTTACTCTTTACCAAACTTATACATCTAGTAGTCTTTTGCAGTCTCTTTTACATTAACCTTTCTGTCTCTTAATTTCTCTCCTGTATTAATTTTCCTTTTGGTTGCTTTTCATGGATCAATAATGTAGTTGAAGTAGGTAATCTGCTTTCCACTTCCTGCTTGTTAAAAACTGAACTGTGAGAGACTGAGTTCCTCCAAATGAGTGTTCATTACATTCTAAAAATGTAAGATTATACTCTGCAAAGCTTTTGGTACAGCAATTTCATTACATTTTGCTCTTATTTAATTTGAAATTATGCTATCTCAGTTAAGTCACTATCAGTCTTCTTATGTCTAATTTCACAGATAATCAATTATCAGTTATTTTGAGGATTCCAAGATGGTGGATGTCCAGTGAGCACCTTTTCCACATGGCTCCTGATAATGGCCTTAAAAAACATACTTAATGCCAACTTCTAGTTGCTAAATTTAAATAACAGTATATAAGAACTACAAATGTATCTGACATTTGTGGAAAAAAGGAATTTCTACTTATCTATCTACTAAATCTTCCCAAAGGAAATACAAAGCAACTCAGGAGCTCTCCAACACATATATTTGGGTCTGCTACATCACTGGGGAAAGGGATTAATCTTTAACTCATCAAAATTTCCAAAGAATCAGAAGGGATGGATATGAAAACCACAGAAACTAAACTATCAGCTATTGCCTCACTGGAAAAATAAACCATGGCCAAAACTAAAAAAATAACCAAGCAATAGCAAGAAAGTATTAAACCAAATATGAAATCAAAGTTGGATCTCAGTTTAAACATGGACAAACTAAAAGTTGCTCTCTTGCCACTTCAAACAGCTATTCAGAACTTTTCAGAACAGTTATCCATCTTTGGGAACATGTTAAACCAAATAGTCAGATGTCTTGATCAAACTGAAGCCAAAGCACAAGCAAATGAGATCCAGATTGAAAAACTGCAAAGTGACCTAAATGCTGACAATATAATAATCTCAAAAATCCAGCAACAACTGTTAGAGTTTGAAGCCAGAAGTAGATGCAATAACATTCTAATAAGAGGTTACCTGAAAAATATGAACAGATGCAATTGATTCCTGTGATTAAACACATATTTGGATCCCTACTACAGAATGATGACTTTGTAGCTAAGATAATAATTGAATGAGTCCATCAATCATTTCGTAGGAAACAAGACTCTGATGAACCTAGGCAAGTGTATGTTAAACTCTTGAATTTCCAAGACACTCAAAAAGTATCGCTAGCAGCCAAATCGCAAAGGCTGGTCTGGAATGGTCACAAAATCAAACTAGTACAAGATCTTCCTCTTTAAATAAAACAGAAAAGACAATGTTTGTCCCCCTACTGTGCTGATTTAATTAAACACAAAATCAGATTACAAATTAAATTTCCCAACACTTTAATATTTCAGCACGAGTGTAAATATACATCGGACTCACCTAAGGATGCAAAAGCTGCGTTGTTGCAGGCTTTCGGTGAATCTCCTGATTCTTGATTCTTTGTTATCACTTTAGTTTTGTCTTTTCTTCCTCTTTGGGAATTATTTTGTATTTCTCATTGAATGAAGGTTGCTGTTCCTTTGGTGTTTTAATTAAACCAGAAATTCCCCCTCAGTCCTAAAGTGATGAACTGGGTATGATTTGTGTGGCATTTATTACAACATAGGCAGATTTAAAGGTGACTCCTTCCTTTTTCTTCACTGAGAGCAACTGTACCTTTTTCAACAAAAGAAAAGACTCATGAGACTGTGGATGTATTCCAAATGGCCCAAGAGGTACAATAAACAGTTGTGTCTTTTTAAGCTCAGTGATCTTCTAAAACTTCACCTTAATCTATGTAACAATGAACTTGATAACTACTAAGGGGTGATTTCTTAGGTATAATACATGCTATCTATAGCTTTAAGGTACAAATTATTTTAATTTGCTTTAACTAAAATACCAGCTTATGACTATTTTGGTGGATACTAAATGTCTTTTGGAGGAAGCGTAGCACTGTGGAAGATTCAGCCCTAAATTCCTTGTATGTAGATTTGTTTATATAAACCTATTGTCACCCCCTTTTATGTTAGCAAAGTTTCAAGTTAACTTCTAGTCAAAGTGACACTTTGCTCCATCCTGTTACTTCTGTTGATTTTATAAAGAATCCATTTAATGTATTCTTGACTGCAATTCATAATTCTTCTGCACTATGTTAGTTTTACATATATTTCCTATTATATATGTAACTGGTGGCAGTTGAAGCTCACTCTGTTAGTCAAAGGAGTAACTGCTGTCAGTATAATATTGTGGCAAGTGGGGGGGGGGCTTATGGTTATGTTGCCACAATGATTGTGAATATGCTTATTAGTATTGTAGCTGGAGGCACTCCTTTCATGTATAGGAACTAATCATGCATGTGATTGCTTTGGGCATTGTAGCTATGTACTGTATATGCTATTATAATATGCCATCCATTGAATAGCTAGCATTTTACAGCCTGCACGTTTGAGTCTGTTTTGTTATGCCTATAATAATGTAGCTAACTGATCTATAGAGACTGTCATAGTCCGTCTCTGCCAGGGATTACAACTGGGGATAGCCTCTTCTAGGGAGTGCTGGGAATGGGCAGCAGAATTATTTAACATGGATTGTTTGATGGTCCAACTGCTCATCCATAGCATGTGACTGGTATTACATGTATTGCAATAGCCTCCCTAGATCAACACCATATAAGGGAGTGGAACATATATCTAGGTTTGTTGTAGCAATGTGTGCTTCATGGATTCCTAAGTTAAAAGTAGTTACTAGGATAATGACCAGTGAAGAGTTTGGAAATACTGAACCTGTATTCCCCTTGATTGGTTGTACTCCTTATATTTTCATATGCGTAACATAAAACTGGCTAAGCAGGACATGTTGGGACATCTACATATTTCACCTATCTATGAGTGGCAATGCTAAACTGAAGTTGGTGTTCTGGTTATCCATTTATTCATTCTTGTGAAATATGTCTGAATACAGCAACAGAAGTACTGTATTTTATGACGAATGACAGCAGTATTCTTTGTGATGAATACCTTTTCCTCCAACATGTTATATTTGTTTGCATGTTATGTTGAGACCTTCTCACTGGATGTTTATGATGTCATTAGACTTGTAAATGTGTAATAGTTTAGATAATTTTACAACTTAGGGTCTTTTGAAGCTCTATATGTTTTGAAATCAGTCTTCACCTTTTAACATAGAATTGATCTGGTTCACTAGTAACTATCATTAATGTGTATTTAACCAGTTGGTTAATCTTTTTACTTATTGATTGTTTTAATGCCATGTTTGTAATGCCTCAATTCTAAATGTTGTTTTTTTATCTAAAATGTGGTTAAACTAATACCTGACATATTTTCTTGTCATACTGCTTCAATGAGGAAGATTGCTGCAATTTATTATCATTAGACCTCTGGTTATAAAGTCATAGATGCATAGGTAATGTTAATGTAATTTAAGGCTGTGTTTATATAGGTATCCTAAGACAAATAACACTTGTGCTGTACTAGTCCAGTGTTCTATTTACTGATAGTTTTACTTGTTAAAATAAATGATTGAAAGACTTGCATGATCCTAGTAGTAATGGAAAATTTTGAATAAGATAGACTAAATTGTAGACAAATGTATACAGTTATTGTATTGTAATTTAACTGGCTAATCTAATGTTTCAAGGTAAAATAGTCTTGTTCAAACCTTTAACTGTTTATCTATAAAATATTTTGGGGAAAGCTAGTTTACTATACTTGAAATTAGATTTTTTCCTACTATTACTTCTCCAAATGTTTTACCATATAACCATAATATTAATAAAACCTGACTAGAACAATAAGCTTTTGGTGTTATCCAGTAATACATGGAACTGTATGAGATGGGCTTACATGATCCTTCCTGTCACATATGTATTCTTGAGAAATTATTTTAAATGTAATTATTTCTAGACCATATATTTGCTTAATTTAAATCTTTAGCAATCTAACTAAACTTTACTTACTATACTAAACTTTAAACTCCTCCCTATCAAAGTCCACTTTTATTGGCACTACTTAATCATTAGGAGCCAGATGATTAGTGGTGTTCAACTGAACGATGGCTGGTCTTAGGACTTGTAGTTTTTTGTAAATTAGTTCATTGGTTGATAGGGTTATCTTATTGATCAGTAGGCTAAAGTTCACTATTTGTGCATTGCTTAAAATAGACCTATATATTTCTATATCTTGCATTGTTACCATTTTACTTTAGTCTCTTGCAGATGGGGTGGTTAAGTGGTTAGGTACGGGGTTTGTTCTGAAAAGGTTATGTGCAAGACATTTCAAATCGATACTTATGATACTTATGAAATTTATAATCTTTGCCTGTAAGGATACTAAAAATCCTATTCTCATGACCTTTAAAGAATATAGATTAAAAAGAGTGAATGTGGACAATTTATTCTTGGAATGTGAGGGGATTACAAGACAAAGAAAAGGAAAAATTATCAATGCATTTAGCATTCAAATCTCAAGCCAATTTACTTTTTCTCCAAGAAACGCACATGTTAAGAGAGGAATGGGACAAAGACAAAGAGAAAAAAATGGATAAAAACTAGTATTGCATCTGGTTGTAACACTAATTCTAAAGGTGTGGCTATTGCCATCAAAAAGTCATTTCAAGATTCAATTATAAATCAGGAATCAGACAAAAATTGTAGATGGTGCTATTTTGTATCCCATAATTCCCTTCTTCAAAAACCTATCCTTTTTCTAAATTTATATGGTCCAAATATAGGTCTAAAAGATTTTATTCTTGAAATCCATAACATATTGAGTAGATTCCTGAATTATTGCTATATACTGGGTGGTGACTGAAATGCAGTCATAGATCCCATATTGGATCAAACTAGCAGATTCACTTCATATAACTTTCAAGCATCATTAGCTCTAACAGATCTAATATCTGACTTTTACCTTGTGGACCCTCTTTCATTTGGGAATAAGCTCCTGTTAAATAATATTTTATGTATTATTCAAAATTTTACAAATCCTTGTCAAGAATCAATTTCTTTTTATTATCAGATGTCTTTTTGAAGGAAGAAATAAGGTATTCTGCTGAACCCAGATTTTTTTTAGATCACTGTAAGATCACAATTAAATTGAAACTGTCAGTATAAATTCGAGGTCATTTAGCTCTAAATTGTCTTTAATAACAATTTACTTCTTATGAAAGATGTGGTGCAGGAGATACCTGATATTCAAACAGACCTTGACAATAACTTATCATGAATTAATATTCCATACAATGTCCAATGAGCTGCTTATAAAGCCAGAATTAGGGGAGTTCTAATTCAAAATGCCTCTCATTATAAAAACTTACTAAAGAAAAAGAAGATAAACTAACAAACGAACATAGAGAGCCTGAAGACAAGTTCCAAAAAAAAAAAAATCAAGATACTAATCTGGAGCTTCAAATAAATAATTTGCAGAAAGAAGTATATCCTTTACATCAGCAGAACTACATACTTCAAGAGATGAGATTTCTAGCTAAATATTCTGAATGGGTACAGGTTCCATCAAGAACTTTAGCAAGAATAATTGATAATAAGCAGACAGTCCCTAGGATAACCTTGCTTCAATATGATGGCAAAGTACTCAAATCAGATCTGCAAATTTAAAATTTTTTTGAAAAAAATCTACACAGGGATATATAGCTCTCCTGACAACCAAATCTCCAAATTAGACTAAAGACTTTTTAGATAATCTTACCTTTCCAAAAATTAGTATAGTCCAAAAAATATTCCTTTAGGCTTCCTTTATACAACAGGAAATAATTCAGGTAATAAAAAAATTTAAAATGGGTAAGGCTCCTGGTCCAGATGGTTATACGGTGGATTTTTATAAAACATTTATCCAACAACTCCCATCTATTCTCCTGAAAATACACAATTATATTAGATATCATGGCATTAGGGATCTGTATTTAAAGAAGCTCAAAAACAATTTCTATTCCAAAAAATAATTTGAATAAATCCAACCCCTGTAATTACAGACCATTTTCCCTGATTAATGTGGATATAAAAATGTTGTCCCCACTTTTTAGCAGAGAGACTTAAAAAAAAGTTTTGTCTCATATTATATCTTCTGAACAGTCTGGCTTCATGCATAATAGACACACTTGGGACAATACTTAACATTAGATTCTGTGACTGAACTTACTAAAGATGAGGCCCCGTGCCTCTACTAAAAATGGACATATATCCAGATAGACTAGCCCAGTCAACAAATGTAAAATAGAAAATAAAATAAAATGATAGAAATATGCCCTGGTATTAGATGCTTGTAAATCATTTGACAAAGTTAACTTGGATTTCTTATTTCTATCGCTATCCTATTATAATATTCCAAAATAATTTATTAATATGATAAAAATATTTTATAATAATTCACGTCTCTTTACGTTAATAAAACATTATCACGTCCTATCATAATCTTAAGTGGGACAAGGCAAGGTTGCCCTTTGTCTCCACATTTATTCAACTTATATATAGAAGCCCTATTTATATACATCTCCCAAAAACATTTCATTATATTCCAAAAATCCTGAACAATAAGGTAACCCTGTCTGCATTTGCTGATGATTTAAATATCTATTTTGAACTTCCGAATACAGACTTGAATAAATTTCTTTCATCAATAAATACGTTTTCAAAAATTTCAGATTATCAAATTAACCAGGCTAAATCCCATATTTTTCCAATAAACCCTTTAAATCACAAAGAAAATTATTTCCTGATTTTTCCTTTTAAGACAGCATATGCAATCAAATATACATGACTAACTTTTGAACATAACCTCCAATCAGTGATGCAAAATAATTTGTTTAGAACGTGGACTGATATTTCACATAACATTCAGAGATGGAGACAATTAAAATTATCAGTTCTGTCTAAAATAGCAATAATTAAAATTAATATTCTACCCAAACTATTATATCAGTTTAATGCATCTAATATTGTTGTCCCACATAAGTTTTTCCAGAATATCAACGAGGAATTGCCAAATTTATTTGGTACCCTAAATTGACCAGAATCAGTTACAGGAAGCTGGTATATCCTAGAGAGAAAGGAGGCTTAATTTACCAGACTTCCATTTATACTATAACATAATTTGTTCAAGTAGACTTATTCAAATCTCAAACTTTAGGCTGTAAAATGAGGTATGGTCCCCAATTTTGATTAAAATCTGGTACAAGCATATAATAATAATGAACATTAATCCTAAAGCCCTTCTTTTTATCATCCTGATCAGTTACAAGAAATTGAAATTCCATAACTCTTTAAAACATAAAATTAGAGTCTTCCAAACTCTGATAAAATCTTTAAACTTAAGTAAATCCTTGGCCTTGCTTCAACTTATTCATTTAAACCCAAATATATGATACATTTAAATAAATATCCACTCATTAAAAACTCTAACTTATGGGACATATATAAATATAGAGAAAAATCTCTGGAAGAACTCAGGCTAATACTAAATTTAAATAAAGGATATATCATAATGTTAAGACAAATCAGAGAGATTATACCAACAATAATTAAAGACCCAATAATTTATGAACCGGACCTCTATACATGCTTAACAATTCTTAAAACTGTATGTCTTGTATGGTCATCTTTACTATACTCCAACTATTAGAATGAGATATGTAAAGAGTTCACTGAAAACCAGAAAACTCAAGCTATTGAATCTACCATTAAATTCATTCCATTTAAAAAGCTTATCTATTCAAAACTAATGGTAAATAATAATGCCTAGTATACTCCAGTGGCACTGAATAGTTTTAACCCTAAAATATCATTGTCCTGCACATGTTGTCCATTCCCCAAAGCTGACTTGTTGCATATCTTATGGTTTTGTAAACATGCGTATAATATCCGGTGCTCTCTTAAAGTAAAGTTAGAAAAAATGAGCTAAAAAAAATCAGCACTGTCTTGGGAGTTTGCTATTCTTCATATTACTGATTTAAAATTATCTAGGCAAAAATTGTATATCCTTATTGCTCTTTTTGTGTTAATGAAACTTTATATAACACAGAATTGGCTAGACCATACAAAACTCTCTTGGAACGGATTTAGAAACATGGCTATTAAATATGTAATCTCCCATAAACTTATAATTTATAATATTAAAAAACGCTGTTACTATCAGAAGTATTGGAAACTTTTTCTTGACCACATCCTAAAAGATTAAAATAAGATGGTAAAGAGTGCTTGTTCGAATGAACTTGCTAATATTTGCAAATAAGGACCTTTTAAGTCAGTATTTCATATATCTCTCTTGTTGCAACTTCATAATATAATTTCATTTAAAATAAGTTGTCTTTGTAGCACTTATTGTGTATATATTATATATAGTTTGTTTGGTTTTAGGTTTATTGTATATTTTCAGGATTGAATTGTGTCTTGTTATCTTTCTTAGAGTATTTTTAACCTCCAAGAATTCATCTTGTTTCTAGGTACTGTGGAAAAACAATAAAACATTTTTTGCAAAAAAAATATCAGTTATTTTGGAACACATCAAAAGCCTTCAATGAATTTTCTAACAATTCTTTGGAATGCTTCTTGTTCTGATAAAATGTCAAACGTATGCCTAAAGAAGCTGTACCTTCATTATGTCATATTAACTGTAAACAATATGTAGCTTTTTCATCTAGTTTGATTTGCCAGAAGTCCTATGCTGCAACTAGTATTAAAAACTGGCATTCTTTAAACAATGTATTCATCTGTAAGCACTTTATTTAGCTACCCATTTGTTAACATGGAAGTACACTGATCCCAAAATCCTTTCCAGACAGCTTGGCTTTGAAGGCATTACATAAAAAGTAAAACAAGAAATATAAATGAAATTCTTAGTACATGACAAAAGATTTTGCATATACCAGACCTTTATCATATGACAAAAGGTTTGGCATGTCAGTTATTAATGCTCTCTTTTAATAACTTTTGTCAGATGTTTTGGATCCATACAAATGTCAGTCTTAATTTTCTTCACATCGGTTACCATATGAGTCACCAATTCTGTTTGATGTTATTGCTTCTTAATAGCAACTAAGCCTCCCAGCCACTTTAGTTCTTGTTCTACTTTACTCATGAGAGCTACTGGTGCTTTCCTACAGCATGTATCACTGCGACAATATCAGGTTTTATTTAAATATGATATTCTCTTGGTAAACTTTCTAAGCCTGTAAATAAATCAATCAACATAACCAAGCATGAAACTGTAGACTACATAATACTGTTTCATAAACTTTCCTCCATAGACTTCTCTAACTGCCAGAAACCCTTTGTTTCAAAAATTACCTTAATGAATACACGTTCAGGGTAAGTGGATCAAGACTACAGTCCACAACTGGTGAAATATGCTCAAGAGTTTCAGAAGACTCAGAACTAGGACGTTTATTTGCACTGCTCATTAACTATATGCCTTTAGATCGCCTTGAAATCAAATGGCTTATTTACACAGATGATATAGTCATCAGTAAAGCTTTCAGCAGTACCAAGCAGCTATCTAATGAATTGCAGACTGATTTCTCCATCTTAAGAATTTGGTTACATACAAATAGACTTAATCTAAATACATCCAAAATAAATTTAATCCTCTTTGGCACTGTCTACTGCTTCAAAAATGCAGACACTAGCACCATTACATACCTCATTGGAGCTCCATTGCCTATTAACTCAAGACAAACTGGAACAGACCACCACAATAAATGGATAAAAGTCTTTAATCGGACAAGCGCTTTCGCGTGTGTAACACGCTTCTTCAGATCCTTAATACAAAATGAAAAACTAAAATACAGTACTTATACATTCTGGCACAGACACACCTATCCAATAAAATCTGCTGCTGATTAAACAATCGGCAATTAAACAATCAATTAATCAACTAGACATTCTGTTCTACAACGCTGAAAACATCTAATGCACTATTCATCAACTTGAAACTTGCTCAAAAAGCAACTAGAATGTGTAAAAATGCATAAAAGGCTTGAATACACAGCAAACATAGATAAACAAATAAATAAAACTTTCATCAAAAAATCAAAAAATTATATTAAAACTATCTTAGTCATAGCACACACACTAACATAAAAAACGCTAACATGTCATAAACTGCCTACCGCTATCACTATCCCTATATAACCTCATCAAAAACTTTGTTTACTCAGATTGAAACTCAAGTTGTTTCTATCATTATACATGCCATACAATGAAAATACATATACTTAGCAGCATAAAAAATGGAAATGCATATACTTAGCAGCATAACATAAAAGAATGAAAGTGCATATATACAGCAGCAAAAATACAGCAGCAAAAATAAAAATAAAAGTGCATATATATATCAGCAAAAATGAAAGTGCATATATATAGCAGCAAGAAATGCATAGCAGCAAAAATACAAAATACACATGAACGGCAGCAAACCATATATACATATATACCAAAACATACAGACAGGCAAACGCATTAATCCCACATCAACCTGCTCAGCAATGTCTTCGAAATTGTCTAAAATCAACACCCAATCACTGACAACTGACTCTCTATCTAAATCGCTGGATGTATTTGTGTATCCTAGCAGCTTGTACTGATATCAAGTTCGCTTCCCGCTAGTCAGGAATCTTGATGTTATGTAATCCGTAAACGACTAGTGTAAAGAAGCATTAAAGTGAGCTATTAACATCTGACTATATCCATCAGCATACCACACTCAAAAGTGTCTCGAATTTGCCATCTGTATCCAACAACGATAACTAACCGTTACTC
The DNA here is from genome assembly GCF_019279795.1 of Protopterus annectens. Taxonomy (NCBI): domain Eukaryota; kingdom Metazoa; phylum Chordata; order Ceratodontiformes; family Protopteridae; genus Protopterus; species Protopterus annectens. The sequence goes on from NC_056739.1 coordinate 1,985,805,415, forward strand.
CATTTAGACGGAATCCGCAGAATCAAGTGTCCGTACACGCACTGACTAAAAGAAGTGCTATTATATTATTGCAGCCTGGTGCCATGAAGACCATCAAAAAGCAAAATATGCGTTATACGTAACCATCCAAAGATGGACAAATATGTACCTGTCTCCTCTGTCCATCTGTATATCCTAAAGCATTCCTAATCAGCAAATAAAATAAAAATAAAAATAAAATAGAAATCATACGCCAACCACCAGCAGATGAATAACATCACCACGCATTATATGTGTGGCTCGAGATCTATGCTGCCTGTAACCAGGACGCAGCTTGCAAGAATATATATGTCAGATGTATCGTACTAAAATAAGATATTACATTATAACTTGATCATAAAGTATAACACATCTATCTATCTAAAAACATATGTAAAAAATCTAAAAGTATATATAAAAATGTAAAAATATATAACTATTCTGCTGAAGCACCGTCAACACATATAGCACATAAATTGTGACATGAGACACCTCAGTTAAACCAATATCGCCCAGTTATGGGTTCATCCATGAAATAACTGGCATCTGTAGCTTCAAAGCTTCACAAAAAGCTTCACAAAAAACGGAGCCAACCAAAAGCCTATCCAAAAAACCCCAATCATTAACCATCACATAACACTCCCTTATGAACGGATGAACGTAGAGACTTACAAATATCAGGACGGAACGTCCATGTGTATACTATGCTGCGTATATTTTACACAGCTATAATACATGCTTGTATATGTATGTATGTGTGTATACACATATACCAGTATGTGTGTATGTGGTTAATTGCTAATGGTGTATCCAACTCTCAGATAAAATGCATTCACCTACAGGACCCTAGTGGAGACATAAGTCCACGTTCTGTAAATATGCGGGTTTATGCTGCAACTATAAAAATGTACAGATAACTAAACCAACACAGCTGAAACTATGCACCTAGATATATATTCAACGTAACAGCTGTACCTGAATCACCACTTATTTGAGTGAACATGCCTTCAAAGGGGCCCTAATGCTCACATATTGATTCAACCCCGGCTCATATTGAGCCTTGAGTTTAAAAATCCAACTCAATTCTACTTGTTCCAGGTCATTGAATATGTCTCCTTCCCTCTTGCTAGGTGTAATCTTCTGTAGAACCCTAAACCCAAAAGAGTGCCCCCTATTTGTTATAATATGTTTCACTAGGGCGTTCTTTGTGTCACCCTTCAAGATATCATTGACATGTTCTTGTACCCTTTCCTTCAATGATCTCGTCATCATCCCCACATAGAACGCACTACATATCACACAATTAGCTAAATATATCAAGTTTCTATCCTCGCATGTAGCTTTAAAGTGTGGTTCAAACCTGTATTGCAAAGTAGGATGTATAAACATCTGCTCCAATGTGATATACTTGCAGATGTTACAACTCTGACAAGGAAAAGTGCCAGGAGCATCTCCCCTGGGTGTCTTAGATCTAATTATCTCACTGGGTTCTACACAGAGTAGTCTCTTAAGGTTCTTACTGTTATGATAAATATAAGAGGGTGTTGGGCCTACTAGCTTCATAATGCGTTGGTCAGTCAATAAAATCTGCCAGTTTTTGCTTATTATATCTCTGATGTGTTTAATATCGCTAGTGTACCTAAGATTCAACCTCACTTTGGTGTTATCAAAACTTCTCCTATCCCCCCTCGAACCATCGTATATTCTGGCATTGCTCTGTTGCATCCTCTGGCCAAATAAAACCGAATCTCTAATGAGTTCTGTCTTACGTTTATCATAGCCCCTCTCTTCAAAACATTCTAAAAGGAACTGACTCTGTTTATGCAGTTCAAACTCTGTCTTACACAGCCTTCTAACCCTGGTAAAGTGACTCTTTACTATGCTGTCGAACACAAATCTTGGGTGCATGCTGTTATATTGTAACAGACTATTTCTCCAACATTCCTTCCTATACAGAGTGGTTTCCAATTTCCCCTGTAACCCTCTATATATAGTTAGGTCTAGAAAGTCTATCCTATCTGTGGATGAATTAACTGTGAATTTCAAAAATTCTGTAGTGGATTCCATATACTCCACGAAGGACAAAAGTTCAGCTTTGCTCCCATGCCAAAACATCAGTATATCATCCACAAATCTCTTGTATAGACTGACCTTCTTAAACCAATCATTATTGAACAAGAAGGTACGCTCCCAATGGAGCATGACCAAGTTAGCGTACGTGTTAGCGCAGGGGGTGCCCATGGCAACCCCCCACTGCTGTAAATAGAGCTGGTCTCTAAACTTAAAAACATTATGCGTCAAGACCAATTCCATAATAGCGCATAGCAAAATCTCATCATTATTACCAAACCTCTTGCTTGTATGAATAATGCATCTCAATGCCTATTGCCTATTAAAACTTCTCAAATGTATCTTGGTCTGCTTCTAGACCCACGGCTTACATTTTTCCATCCACAGAAATATCTTACATCTACTAATACCACAGGTCAGAGATCAATAGATGTAAGTATACTGATATCCAGATTGGAATATGCATTCCCAATCATTTCACTTTCTTCCCAACAAAATATTAAAGTACTTCAAACAAAAGAGAACAAAATATTACAATTTGTTCACCTTGCTAGACTCAGACAACATCATAACTATAGCATATCAAAATGCAAATGGCTCCCAATACATGCAAGGATTGCCTTTTTATTAAATGCACTTTTGACGAAAGGAGATACTGCTAGCACAGCTAGCTGGAATTTTGTAAATAAGTATATGTCATTTGTGAATATCAAATTGGTTTATACAAGATGATTGTGTTACAAATGTACTAGAACTGTGGGTCATACAAGATGCAGGTGTTACAAATTTATTAAAACTGTATGTCATCCGTATAACAAACTGATTTGTACAGATGTTTGTATTAAAAAGGTATTTTGTAAAGTGCAAATATGACAAACCAGTGTTCACAGATTCAGAAAAGTAGCTTAATATCTCTAGCGCCGTGACTCAAAAGTCTTCAATGAAGTACAAAAATAAATGCAAAACCACACATTTTATGTATCACAGTTAAGCATCCTCTACCAATTATACAATTAAACAACTAAAAAGTAATCATATTAAAGCTTTCCAATTACAAGCTACATTAATTCCCACTGGAGTTAAAGTACCATACTTTAATATAAAAAGGGATTCCTTGTACAGAAGTTTCCTTTCAACATCATTGAGCCTTTTATTTCTATTCACTTTTTCTAAGATAGTGCCCTGCAAACTGATGTTGTATTTGGTATTTTGTAAAGTGCTTGGGTTTGAAATGCATCCACAATGTGCCTTACTGGAGAGAACAGAAATGTGCATGCACTATTGTTAACTGTTTAAATGTATATGTTTTAACAGAGGAAAGTGGAGGGTTAACCTCACTCAAGCAAACTTTAGAAAAATATCTGATATTAGATCACTTTATAGGCTAGGTCATAAAGATGCTATCTCACAGGTTTCAATGCAGCCAAAGACACAACATCTGTACTAGGAAGCTTTCTGTATTGTCTTTGGGGTGAAGTAATTACTGGTCTTGAAGCATAGAGGTATGCAATTGTTTTATGGCTTCCAGCCCCTGCCAAAGATCTGAGCAAAAGCCCTTATGTGTGTATTTTTATAGGTAGGTGCTAAATACTGCCAGCTGCCAGGAATGGGGGTTTGCATGAGAACTAGAAGTCAGATGAGTAGAAATTATACAAGTTAACACAGCAGCAGTATTTTAGATATTATTTTGAGAAGTCTTTAGAGAGACAGAGCATTCTGTATTCTGTCTTGGGCCTGATAACAACAAGAACCATTCACCACATCATTTTCCTTGCTCTATTACATAAGTTATTAGGGTATAACAACTCTCTTAGATACAGTCAGGAATATAGTGAAACTTAGATACTATTTTTCTTTATTTGTCTGAACCTGTCATACAATATTGTTTTAAATATTTGCCTTGTTTTGAACTCTGATGTCTCTGTGAACTGATATTTAGCATTGTCTTGTTCTTTTATTATTTATTATTAAATATATTTAAACCTTTCATTGTGGCTGATCTTTGTAGAGATATTTAAGTTTTGAGAATACTTGTATATTTATTTGGTGACACTTTGTAGGCCATTCCTAATAGCCTTGTTCTTGGTCAAACTACCATTTGAATTAATATTAATTTCACTCAGTATATTGAGTACCCTTGGAAGAGCCGTAAGGTGGCTGGCAGGAGTGTCTGGTGGCATTCATAACTACCTTATAGTCTGGGTAGAAGGGGTCATAACTAGTAAACCTGTGCCAGCCTTTCTTATGGGTGCATGTGTGTGTGTGTGTGGGTATCAAATCTCAAAGAATGTGTGTGTCAGCTACTTGAGCAGGGACACAAAGCACTGGTTGGACAGAGAGGGTGCTGGAGGCCTTTGTTTGGACACTCAGCTGAGGTCTCAACTCTATAGCTGTGCCAGTGGGGAGTCTTACTGGGGATCTGGAGATAGAGGAAGAAACCAGCCCTGGGCTGACCATGGTCTCCGTGTGCTCTTAAGGGAAATTGCACTTGATGCAGAGCGCTGCATCTGGAAATACTGTGTGTGTACGTGTTATCCTCCCAGCGAGCATCCCCCACTGTTGCCAGAGGTGAGGATTGAGGTTCCTTGATAACTGGTCCAGTGGAGGGTTGTCACATTTGGTTGTCAGTGGTGGGATCATCACATCACATATTGGGATTCAGTGATGTGGATACTGAACTCCTGTAGCCTGTAAACAGTGTTCACTAAAGAAGATGTTTGTACTCTCAAGCAGCCACACAGTAGACATTCAGAGTTTCATATCACAATAGTTTTATTTATTTTTTGTTAGCTTAGTTAGTCAGGGATAGCAGCCTCTGACCTAACCATTGTGAAGCCTGCAATGGTTAAAGAGGAGAACTGCTTGCTTGTTCAGTCTACTCCAGTCAGAGCGTTAGGAGGGACCCCACTAGAAATACCTTTGACAAGGGCTCACCTTGGCTGGGAAGGTGAAAAAGGAAGCAAGAAAGTAGATGTGTTTGAGGATATCCCTGCAGATGTCCTGTTAGGGAATGGTTTCCATAATGCAGTACCTTGTGTGCATGCAGTGACATGCAGTCACGCTTGGAGACAAGCATGTGGGTCTGGTAGCCTGAGGGGGACACAGACATACCTCACACTTGAAGCCTGGACTAGTGAGATGGCTACTTCAGGGAGGGAGCTATTCTGTAGCAATGAGACTGAAGGTGAGCCACAGCTGCTAGTTGGTACTGATATTTCCCTGGACAGAGTGACTGCAAGAGCAGAGGTGAGTAGAAGTATCCAGACTGACAGTGAGACACTATTGTCAGAGGATACCAGACTTCCTGTGGAAGGGGAGCTGGAAAGGGTTGCAAAGATAGAGTTGAGACAGGCTCAGCTCTAAGATCCTACATTATAAGGTTTGAATGAGGTAGCTAGGGTGACCCCTGATTCTCAAGGAAAAGGGGATTCCATATACTGGAACAAAGGGTTACTGTATAGGGAATGGACCACTGAGGGAGGGCTAGAGGATGAGAGAATACAGCAGTTGGTAGTGCCAAGAACCTACCATGTGTCACTTCTAGCCATAGCCAATGGCATTCCCTTTGGAGGTCATATGGGCATAAAGCATACCAAGAGACATATTATGTAGAACTTTTATTGGTCTGGGATTGCAAGGGATGCAACAGGATACTGCAGGACCTGTGACTAGTGCCAAAAAGTAGGCAAGGCAGAAGACAAGGTCATAGCTCCTTTAATGCATTTGCCTGTGATTAAGGAGCCATTTCAGATGGTAGCTATGGATATTGTGGGGCCTCTGAGTAGCTCAAGTTCCACAGGGAAGAATCATATCCTAGTGGTAGTAGATTATGCTACCAGATACCCCAAAGCAGTGGCCCTGTCCTCCATTGAGGCAGAAAAGGTGGGAAAGCTTTGTTACAGATTTTCAGCAGGATAGGTTTCTCAAAAGAAATACTGACTGACAGAGATGCAAATTTCATGTCAGAACTGTTGGCTTGTCTGTGGAAGCACTGTGGGGAGAACCTAAAGACCACCACTTAACATCCCCAGACTAATGGTTTGGTGGAGAGGTTAAACTCTTCACTAAAGACCATGCTACTGGCCTTTGCATACCAGTTTAAGAAGGAGTGAGACAAATATTTGCCCCATCTGTTGTTTGCTTATAGAGAGGTGCCCCAGGAATCCACATGTTTCTCACCTTTTGAGTTGCTGTATGACCATAGGGTGAGAGAACCTCTAGATTTGATTTGCTATGAGAGAGAGGGTGAGTGGGAATCCCAGCAGGAGTCTGTTGTGGCATATATCCTATACCTCAGGACAAGGCTCAGAGATCTCATGGGCTTGACCCAGGTGAACCTGGCAGAAGTTCAACAGCAGAAGAAGGTCTGGTATGACAGGAATGCTTGAGACAGAGAATATGCTATGGAGCAGCAAGTTATGGTTCTCATTCCTGTCAGACACAATAAGCTGCAGGCTTAGAACATTTGATTACCGGGAGAGTCTGACTGAGTGGGAACCCATTTTCAGTGGAGGCCCAGGGACAAAAGCTCAAAAAAAGTAAAATAGTTTAGCAACACACATTCAACACATGTAAAGCCAGTTTCTCTTATCTGATTTTCACTCTTCTCCATTGTTAGCACCCTCACTAGTAGTAACACTCCCATTCTATAATTCTGCTTTCAATGCCTTCACCACCATCAGTTACTACCAATTAACATATTATCCCCTATGGTTTACCAGCACCAAATGTATACACTGTTAACACACCCTCCTACAAACGTTAACTCCTACAAACACAGAATTGTGCAATATCTGCTGAGCCTTCATTATCTTCCTCTGTATGTTACTCCATGTACAACCCACCCTTTCCATTAAAACACCTCCTGTAGTTCACACTCCTCTTAATGCAGATCTACTCAAAACATTCTTTACTACTATGCCAGAAACCACTACCCTCACAATCCCTATGACTAGTTCAAATACAAAAACAACAGACTAGAAATTCAACTATACTCATGCATGCCCTCAGACTCAACCTGACACAACACCCAACACCTCAATTGTTTGGAAGTGGCTCACAATAAAAAAAATTCAGATTTACCATCAAACTTACATCCATAATGCCGACTCTTCTTTTACAGAGCTATGTGAAATCAAATCCCAGTCCACAACGGTCATCAAAAAACATTTTAATATTGCAGTGGTTAATGCAGGAAGTATATTGAACATGCTGGAACAAATACAATTATTTATGAATAAAAATCCCAACCTGAACTTAAAATTTCCAAATTACACTCACCTGTTCAGTGCTAGAGCAGGTAAAAGTATAGGAGGAGGTACCCTCTTTATTATAAAAACAGCCTGCAAGCATATTTTCCAACAACAAAGCTCATCAACAAATAACCATACTGCTAAGTGGGTATTTGTTTCTCTCAGAATGCATAACTACAACATCCTTACTTTGGCAATTGCTCATCTAACCTCCTCCCACCTGACATCATAAAGTTTAAAACACTACTTTCACACATTCAGGGACCCCAAGACACCCATGAAAACATAGTCATCTTTGGTGACTTCAACAATAATATTTCAAAATCACAAAACTTGTGACCTCATAACAGGTTTCACCCTTACTCAACTAGTGAAATACTTCAGTTGGCCAAATTCAAACTCTAGAAACCACAAGTTACTATATCTACTCTAACGAAGTAGCTGACTATAATAAGTAATATTAACATTATAATACTTTCCAACTAACATTCTACTTCTCTCTATCAGTGGTCACTTCCCAATCACCTTCTGTATAAAAACATCCCTAAAAAGGCGCCCCACAATTATTCACCTTTCATTCTTAGACTTAACATCACATTAAAAGGCCACACAGTGAACTATCCCATGTTCAGTAGCATAACCTACTAGCAGATCCTGATCCATCTTCTGTTGCTATTTCTTAGACCAACTTGCTAATTAGGCTGCAAGACAAATATTACTGTAAAGTCACTAGGTTTAAAAAAAACTTTCTGTAAAATATTGCAAACAAAATAACTGAAATCTCTCTAAAAACTTTGGCCTTGAAAAAGATGGAAAACATCACCATCAGTAGAAAAATGCTATCATTTTATTCTTCTACAAAACCAAGGAAAGAAATTCACAAGACAACACAAAGCAAGCTCGAAAAAAATGCAGACATTAATTAATGACATTACAGGCTGCACCCCCAAAATGGCAGCTTGCAGAAAGACTCTATCATAACACTTACAGGCTACATTTTACCATCTGATTTCTTAAAGGAAGTCTCCTTTAAGTCTCACTCTTCCCTTCTCCCAAATCCCCTGGACAAGCCACTACCCCCTCAAAAAAAAAATAAATAAATAACTACAGACCTCATCAGTGATTTGTCTCCTTACTACTTAATCTCTACAAAAGACATAATTTAGAAATTAAAAAAAATCCCATCTAATGCTCCAGCAGGTGTTTATGGACTCTATCCTTATTTATTTATTTTGCTCTGCAAAGATTATACACTTGTACCTTTAAATAACCTCTGCAACTTAGGCATCACCACAAATACCATGCAACCTTTGGAAAATAGCCAATGTTACTCTCCTCCCCAAAAGATCTGATCCCCAGCTCAGCAAACATCTTCAGACCCATCTCTCTCCTTCTCACTCTAGGAAAGATTTCATGAAAATATAATCTAATCCATTACCAGGTAGCCCAATTCTTCCAAACCATGAGTTTTGGTTAGGGAGATCACAATGGCTGCCTTCTTTATACCTACAGATGACAGCCTTTAAAACAGAAACAAGGGTAGTCTAACTGGACTCATTTTTATTGACTTAGCAAAAGTATTTGACACTGCTGATCACCCACTTCTTTCTAACTCACTCATTGCTAACTGTCATTAACCTGCAAATTAGTCAGTGGTTTTAAGACTTTCTAATGGATACTTAAAAGTTCAAATTGGCTCAAACTCTTCACTTGCTACCCATCTTACCAAGAAGGTGCCATAGGGTTCCATTCTATTCGTATACTATTGTACCTATTTGTCAGCCAACTTTCGTTAGGCCATCATGTGTTACACATTAGTCACTGTACTGAATATATGGTTATTTATAGGTCAGGCCTTCCCCTGGAGCAAGACATTTTAAATGTTAGTAACTAACTAAAACCACACAAACTCATACCAAATATAAAGAAAATAAACAATTTATTTATTTATTTTTTTATTTATTTTATTTTTTTTATTTACATTTCTTATCTGGGAAAGCCTGACTGGATACAGGTCTATTTTCAGCTGAGGCCCAGGGAGAAAAGCTCCATATAACAATAAGTACATGAGAGAAAATATAAGCAAACATATAAGCAAATATATAAAAATACATATGTTCACCCATAAAAGAAATACATATGAGCATATATACAGTAGTTATAAACAAGTTCTTGTAAGGAAATTCATATAGTATATTATACATGATAATGATTGAAAAATACAAAAAAAAAAAATCACATATATATTTTTTTAATTAGAAGATAGGTATTTGTTCTATACAGTATATGTCATTTGAATCCGAAAGGTACATATCATCAGATAAACAAGTATACCAGGGGAAAACAGGTGATCCCTAATGGAGTCCTTGCAACAGTGCAGTGGGGTGGATTAGCCAGGGGTGTAGCATGAACAAAGCCAGTTGTTTGTATAGTGGTTTTTCAGGCATTTTTTAAATTGGGTAATAGAGGTGTTAGAAGTAATTTGGCTTGGGAGAGAATTCCAGGTTCTGGCAATAGTGCAAGCAAAGAGAGATTTACCAGCATCATTTTTGTGTTTGATGACATTTATGAGGTTTTGGTTAGTAGATCTTAAGGCTCTAGTGGTGATGTAGGGCTGGATTAGTTGCTGAAGACCTGGGGTTTATCAGGAAGGTAGTAGAGCTTGTGTGCTATTGAGAGTTAATTGAGTAGGAGTAGGTGAGGCAACTCCAGCCAGTTGAGTCGCTTGAGGGATAGACAGTGGTGGGATCTATAAGAGGTGTCAGTCGCAAACTTGGCTATCTTGTTGTAGCAAGATTCCATTTTGTTTAGTTCTATGCGGTGGAGATTAGTCATGATGGGGGAGGCATAAAGGAGGATGGATAAGAGGTGAGTTCTTGCAATAGTGGCTTCGGTATGTTTAGTGATGAAGTGTTTGTTCCTATAAAGAAGACCATGGTTTTTGTTTACTTTCTTGATTGTTTGTGCTATGTGTATGTCGAACTTTAGATTGTTGTTGATTTCAACGCCTAGCAGTTTTGTGTGTGTTGTTGGCGTGATCTGAGTATTGTCTTTGGATTTTATGGTAAATTCAATGTTTAGAGAAGGAGATCTACCAGGACTAAAGAGCATTAGTTTGTTTTTTTTTGGATTAAGAATAAGTTTAATGTTAGTGAACCATGCTTCAGCTAAAGTAAAGCTATTTTGAGTTAGGGTTTGCAGCTCATTTAGGGTGGGTCGGCGCATATAATAGTGATGTCATCTGCATATTGCACTATTGAGGCAGAGAGGGAGGATGAAGATATCTGGTTTGTAAATAGGGAGAACAGCAAACAGCAAAGCACTGAGGATGGAAGCCTGAGGGACTGCTATGGATACTGGTAATAGGGGGGACAATTGGTCTTGCCATAGAACTGCTTGCTGATGGCTTGATAAGTAACAACTGAACCATGATATAGTGGAGGAGCTTATGTTAAGGGTAGATAGAGTTTCGAGAAGTATACAGTGGTTAAACATATCAAATGCTTTAGATAAATCTAAGAATATGGAGGATACGAATAATCCCTTGTTCCTATGGTGACTGACTATGTTGGTAAATGAGAGTAATGCTGTGGTGGTGCTATGGGAAGGTCTGAAGCCATGCTGAGATTTGGATAGTAGATTGTTATTTAAGAGGTACTCCATTAGCTGAGAATGAACAACTCTCTCTAATATTTTTGATAATGGAGATAGAATCGTGATTGGGCGATAGTTTGTGAGCGCAGGAGAATTACCTCCTTTGTGCAGTGGAATAATATGCGATATTGCCCATAAGTCAGGAACTTTACATTCTGATATAGACCTATTTATGAGAATAGATACTGGATAAGCTATAGCATCTGCCGTTAACTGAAGGAAGTCTGCTGGAAGATTAGCAGTGGCTAGTGTGGTTGGTTTAAGTTTTTTGAGGAGTTTGGGTATTATCTTAGTGGGCACTGGTTGTAGAGAAAAGCTGGGGGAGAAGTTTAGTGAACTGGGGTGGGTAGGGTAGCTGTTGAATTGGGCCACTAGTACTATTTGAGGTGTTGGCAAGAGCATGGACTGTTTTGGTAAAGTAGTTGTTAAATTGAGTGGGGGTGTCCTCCTGGTTGTTTGGTAATACAGGGGTAGGGGTAGTGGCTTTCCCTGGGTGAAGTAAACTATTTATTGTGGCCCAGAATGTTTGAGGGTTGTAAGCATATTGCTCCTGCATGGATTTGTAGTAATTAGTTTTGTCAAGTTTAATTTGTCTTTTGGCTTAGTTGCAAAGTTCCAGATAGTTCTGTCTCAATGTAGTGGTTTGGGATTTCTGGCATTGTAACCAGGCTTTGTCCCTTTCTTTCATTATAGTTTTAGTATCTTTTGCTAGCCATGGGGCATAGTTAGTTTTGACTCTGATGGTTTGGGAGAGTGCATGATAGTTTTAAGATTTTTAGGAAGGTCGAGTTGAAGTATTGCACAGCTTCATCTAGGTGTAATTGTTTTAGGGGAGTTCAATTGCAACATTTTAGTGCATTTATTAGGTTGTTGGCTCTGAAGGACTTTTTGTTGCGTACTACTCTAAGGATGGGTTGGTTAATGTGTTGGGATCTGTTCCTAATTAGATAAATTGTGTGATGGTTGCTGAGACTGTCAGGAAGACAGCTTGACTGATGTGCGAGAGTGGGGTCAGATAGCAGAATCCAGTCTAGGATGGCCTAGCATTTGGTTGTCTTGTCAATTCTAGTGGGAGTAGATATAATTTGGGTGAATCCATGAAGGTTAATGTAGATAGAGGAATTGTGGCTGGTAGAGTCAGACCAGTCAATATTAAAGTTACCTAATAGTATGGTCTCTTGTGGAAGGGATGTTGTCATCCAGTTTAGCAGGTTTTCCATTATAGTAATATTATTGCCTGGTGGAATATAGCCATCTGTAATAATTATGTGTTTGTTGGAGTTTAGTTTTAATTTAGCAAGAATTAGCTCTACATCTTCGATTTCTTCGGAATTACAATCAAATTGTTCTATAGTGAGATGATTTTGGAATAATATTGCTACTCCTCCACCCTTTGTCCCTAACCTATTTGTACATATAATATTGCAACCAGGGGCAGTGATCTCATTATTGTGGTGTTCTGCTTTAAGCCAAGTTTCAGTTAACACGGCGATATCTGGTTTGTATACTGCTAAAAGGGCATGAAGGTCCTGAATTTTGTTAAGTATACTTCTTACATTTAAGTTTAAAAGGAAGAGAGATGAGGTAGATCTTAGATATAGAGGATTTGGTTGACTTAAGTTTGAGTTTTTTGATGTATTGGGTCCTGGATTAGGGTGTATATCTCCACAGCAGGTGAGTTTTTGGAGAAGGTATAGATAGAGTTTAGTTAATTTATGAATTATTTTGGTTTGTTTTTGGGAAGAGTGAGGGTTATTTTTGTTTGTTGGCTTACTATATAAGTAGGAAAAAGGTTGGGAGGAGGTACAGTCGCATGGTGATATAGGGAAGTTTTTTTAGTTTTATCATATTGGCTATGGATTCTGTCTGGCCTGGTGGTGGAGTATTGATATAATGTTTCGTGTGGTAGGGAGAGAAGATGGGAAGTGTGAATAGAGAAAAGATAATTAATGGGTATAGTAAAGCTTTTAGAAGTTGGGTATTATGTGGAGAGTACATCTTATATAGTATCTGAAGGAGTGGGAAGTGACTAGGAGTAATTTGTTAAGCTGAAAAGGTTAGGTCGTGTGTGAGAGTGCAGTATACAGGGTGTGGTGAGGTAATGTGCTATGGGGTATTATAGGTGTGATGTGACTGGGCAATTGGGAGTAAGAGATGATTGTAGGGTGTGGTCAGTAACTATACGTTTAAGTGATATGGGGGTACATGGGAATGGGGGTTGGGTAGGGGAGCGAAGTGAGCCCGAGTGTTAGTGAGGGCGAATGGAGTGGGGCAGCACCATCCTGAAGGTGAAGCAGTTGCTGAAAGAAAAACAATCAGTGAGAATATAAGGTACTTCAGTACAGGAGAGATATGCTCTTAGGTTTAATGGTTTACTTTTTTATTTATGCACAAATCTATGGGAAGGGATTGAACAGTTGTTAAGCTGGGAGAAAGTCTAGGGAGATGAGTTGGTAGACTGTGGTAGGGAAAAGAGAGGCTATGGGTCTGAGGTAGTGGATAGTAAATCTGTGTGAGTGAAAGAAGTGTGAGTGAAAGAAGTGTGAGTGGGGAATAGACTGAAGAAGTATATAAGAGGTATGAGTGGTTATTCCTTTAGGAGACAGGAGAGTAAAGGGAAAAAGCTAGCAGAGTGAGTGGCTAGGTATGAGGCTAGGTATGAGGGTAGATAGGTTGGAGAAACCACTTAAAGGCTTGAGAGAGCAGAGGTAGAGGGGTGGGGGGGATGCAGAGATGTGCGGTAGCTGACCAGGGGCAGTACTTTTCAAAAAGGCACAAAAGAAGGATAGGAAGTACAGGATTAGTTGTAGGTGCAATATAACATACGTTTTTCTGTAACTGCATTGTTGCTGGAGAGGAAGTTCCACCGATGGATCAATACTCTTGAAAGGGAGTGGGTGCTAACTGAATCCCTACAAAGGCTGGCTAAAGTCTTGACCAACTGGGCCATCACTCGCAACAACAGAGAAACTTTAGAAATAGTTCAGAGTTACAGATATCTTGGAATTCAGCACGAATACACACTTTATTTTCAATATCACATACATGTCACATAATCCAAAGTCAACAAACTCCTCTTCTGGGCAAGGAAAATTTCCCACTTCTTATCTCCTGCAGAGAAAAAGCAACCATTAGTAAAGGTGTCTTACTCCCTCAGCTGGAGTATGGTTTACTAGTTATTTCCTCAGCCTCAGAGAATAAACCTACTGCACTTCAAACTACATCAAGACAATATATTTAGGTGGGTCTATATCAGTTCATTGAAGATTAATTTCAGTGAACCTGACTTCATCGACCCCAAGCCACTGAACTTCACTTCTGTGAACATTCACATCGAAAAAAGAGTTCACCAGGGAAAGAAAGCACTTGGCCAACACCACAGTGGAACACACACCACAGTATGTCAAACCCACCCAAGTGAGGGGGCTGCACCCCCCACATCCCCTAGTGTGCGGAACCGTGCCTCCACCCACACCTATATACAACAACTCCTAGATCACACTAACGTGAGGAAAAGGGAAAATTTGTGCTGTTGGCCAACTGCTTCCTTTCCCTACTTAAATCTTTCACTGATGTGAACATTCACGGAAATGAAGTTCAGTGGTTTGAGGTTGATGAAATCAGGTATGCTAAAGTGAAATCTTTGACGAACTGATATAGACCTGTGTAGGTTTATAACCTCCTTGCCAAGAGAAGAACATCACTGAACCACTCTCACTAAAGCCAAATGGTTACTTTCTGCTCATCCTTCTCCTGGGAACTCTTTTAGATTTATCAACATGGAGAGATTTCTCTTCTTTGATAACAGGCTTGCAGAAAGAGCCCTACCACAATATAGGCTATTTTATCTTTATGCAGCTACTCCTAATGTACAAACTCCTCACTCTAAAGTACACAGAACATACATTTTATCCTAGCCCCTAAAATCTGGGAAATCTGTACCAGAACAGTTAACATCCAATTTAATTTTCAAAATGTTCTGTCATGATGTACCCCCTCAAATAAGAAAATTGTAACTGCTTCAAAAATGGATAAGTCACCTAAAATGAAACATTCCCTCCTCAAATGCATAAGTCTAGTCACTACATTTGTCAGTTTGCTGATATTTCCTCAGCTTCTTTGCTGCACACTATGCACATCTCCTTCCTTCCCCACATTATTTCCATCCTTAGGCAATACTCATTCCACTCAACAGTCTTCTTTCCCAACCATCTCACATATAGTTGTGGACCTGTGACAGTAACCTGGCTGCCCGTTGTAGATACACATTTCATTTTCTTTACATATTGATTTGATCTGTAAGTTTTCTTTGATATGTCTGCCCTCTTGTACAATGAAAATAAAAGTTGTGTTGTAATCTGTATTATACAATTCCTCCCTATTAATATTCTAAAATGTGCATGCTGATTGGCCAGCCCAACCAGCGTGCCCATTGTAAGTCCCACAATATACCAACGGAAAAAGGTCCGGTCACCCAGACTTTTTTCCATTGGTATAAACTGCCCCAAAACTTTTTTTTTAACAATAAAAAAAGAGAGACTTTACTTTCTCCATTGCTTCAGTTTCAAAGCCTTGATGTACTGGGTATGCGTAGGAACGCAAGTCCCATACGCATGCGCAGTACATCAAACACAGACTCAGTATGCCACAACTGGCGGAAGAACAGCAATCTGCCGTTATACAAAGACATTATTTAAGAAAAGTAATTTTTTTTTTCTTAAATAATGTCATTGTATAATAGCAATAACCAACCCCATGATTGTGGTATATTGAAGATTTACCCACGGTTGCCTTTGTTTAATCACTCGAGCTTCGCCCATGTGATTAAACCACACCAACCATGGGTAAATCTTCAATATACCACATCACATTGTCGGTTATTGCTTAATTATACAATTGCTCTACAGGGATACATGCAGATGTTTGTATGTACTGCATTATACACTTTTGAAAGACAGAAATTATTGTAGTGTGCAATTCAAAGGTTTTGCCATCTCTGTTATTTTCTGTTTCGTGAACCTGAAAATGGTCCATTGGAATCAGCTTTTTGCAAATACAGAATTAAATAAATAAATAAATACAATTCCATGGACATTAGTGGACAAGACTGGTGTTGCTCAATTCCGTTTTCATATAACTGCCCCAGCCTGGATGAATACCAGTATTAGAAATGAAAAGTAAATACCTCACATAAACCTGGACTTGGAAAAAGCTCTCAGTTTAAATATCCAGAATATCCCCCATCTGTCATATATTCATTCAAATCCCACTAAAGGATTTTTCATGGTTGTTTGATTCAAATTTTAGAAAAGGAAAAGTAACCCTTTGAACAGTGGCAGCATTTTCCTATTATTTCTACACATCACCTCCTCTGTCTAACGTGTTCTGAGATATGTAATTTAGATATTTAGCCATTTTGTTAGCAAAAAAAGTACTGAGCAAATGCATGCCATCATATAAAAGACATCACTATGTTTGTAACTCATGCGTTGTCTGATATTATTTATCCAGGTAACATTCATTGATGTGGACATTTTAGGTAATTTAACAAGTCCAACCAGCAAGGCCAAAACACTGTCCCTTCATATATATTACAAGTTACCTCTGAAGGTCTAAAGTTTACTGGTGCAGACCTGGGCTTTGCCAGGGAAATCTTTGAGTGTAATGGCAGTGTTTGCACATTCTGCCCCCAGGTTTCTAGCTAGAATTCTGCTTTGCCCCTTTAACCAGTCACTGACTACAACACGCTCTTTGGTTTGTAAATAAAAATATATTGCTTAGCTAGAAAGGCCCTAAAGGTAACTTACCAAGAAAATCAAAGGCCTTAAATCTTTCAACTATCCTGATAGGTTAGCACAGCCCTCATTGTACTCACTAGCAAACAGGCTGTTCCAAGGTGACCTGTGCCTTGCTTTTTTAAGTTATAGAAGACCCAGTCCTATTTAATCTTCTCTTTCTTTGCAAAATCAGTTGCTCTACAGTCACCCAAACTAGAAAGTTAAATCTACACCAACAAATTAACAATATTCATGAAAAAGGAATATCCCCAGCCTATGAAATACATTACACCTACAGGGCAAACAGAGAAGAACTTTGACTACCTTTGAGGCTACTCTGGATGAGTGTATAGGTATATACAAATTAACACCAGGACTATGTACAAACCTGCTCGGTTTGTGGTATTAACATTATCATGTGCTTGACAAGGGAGGCACATACTTTTAAGTGTTTCTGCTTAAAGATGTATATGAGCAGGTGTCATATGGTCCTTGTGATCACTTGCATAGATTTGTTCCTGTGTTCTTGAGGTGAACTTCCTGCTCACCACCTTCCCCATCTCCTGTAGTAACTGTGTGCCTAAGCACTACATCTCTATGTTTTTTTCTTTACAAGTATCCAGTTACCAGTGCACTTGGGGAACTGAAACTGTAAGGTTTTACTGCACACATATTGGTAAAATGCAAAGTTTGATTTCTTGACTTTTTTCAGGACCCTATACTTCAACCACATAATCACTCAAAAAGATAGGTTTCTTTAAAAAATGTAGCTGCTGAGCTGTTCTTTAGTCCATATGAATTTCCTCCATTTAACAGTAGCAGTGCATTTGACATGAAGCAATGATTTTGCAAGAAACTACCTTCACATTTTCTGGCATGCTTGCAACAGCATTCCTGTGTCATGCAAGCTTCTTTGCTAATTAACCGCCTTTCAAAATCACACCATAAGTTCATAGGTTCATAGGAAGGTACTAGGCTATCAGCCCTGGGGGCTATATAAGCCCAGCCAGAAAGGTACCCTGGCTTTTGCCAACCAAGAAAATTATTTTCCTGTGCCACTGTCAAGCAGAGCCACATAAGTGATCCCTGGGGTGAATTTCCTATTTCCCATCCAATCATCAAGATTTTTCTTGAAGAGTGCTAATGAGGGGCTCTGTTTGACATAGATAGGTAGTCTGTCCCAGAGTATGGGAAGTCTCTGGGACAGGAATCTATTCCTCCAGCATGTTCTATTTATTGTGGTGACAAGGTTTAGGTCCCTAGAGTGTGTAGCTTGGAGAGATTGGGATTTCTTTAAGTTGAGCATGTCCAACAGCTCTGGGTTTGACATAACTTTGTATGTTAGGCAGAGATCACCTCTGAGTAGGCGATATGCGACGGAGTAAAGCTGGAGTTTTTTGAGATGGTCTGCGTAGGGCATCTGTTTGAGGCCGGTAATTCTCTTTGTGAGGTATTTCTGTGGCCTATCCAGTTGTTGTAGATGTCTTGTGAGGTATATATCAAAAGGGAAGGTTTATATTATATCCTCGAATGCTTAAAAAAGCGAACGCTGATTGATCGAACTTATTTTTGAGAAACTGCAAAATATCGAAACAGCAGAAACTCACATTTTTTTCCTTTGGAAAGAATTTGGTTGTCCATTTCTGTTGCTTCGGTATTTTCAGTGTTATGATGGAAAGTTACCGGTCGGATTCAGGTAAGTGTGCCATTGTGTGGATGTGAGTGTTAGGGTGATTTAGGTGAGTTAGGGTTAGGGCTCTGGTTAGGTGTGTGTGCGATTGAGTGGACATGAGGGTTAGGGCAGATTTAAGTGAGTTAGGGTTAGGGAGCGGGTGAGGTGAGTGTGCGATAGTGACGGACCTTAGGGTTAGGGTTTGGGTTAAGGTAAGTGGGTAGTTAGTGGTGTGTGCATAGTTTAGTGTAGGGTTAGGTATCAGATTTTAGGTATATGTGTGTGGATTTCTGTTTGTTTGGTGCGCTTGTGTTGTGTGTATGTGTTTTGGGAAAAAAATCGCTGATCTGACAGTTCGAGATTGTAAGCTTTCGCTTAAATTAGGTCGATCAATCAGCATTCACATTTTTAAGCATTCGATGATATAATATAGACCCCAAAAGGGACGTTGTACTCTCTAATGCGTCTAATGAGTGATGAGTAGAGGGGAACAATGACCTCTTTTTTTCTGGATGAGAAACCTTTTGTGATAAGGGTGTGCCATGCAGAAGGATTTCCTGACCACAGTGGAGATGTGATTATCAAAGGAGAGACTACTGTCCAGCTGTGTCCCAAGGTCTCTTATCACACTTTTGGTGTTAAGTATACTACCGCCTATGTTGTAGTTCATGGGTATAGAGTTTTTACCAAAGGGGATGACAATGCACTTTTTGGCATTGAGCTTGAGGCCATGGCTTTGACACCAGACATTTGTCTCAGTGAGGCCCTTTTGTAGGATGTCCACATTGTTAAGAGTTTCGATTATGGCTCCTAGTTTGCAATCATCTGCGAACTTCGTTAGCAAAAGACCTTCTGTGTTAGCCTGTACTTCAGAGAAGTAGATACCAAACAGGAGAGGACCCAGGAATGAACCTTGTGGTACTCCACTTGTCACTGGTCTGAAGTCGGATTTGGAGTCTGCTACTTTCACAGTGTTGGTTCTGTCAGTGAGCCAGTTGGCAACCCATCTTGTGACATAGGGATTTATACCTAGTTTAGTGAGTTTATATATAATTCCAGAGTGGGGGATGGTGTTGAAAGCCTTGGCAAGATCTAGATAGGCTGTGTGAACCACCTTACCTTCATCTACAGCTTTGGTGACTGCTTCAAAGAAGTCTGTCAGGTTTAGGAGACATGATCTACCTTTTACAAACCCGAACTGGGTGGGGTCCAGAGTTTGGTGATTACCAATGTCTTTGTTTATAAGTTCCATGATGATACGTTCCATGGCCTTGCAGACCAGGCTCATCAGGCTAATGGGGCGGTAGTTCCTGGGGTTCATGGTGGCTCCCCCCATGTGGAGTGGGATAACCGTCGCTGTGTGCCATTCAGCAGGCACAAAGCCTGAGGTGAGGCTATGATTCAACATGGTACTTAGGTGGGCTGCCAGTTCGTTCTGTAGTTCATGTAGAACGCAGCCTGGGATGTTGTCTGGTCCCATGGATGCTGTGTTCTTGGCTTTGGAGAGTGTGTTTTTTACCTGTGCAGCCTTGATTACAAGAACTTTGCATTCTTCTGGTATAGAGATGGGCTCTTTAGGGGGTGAGAGGGGGATAAAGTTAGCAATGAACCTATCTGCCAGGATGTTGGCAATATCAGTTGAGTCTGTATATTTAGTGCCATTGTGCTGTAACTCAGAGCAGATCTGATTGTTGCCATTGAGATTCTTGACATAGCTATAGAATGCTTTGTGGTTGTCTTTAGAATCAGTGGTGATTTTGTTTTTGTAACTAGCTTTGGAGGATTTTATGAGGGATCTCAGCTTCTTACTGAGGCTGGCCAGGGAGCTCCTCCACTCATGGGATTTTACTCTCTTTTGCAACAGTTTCTTCCTTCTGTTGTACAGTTTGTTTATGGCAGGGGACCTTTTTTTGGAGCATAGCGTCTTGGTTCTATTTTGGATAGCATGATCCATGCACTCATGTAAGTGCTTATAAAGTGCAATTGTGTAGGATTCAGTAGTCGTAACTGTATTGTCCATCTGCATGGGTGTCATGAAGTTCACCACTTCTGTCTTAAGAAGCATGGAGTTGGCTTTGGAGAACTTTTTTACCATAGTTTCCTTAATCGGGGGTGGGGGCAGGATGTGTATATCTAGGTTAATTAGCTTATGGTCGGATCAGACCAATGAGGCGTTGACTTCAGGTGTGGAACACCAGTCACTCATGTTGGTAATGACTAGATCTAGGATATTGTTGTCCATGGTGGGGGTGTGGATAAGTTATTCCAGGGAATTTGAGTTTATGAATTCCAGAAAGCGTTGAGTGAAGGAGTTGTTACATGAGTAGTTTTCCCAGTTGATGGTGGGGAAGTTGAAATCACCCATTATTTGGGTGCTTGGTTGAACCCTAATATTTTCCAGTACATCAAGAAAAGAGGAGTAGGAATCCTGAGGCATGGTGGGGGATCTGTAGCAAGCTACAATTTGGATTGCAGTTTTGCCTTGAGTTAGTTGCACTTGGATAACCTCGGCTGCATTATGCTGAGCAACTAGCCTGGAAGTGTGGATATCCTTAATGAATATGGACACACCTCCACCTTTGGTGTTCCGGTCCAGGTTACATGGCCGAAAAGTGTGGTATGAGTTATAGCCTGGTAGAGCAGGGGTGCTCTCTGGAGCCTTGAACCAGGTCTCTGTCACTACACAGATATCGATGTTCTCCATTTTAAGGAGTGCCTCGAGTGAGTGCATTTTGAGATTTAGACTTCTAGCATTGAGTAGCATCACCCTCAGTTTTTGCTTGACTGTTCCTGTTATGGTGGTGAATTTGTCATTTGAACCTTGCCTAAAAAAGGCACTATAGGGGCGGCAAGAACCTTAGCCAGTATCCGGAATCCCAGGGGTGACAGGTGCAGGCCATCTCTGGCAAAGCATCGTGGTCTGTTGACCATGTCATCCCAGGCAGACAGATACTGGATCCCTTTAGAATGACACCAGAAGCTCAGCCAATTGTTGAAGTCAATCATTTTGTCCTTGTACTGCGGCATCATTCTGGGTGATGGCAGAATGCTACTCAGGGTTAGGGTCATACCTGCCTGGGCTACAAGATCGGAGAGCTCTTCCATGTGTCTTTTCATGTAGTCCAGGGAGGTACGTCTCAGGTCATTCACACCAACATGGACAAAAACAGAGTCATATTTGTACTTGTTGTCGAGTGATCTGAGTGCATGGGTTATGTGGCGGATCCTGGCACCTGGCACCTGACAGGCAGCTGAGATACAAATATATGCTTCCCACTCTAGCAATATTCAGTACTTCGCACCTGTTTAAATATGAGTTAAACATTCTGTTTATGCAACACTGCAATGGTTACATGTCCCTTCTTTCAAATAAGAATACACTTTCTAACTTCCCTCCTTGGCTGTTGTATTTTCAACAATTATAGTGCTCTGATACAAATAATCACTGGAAAGTTGAAACGTGATATTACTGCCCTCTTCCAGCAGTAATAGAAAATACTTGTCCTTTTTGTATTGGATAATGACCTCATTTGGAGATACAGACAGGAAGAATGAGTACACCACTAGTCCTCTTTTCTTCTTCTTCTTCTTCTTCTTCTCCCTCAGTAGTTACTGTACAACCGTTTGTAATCTTGCTCATTTATTTCAGTGAGTAGTTTGAAATCCATTTGTCTTTTAGACTCTGTCGTCCCTGCTGGCTCCAGCCCTAACCATACCGCTAAACCTCTGATCATTGAAACGATCAAGCTAACATTTAAAAAGTCATAACAAAGAGTTGGAAAGAGCAGCACTCTCTTATTTTTCAGAAATGAAAGTATGCAAATACTAGACCATATGAGGAATTCTGTATAAACTTAAGTCAATTTTTTAATAATTTATACAAACTTAAAATGGATCTACCTTTATGAATAAAATCAGTAAATCTAGGAGGAACACAACTAGATATAAAGTCAAAAAATCATAGTACTATGCCTGTCTCATAGTAGCCGAGATGTATGGCCCCAAATGTGCAATTAATTTCCTTTGTGCCCGGGACTATGATGATGGTAACTGCCCTGCTGTTACTCCCATTCATTCCTGTCAAATGTTTGCCCAGACTTTCAAAACCAGTCCGACAACTTTTACTTTGATACCACTGCTTGGTTTTGTATGTAACTGGACATTTCTATTCTTTTTAATCAAGGATTTACTCATGATAGGTGCGTTGAAGCCGCTCAGTTACAAATGGTGCTTATTTCTCCGTAGACATATTCTTGTGCTCTTTTACTGGTAATCACTCCTAGCTCCCATCCCTCCAAGTTCCCCATCTTTGTTCCATTTACATTTTGCCTCAGCTGCTCAATGTCCATTCTGTTGTTCATATTATCTCATTAATACAAATTACTTTGCTGATATCCTGGTTTAAGTAATATTTTGCTACTGTGCTCATAGCAGTTTTTAAAACAACCCTAAACTGGATGTTGCACTTAAACCACAATGGATGAAGTAACCAACAGGATACACCACGAGAATACCAAAAAGTAGATAAAGCTTCTTTATTCCACAACAAATAAAAAGTAGAAGATAAGCGCTTTTGCGTGCTTCATGCACGCTTCATCAGATCTATAAAACATAGTTATTCAAGCACTTATATAGTAAATAAACCATTCAATTCAATAGTAACAATTGGGTAATTAAGCCTGGTAATTGAAATTTAAAGCACCAAGCACCAACTCTGAAGTGTCATCAACTGCAACACTATCAAACTACCCAGCAAATTCAAATAACATAACATTAAATAAAGGCTCAATATATCAATAAAAGAGACAAATGCATAAGTAAATGTCTACATGTCTTTCTATCAAATACATAAAAATACATAAAAATGCATTAATGAAAAATACATATAAAGATATGAAAAATATAAAAATACAGTTACTTTAAACAGCACGTAATGATCACATAAAAACAAATAAGAGGAACGCTATGCTAGTTGTTTTTCTATTGATCACTATCATCACATCCACAAAAATTGTTAATGAAGGGCATGTAAGTGTTTCATGGACCTTACATTGAAATATCTACTCGTCCACGGCTCCATGTCATCTCTGTTCACCTACATAACTTGTGCGCTTATCTTCTACTTTTTATTATTTGTGGAATAAAGAAGCTTTATCTACTTTTTGGTATTCTCGTGCTGTATCCTGTTGGTTACTTCATCCATTCGTGCTGCTGTTTTTTGCCACAGGTTACTTTGGGAGTGTTTAGCGGTAATTTGTTCCTACACTTAAACCACAATGAAGAATATTTTGTGACCTAGTCTAAATCATTATGGACATATGAATAAGTAAGTGGATGTGGGTATGCAATCTATAAAATCTGCTAAAGGCCTCAACTAGCCCATACATGGCTTTCTCTCCGTACTTCTCTCTGCAGCCTTCTACAACATATGTTACATTTCTTTGGACAACTCTCATCAGTTCTTATTCCATAATCCACTGTGGCAAGTTATTCAACAGCCTGATGAATGTTTGCATAAAGATGCTGTTCTTTACATTCATCTTTACTTTGCTATCCTTGATTATATAATATTTACCAGGTCTCTCAATCAGCATTTAGATGCTAGTATTGCATTTGCATTCTGAACTAAACTGCTTTAGCGCTCTCTGATTAACAGCTGTTTGCTACAAATGTAGCAAGCAGTGTGCTACAATTTAAAAAGAAGTAAATGTTTTTTTGAAAGTCCCACCTCAGTGCTCTGTGTGTGGATTGTATCAGTTGCAGTTTAAAAGGAGACGCGTTCTTTTTTTTCCACGTCAGGACTTCAGAACTGAAGCACTTTACCATTCTGTTTATGAACTGTAGTAGCTGTTTGCTACAGAATAAGAGGCAAGACGATTTTTTCTAATCTTAGGACTGCAGAACTGAAGTACTTTAGTGCTCTGAGAATGCTTTCTTATGCTCCTCAGCTAGAGTTGGGGGGGGGGGGGTGGACGCCAGATTTGGTAACGACACTGGGTGCTAGAAAAAATAGCTATACCTCTGATACATGGGATGAAAAAATTAAGTTTGCATCTGTGTGTATACATGTCATGCATGCATGTGAGAGTACTAAATATTTGAATATGTGATTGGTGAAGATTCAAATTGTTGTAACTAGCTCATCAAGCTGCAACCAATCAAAATATGTAAGAAATATAAATATACAGGTTCCATGAAGGAGGAATATCTAAATATACTAAATCTGGGATCATACAACAGCCTGTAAAAAGGCAAACTTTCTATTACTGCTGAACCTAGATTGTTCCAACTTAACACTATGATCACTTGAACAGTCGGTCATTTTTGACACTGATGAACCATCTCTATCCATTGTACAAGCAATGAAGTTAATATCGCCCTATATTTACAATACATTGATCTCATAAAATAAATATAAATTAACCTTCTCACTATACTAAGCATTTTGTGGGATTTTTAAAAATCAAAATAATTCTTTCTGAATATGTTCAAAACAAGCATTTTACATAAATTAAATGTTTCCATCCTTGGAATCATTTGTAACTCTGTCAGAATAACTGCCTGATTTCTTCAGTGGTTTATACATCTGATGAACTTCTTTATTTAGAGATATAACTTCAGAATTCTGTTTATAACTCTTGATTATCGCAATTCTCACAATCTCTATTTTCTTGTAAGATGAATGTTTGTGATAGTTTTAGTGACATCTGTGCACTGGCGGAGTAATTAAGGAGTCTCCCTCCACACCACTAATACCAATGAGGGACGTGCACATTGGGAGCATAACAAGTACACACACAGTAAAGTACAATTTCTCATAAGAGAATACAGAGATCACAGTCAGTCTGGGGCTGTTTTTTCCCTCTCTCTCCAGATCCCCAATAAGACTCCCCAGTGGCACAGCTATAGGGTTAAGATCTCAGCCGAGTGGTCAAGCCAAAACCTCCAGCATCCTCACTGTCCAACTACTGCTTCATGTTCCTGCCCAAGTAGCTGACACACTCACACTTTGAGATCTGATTTATATACAAACACATAGGCACACACAGGCACTCCTGGGGAAGGCTGGCACAGGTTCTCTAGCTATGCCCTCTTCTGCCCAGAATATACAGTAGTACCACTTGCCACTATTCACCCTTATCAGCTGCTATATAGTCCCTTACCAAAGGGTGTCCAATTCTACTGTGCAATGTTACTACTATCCAAATGGTAAGTGTGCCCAAGGCTAAGGCTATTTAGGAGTGGCCTATACAGTGTCACCATATACATGCAAGTACTCTAAGATCTTAAATATCTCTACACAGAACCAGTCACAATTAATAGGTTTAAATATATTTAATAATAAATAATAAAAACACAAGACAATACTCATTAACTCAACACAGTGAAAACAGAGTTCAGAATCACAAGAAATATTTTAAAACAACATTGCAGAACAGTCTCACATAAATACAGAAAACATTTAGACTACTCTTGCTATATTCCTATCTATCTCTAAGATATGCTATGCCCTAAATGTCTTGCTTACAGAGCCAGGCAGATATAGACAAGAAGTGCTGAAGAGATGTTTACAGGTCCAGAACAAAATACAAAATGCCTTGACTTTCTCTGTGAGATAGTTCTTAAATTATTATCAAAATTTCTGCTAGGTTATCTCAGATTATGTAATTCTTGTCACCTCTGCCTATAGTTTCCAGGTCAACAGAAATGTAAAACTTAGCACCTCAGTGTCGAGAATACTTATCTCTTAGAAGCTTGCCTGGAACTGAGAATCATAAAACTGTTAAATACCTTTACCCTTGAAACCTATAATTATCTCTGCCTCAAACAATAGAAATAATTTCCAGCTGCAGACATTCTGTCTTCTAGTTCAATTAAACACACTCGTAAAAGTCTTTATTTATTTTCTCAGAGTTTGCAAGTTAACTCTGCATGTCCCAACTTCTGCTATGAAAACATACATTTGCACAGGTATATACATTTTTGCTCGTCTCCAGCAGAGTGCACTGTGGTTACATTTTTGAAGCTCAGCACATAACATAGTTTAATCATAACATATAATTCTCTTACATTTGTAAGGCAAGCCTGTGGATCATATTAATATTTACAAATGACATAGAATTATTTATAAAATTCCAGCTGGCTGGCTGGAAGCCTTCACAGTTCTGCTTTCTCTTCTTCCTGAAACTTTCATGTTGACATACTTCCCTCATATAAATGTAAATTATTTTTTTCTATACAACTTTCTATCTTTACAAAAACAACAAAGGATCTTGGTTTGGCTACAATGCTAACTACTTCAGTTTTAGACTGCAGACTTTTCCATGCCTTTTGTGTTGTCACTCTTTTTCAGACTTATAAATCTGGCAGTCTTTTGCAGTGCCTATTATCAGCATTTCTATCTCTGCTGACATCTCTCCAGTGTTCATTTTCCTTTTGGTTGCTTTTCATAGTCAATAATGTAGTTGAAGTAGGTAATCTGCTTTCCACTTTCTGCCTATTAAAAACTGAACTGTGAGAGACTAAGCTCCTCCAAATGAGGGTTCCTTACATTCCAAAAACCTAAGATTATAATTTGCACAGATTTTGGTACAGCAATTTCATTACATTTTGCTCTTATTTAATTTGAAATTATGCTATTTCAGTTAAGTCACTAGCTGTCAGTCTTATGTCTAACTTCACAAATAATCAATTATCAGCTATTTTGGAACACTTCAAAAGTTTTCAATGACTTTTCTAACAGTTCTTTGGAATACTTCTGTTCTGATAAAATGTCAAATGTATGTCTAAGGAACCTGTACTTTCATGATGTTGTATTAACTGTAGACAATATGTAACTTTTTCATCTAGTTTGATTTGCCAGAAGCCCTATGCTGCAACTAGTACTAAAAATAACTGTGGCATTCTTTAAACCATGTATTCATCTATAAGCACTTTATTTAATTATTCATTTGTTATCAAGGAAGTGCACTGATCCGACAATCCTTTCCAGACACAGCTTGGCTTTGAAGACATTACATAAAAAGTAATACAATAAATATAAAACAAACATTTAGTACATGACAAAAAGGTTTGCACATACCAAACATTTTGTATATGACAAAAGGTTTGCCATGTCAGTTATTAATGCTCTCTTTTAATCACTTTTTTAGATGTTTTGGATCCATATCAGTTACCATATGAGTCACCAATTCTGTTTGATGTTTTTGCTTCTTAATAGCACCTAAGCTTCCCATTCACTTTAGTTCTTGTCCTGCTTTACTCGTGAGAGCTACTGGTACTTTCCTAGACCATGTATCACTGCCACAATATAAGGTTTTATTTAAATATGATATTCTCTTGGCAAACTTTCTCAGCCTGTAAATAAATCAATCAACATAACCATGCATGAAACTATAGACTACACAATACTGATGCATAAACGTTTCTCCATGGATTTCTTTAACTGCCAGAAACCCTTTGGTTCAAAAATCACCTTAATGAATATACTTTCAGGGTAACTGGATCAGGACTACAGTCCACAAATGATGAAATATTTTATTTATTTTTATTTTATTTTACATTTGTTAACCGGGATAGTCCGACTGGATACATGTCCATTTACAGCGGAGGCCCGGGGAGAAAAGCTCCAAGCAAGACAATATGAGACATTTACAGAAGTAACAAAAAACATAAACATTTAAAGCAAGGTGAGGTTAGTCATTACATGATATGTAAATTAATAGCTTAAATTTAGTTAGTTTACTTAATAATTATACATGATGACAGCAAATTATTATAATAAGGATTACTCAGATAACCAGGATCTAGGAGTAGTATATTCAGAGAGATAGCTAGCCAGGGTTAAAGCAATGGCAGGTAATATCAGACCCCAGGTAGCCTTTTAGTTTAGTTTTAAATTGGTTTAAAGAGGGAGTGAGGTAATATCAGGAGGGAGTTTGTTCCAAGTTTTCCTCATGGAGTTGGTAAGGAGAGAGTCACCAGCTGCTATTAGTTTTACTTGTTTGTATAAGGAGATGACTGGATGACCTCAGTGGTCGAGGGTTATTGCAAGGGAGATCAATTTTTGAGTGAGGGAGGGTATTCAAGGTTATATAAAATTTTGTGGGTCAGTACTAGTAGGTTATAAGAAATTAGTTTCGTAGCTCAAGCCAGTTAAGCTGGGTTGTTGGTACAGTGGTGGGTTCTATATGGTAACCCAGTAACAAACCTAGCAATGTGATTATAACAGATAGTGAGCTTGTTCATGATCGTTTTATTAATATTATGTAGTAAGGGGGATGAGTACAGTAGGGTAGAGAGGAGATGGGTTTGGGCAATGGCAGATTTAGCTTTGGGGGGGTCAAGAAGCTTTTTATCCTATATAGCGAACCTAGTTTCTTATTGATTGATTTAATCATTAGGTTTACATGAGTATCAAATTTTAGGTTGTTATCTATAGTTACCCCTAATAATTTTGTCGAGGGATCCGGAGAGATTATTGTCCCGTCCTTTGCTTGGATTGTAAAGTTGAGGGGGCTTGACCTTTGTGTCGGTGAAAACAGTAACATTTTTGTTTTTTTGGATTAAGTATCAGACGACGACTAGAGAGCCAGTTTTCTACTTTGCTGAAAGTAGTTTGGGTTAAAGATTGTAACTCTATAGGGATGTTCCAGAGCAAATCAGCGTGGAATCATCTGCATATTGAATGCAACTAGCATTTGATACAACTGTGTGCAGGTCATTGATGAAGATTGAGAATAATAGTGGTCCTAGGATGGATCCTTGTGGGACTCCCAGAGTATTGGGTTGAAAGTTAGAAAGTTTGGTCTGCCATAAAACTGCTTGTTTTCTACCATTTAAGTAGGATCTAAACCATTGAATAGCAGTAGTGTCCAGACCAAATGAATGCAATGTATCAATTAGTAATTTATGGTCCACCATATCAAAGGCTTTGGACAGATCCAAGAATAATGCTGAGGAGATATTATTGTTATTACGATAGGTATTTATGGTATTGGAGAAGACAAGAAGGGCTGAGGTAGTGCTATGGAGAGGTCGAAAACCATGCTGAGTGTCAGCTAATAGGTGATTGTCAAGTAAGTGTTGCATAAGCTGTTTCTGCACGCATTTTTCCATTATTTTGCTAGGGGACAGTATGGATATGGGCCTGTAGTTCGAGAGGTCTGTGGAAGTGCCACCTTTATGGAGAGGAATTACATAGGATACCTTCCAGATATCAGGGATTTTGGCCTCTGTTAGGGTCCGATTAATGAGTATTGACACAGGGTAGGCAATGGCTTCAGCTGATTTTTGCAAGTATTCAGCTGGAAGTTGATCAGCTGAGAGTGTGGTAGGTTTTAGTTTTTTGATTAATTTACAGATGAAAGAAGTTGCTACAGGCTGAAAGGTAAATTGGGGAATGTTTTTATAGGTGGGAGTATCAAGGCTTTGAGAGTTAAGTGGCAGTTGATTATACAGGGTTTGGATTGTCTCAGTGAAGAAGCAATTGAAACTATTTGAGATCATGTCCGATGGTTTATCTATGAGTGTAGCAGGGACAGGGGTAGTGGAGCGTCCTGGGTGTAGAAGATTATTTAGCCCGGCCCAGAACTTTTGTGGACAGTTTGTATGCTCAGTTTGCAGTTTCCAATATTATTGTCTTTTATCAAGTAAGATTAGTCTTTTGGTTTCATTCCTAAGTTGTCTATATTTAATCTGATCAACTGGTAGTTTATTGCTTCGCCATACCGACCATGTTTTATTTCTAAGATTAATTTTCTGCCTGGTCTCTTTGGAGAGCCACGGGACATCTCCTGTCTTAGTCTTCCTAGACTGAATAGGAGCATGAAAATTAAGAATTTCCAGGAATTTTTGTTGAAATACTGCACTGCTTCATCTAGGGTAAATATTTTAGTATCGTCCAGTTGCAAGAGTTTAATTCTAGTTGAAATCTAGTAGGGTCAAATTTTTTTTATTTCTAATTAATCTTAGTGTGGAATGTTTTGGGATGGCTATTTTGTGCTTAATAATGTAGGTAAGGTGGTGGTCACTTAGGCTATCAGGACGAGAACCAGGTGTATATTGGTTAGGATCACTATTGATAAGCACCCAATCAAGTATACTCTCTTTTTGCTTAGATTTGTTTATCCTAGTGGGCGTGTTAACGATTTGCGTGAAGGAGTGTAGGTTTATATGAGTGGAGGGGGCTTGAGGGGAACAGGAAGTCCAGTCTATATTAAAGTCCCCAAGGACTATGGTTTCCTGAGGGAAGTGACTTGATAACCAGTGTAAGGTAGCTTCAAGAGTATCTACGTTCTTACCTGGGGGAATATACACACAGATAATATAGATGAATTTAGTAATATTGATTTGAAGCCTAGAAATAAGGATCTCAGCATTGTTAATCTGAGGTGGTTGATTGGCATCGATAGAAAAGGTTAGATTGGATTTATAGAGTATGGCAACCCCTCCTCCTTTTCTAGAGATTCGGTCTTTCCTATAAATATTATACCCAGGGATAAGTATTTCATTGTCCATAGTGGATGGTTTAAGCCATGTTTCAGTTAGGCACAAGATCTCTGGGGAGAGGTCAGCTATAACTGCATCAAGTTCATGTACCTTATTGTTAATACTTCTAATGTTCAGATGGCAGGTAAGAAGTGAGTTAGTAGGGCGTACCGTAATGGGATTATTTTTGAGGTCCGTGAAGAGAGGGGATTGTTGGATAATATTGGCAGGACCAGGGTTAGGATGTATGTCCCCATGTCTAAGTAGATTTAGTCTTAATTTGGAGATAAGCTTTAGGAATTTATTTACAATTTTATAGGTATGCTTCTGTTTAAGGTTGATATTTATTGAGGTATGAGGGTATGGAAGCATGGAGCAAGAAGTAGTGTCCACCCATGTACCCTGAGTGTGATAAAAGTTCAGGAGATTAATTTCTGGAGTGTTGGTCTCAGCCCTAGAAGCTGAGATCCCTAAACAAGTTTGGGTTTCATATAAGGTTGTAAGATAGGAGGTTATTAGGAGCGGTATTAGCATAAGGTACCACATCTTTAAGGACTTTTGGGATATGGTTCACAAGGATGCACTTACAGGTGCCTTTGAAGGAATGGATGTGTAAGAAGTTAGGGAGAGAAAGACGAGGCGGTAGTGGATGGGCGGGATAAGATGTATCTCCTGTGATAGGGAGAGTGATTGAATAGAAGGCTAATATGATTGGACCTGGGGATGAAGGGTGTGGTTTTATGGTTATAAATGTAGAGGTAGTAGGGGCGGGTGGGATATGGGGGCAGGGAGGGGAGCGAAGTGAGCCTGAGCGTAGTGAAGGCGAACGTAGGGCTACAACCGTCCACTACTATAACCCAGGAAGTAAAGCTCAGCTGGGTATATAGCCTAATTGTAAAGATTTTTTTTTTTTTTTCCTTATCTTTTTGGTTTATTTTTAATCCAATTTTTTAGGAAATTATCCAAATGTTGAGTATAATTCTGAGTTTTTAGGAGGCAGGACACTGAAAGTTCAGTATTTCTTGGGGAAGTAATATTGGGTAAAATCCAGGTGGATTACCTGAAACTAAGGTAGCCGAGGATCCTACACGGCAACTTCCAGCCTAAGGTAATATGCTCAAGAGTTTCAGAAGACTCAGAGCTAGGACCATGTTTATTTGCACTGCTCATTAACTATATGCCTTTGGATTTCCTTGAAATCAACCGTCCACTACTATAACCCAGGAAGTAAAGCTCAGCTGGGTATATAGCCTAATTGTAAAGATTTTTTTTTTTTTTTTTCCTTATCTTTTTGGTTTATTTTTAATCCAATTTTTTAGGAAATTATCCAAATGTTGAGTATAATATGGAGTTTTTAGGAGGCAGGACACTGAAAGTTCAGTATTTCTTGGGGAAGTAATATTGGGTAAAATCCAGGTGGATTACCTGAAACTAAGGTAGCCGAGGATCCTACACGGCAACTTCCAGCCTAAGGTAATATGCTCAAGAGTTTCAGAAGACTCAGAGCTAGGACCATGTTTATTTGCACTGCTCATTAACTATATGCCTTTGGATTTCCTTGAAATCAACTGGCTTTTTTAAGCAGATGATATAGTCATCAGTAAAGCTTTCAATGGTACCAAGGAGCTATCTGTTGAACTGCAGACTGATTTCTCCATCTTAAGAATCTGGTTACATTCAAACAGACTCAATCTAAATATATCCAAAATCAGTTTAATCCTCTTTAGCACTACCCACTGCTTCAAAAATGCAGACAATAGCACCATTGCACACCTCATTGGGGCTCTCTTGCCTATTACAACTTCTCAAATGTATCTTGGTCTGCTTCTAGACCAACATCTTACATTTTTTCCATGCACAGACATCATCATTAACAAAGTACAAGCTTAGCTAAAAATATCTTATAAAATCTTTAATTTACTAATACCAGTGGCCAGAGATCAATAGATGTAAGTATACTGATATCCAAATTTGAATATGCATGCCCAATCATTTCACTTTCTTCCCAACAAAATATTAAAGTACTTCAAACAAAAGAGAACAAAATATTACAATGTGTTCACCTTGCTAGTCTCAGGGAACATCATAACTATAGCATATCAAAATGCAAATGGTTCCCAGTATATGCAAGGTCTGCCTTCTTACTAAATGCACTTGTGATGAAAGGACGTATTGGTAGCACAGCTAGCTGGAGTTTTGTAGATAATTATATGTCATTTGTGAATATCAAATTGATTTATACAAGATCCTTGTGTCACAAATGTACTAGAACTATGGGTCCTATAAAATGCTGATGTTATAAATGTATTAGAACTGTATGTCATGTGTATATCAGACTGATTTGTACAGATGTTTGTGTTGGAAATGTATTTTGTAAAGTGCTTGAGTATGAAATTTATCCACAGTGTGCCTTACTGGAGAGAACAGAAATGTACATGGACTATTGGAACTGTTTAAATGTGTATGTTTTAACAGAGGAAACTGGAGGGTTAGCCTCAGTCCAAACTTTAGAAAAATATCTGAAATTAAATCACTTTATAGGCTAGGCCATAAAGATGCTATCTCACAGGCTTCAAATCAGCCAGAGACACAAAGTCTGCACCAGGAAGCTTTCTGTATTGTCTTTGGTGTGAACTAATTACTAGTCTTGAAGCACAGAGGTATGCAATTGTTGTATGGCTTCTAGTACCTGCCAAAGATCTGAGCAAAAGCCCTTGCTTGTGTATTTTTATGGATAGGTGCTAAATACTGGCAGCTGCCAGCAATGGGGGTTTACATGAGAACTAGAAGTCAGATGAGCAGACATGATGTCATTCTGAAAGCTATCCCAGCAGTAATATTTAGATATTATTTTGAGACTTCTCTTACAGAGACAGAGAATTCTGTATTCTGTCTTGGGCTTGACAACAGCAAGAAGACCCATTCACCACATAAACTGCCTTGCTCTATTACGTAAGTTGTCATGGTATAGTAACTCTCTTAAATACAGTCAGGAATAGAGTGAAGCTTAGTTTAGATATTGTTTTTCTTTATTTGTCTGAGCTTGTCCTACAATGTTGTTTTAAATATTTCCTGTGTTTTGAACTCTGATGTCACTGTAAATTGATATTTAGTATTGTCTTGTTCTTTTATTATTTATTGTTAAGTATATTTAAACCTTTCATTGTGGCTGATCTCTGTACAGATATTTAAGTTTTGAGAGTACTTGCGAATTTATTTGGTGACACTGTGTGGGCCACTCCTAATAGCCTTGCTCTTGGTTGAACTACCATTTGGATTAATATTATTTTCACTCAATATATTGGGTACTCCTGGAAGAGCCTTAAGGTGGCTGGCAGAAGTGTCTGGTGGCAGTCATAACTACCTTATAGTCTGGGCAGAAGGAGGCATAGCTGTAAACCTGTGCCAGCATTTCCCAGGTGTGTGTGTGTGTGTGTGTGTGTGTGTGTGTGTGTGTGTGTGTGTGTGTGTGTGTGTAAATCAAATCTCAAAGAGTGTGTGTGTCAGCTACTTGGGCAGGGACACAAAGCACTGGTTAGACAGAGAGTGTGCTGGAGGCATTGGCTTGGACACTACTGAGATCTTAACTCTATAGCTGTGCCAGTGGAAAGACTTACTGGAGATCTGGAGAAAGAGGGAGAAACCAGCTCTGGAATTAATGTGGTCTGTGCATGCTCTTAAGGGAAATTGCAGTTGATGCAGAGAGCTGCATTTGGAAATACTATGTGTGTGTACCTGTTATCCTCCCAGCGAACATCCCTCACTGTTGCTAGTGGTGAGCATTGAGGTTCCCTGATTACTTGTCCAGTGGAGGGTCGTCACATTTGGCTGGCAGTGGTGGGATCATCACATCACATATTAGGATTCAGTGGTGT
Organism: Protopterus annectens; assembly: GCF_019279795.1. Taxonomy (NCBI): domain Eukaryota; kingdom Metazoa; phylum Chordata; order Ceratodontiformes; family Protopteridae; genus Protopterus; species Protopterus annectens. The sequence continues at coordinate 1,985,840,222 of NC_056739.1, forward strand.
GGATATTGAACTCTTGCAGCCTGTAAACAGTGGTGACTAAAGAAGGTGTTTGTACTCTGAAGCAGCCACACAGTAGACATTCAGAGTTTCATAGCACAATAGTTTTATTTATTTTTTGTTAACTTAGTTAGTCAGGGAGAGCAGGCAAGGATGTCACCAGAGGATTATGGCAAGATGACAAGGAGCCAGTTGGCTGAGATGTGCCAAGCCAAAGGACTGGTGCATGCCAACCTGACTAAAGGGAAATGATTGCAGCCTTAGTCACAGCTACATCACAGACCAGCAACCAGGAAGACAGCCAGACTGGCCTTGGGGATGTACAGTTCTCAGAAAATTGACAGTTCAACCTTTCCTCAGAGGACTTAAAATCCATCTGGAGTTAAAGAGACTTGAACTGAAGTCCAAACGTTTGGAATTAGAATCAGCAGAGAGACTGTGGCATTTGGAAGTCGAGCAGAATCAGCAGAGAGGCTATGGCTATTGGAAGCCTTAGAAATTGAGAGGCAGAGGCAACATGAAAAGGAAATGCTAACTCTTTACCAGGGTCATCAAGGTAATGGGGAAGGGAGTAACTGAACCCCAAAAGCAATATAGGTGAGTACATGTCTTTCACAATTTACAGAGGGTGATAATGTTGATAGCTTTATTCATATGTTTGAAAGGGTATGTAAACAGTATAATGCTGACCAAGGGCTCTGGGTACAGTTCCTGACCCCCTTACTCCATGGCAGAGCTGTAACTGCTGTTTCTAAATTGTCTTATATTGATTGTCTAGACTATAAACAAGTAAATAAGTGTTTATTAGAGTGTTTTAAGTTAACACTTGAAGCTTAGAGAAAAAAAAGGTTTGTGAGCATAGACACAAGGCAAATGAAAATGTGTGTGATTATATTGCTGAGTTAAGCAATTTATTTTCATAGGTAGGTGAGTGAGTGTCAGGTCACCACTTTTGAAGGGCTGGCAGATGTTTTGGTGATAGAATAAGCCCTTAGCACTTTGCCTGTGGGCATGAGAGTATGGTTGGCAGATAGAGAATGCAACACCACAGATGAGTTGGGGAAAAAAGGAGACCTATACCTAGCAAGCAGGGCATCACTGCACAGGAAAGGGATACCCAGTGCTGTACATGGATACAAGGGAACCCATGGTGGGCAGTCTAAACTGCCCAAACAGAGTCTGCCAGCAACAGGGGAAGCCACTGGTTCAGGTACACAGCCAGGATCAAGGGTTAAACATTTTAAATGTAACCATTGGGGCCATGTAGCATATAGATGTCTATGGAAGCAAGGTGGGGAACAAAAAACAGGGGAGCCAGTGAGTGGGAATAAGAGAATGCTAGTGGTAAGTTGTCTGGAGGCAACAAGGGCACCAAACTAACACAAGAGTTTATATCCTATCTTGGTAGATGGGAAACAGGCCACTGCTAAGAGAGATACAGCCTTTGACCTAACCTTTGTGAAACCTGCAATGATTAAAGAGGAGAACTTCTTGCTTGGGCAGTCTACTCTAGTCAGAGGTTTAGGAGGGACCCCATTCCAAATATTTTTGGCTATGGTTCACCTTGACTGAGAGGGTGACAAAGGAAGCAAGCAAGTAGGTGTGTTTGAGGATATCCCTGCAGATGTCCTGATAGGGAATGATTTTGATAATGCAGTACCTTGTGTGCATGCAGTGACATGCAGTCAGGCTTGGAGACAAGCATGTGGGTCTGGTAGCCTGGAGGGCACCCACACAGACTGCACACTTGAAGCCTGGACTGGTGAGGTGGCTACTTCAGGGATGGTGCTATCCTGTAGCAGTGAGACTGAAGGTGAGCCACAGCTGCTAGTGGGTACTGACGTTCCCTTGGACACAGTGATTGCAAGGGCAGAGGTGAGTAGTAGTACCCAGCTGATAATGAGGCACTGCTGTCAGAGGATACTAGATTTCCTGTGGAAGGGGAGCTGTGAAGGTTTACAAAGGGCTGAGATCTCAAACCCTACATTACAAGGCTTGATGGAGGTAGCTAGGGAGGCATCTGATTCTTAAAGAAAAGGGGATTCCGTATACTGGAACAGAGGTTTACTGTATAGAGAATGGACCCCTGAAGGAAGGCTAGAGTGTGAGAGAATACAGCAAATGGTAGTGCCCAGAGCCTGCAGTCTGGCACTTCTAGCCATAGCCCATGACATTTCCTTTGCAGGTCATATGGAGATAAAGTGCACCAAAAAAAGTATTATGCAGAATTTTTATAGGCTTAAGATTGCAAGGGATGTAACAGGGTACTGCAGGACCTGTGAGCAGTGCCAAAAAGAAGGCAAGGCAGGAGACAAGGTCAAAGCTTCTTTGATGCCTTCACCATTGATTGAGAAGCCTTTTCAGAGGGTAGCTATGGATATTGTGGGGGCCCTGAGTACCCCAAGTTCCACAGGGAAGAAATGTATCCTAGTGGTGGTAGATTATGCTATCAGATACCCTAAAGCGGTGGTCCTGTTCTCCATTCAGACAGAAAAGGTGGCAAATGCTTTGTTAGAGATTTTCAGCAGGGTAGATTTCCCAAAAGAAATACTGACTGACAGAGGTGCCAACTTCATGTCAGATCTGCTGGCTTGTTTGTGGAAGCACTGTGGGCTGAAGCACCTAAAGACCACCCCTACCAACCCCAGATTAATGGTCTGGTGGAGAGGTTAAACTCTACACTAAAGTCCATGCAACGAGCCTTGGCAGATCAGTTTAAGAGGGAGGGGGACAAATATTTGCCCCATCTGTTGTTTGCCTACAGAGAGGTGCTCCAGGAATCCACAGGTTTCTCACTTTTTGAGTTGCTGTATGGGCATATGGTGAGGAGACCTCTAGATTTGATTCATGATGACTGGGAGGGTGAGTGTGAATCCCACAAGAAGTTTGTTGTGGCATATGTCCTATAGCTCAGGAAAAGGCTTGGGGGAACTCATGGGCTTGGCCCAGGGGAACCTGGAAGAAGCCCAACAACAGAAAAAGGTCTGGGATGACAGGAATGCTCGAGCCAGAGAGTATACTATGCAGCAGTAGGTTATGGTTCTCATTCCTGTCAGACACAATAAGCTGCAGGCTTAGAACATTTGATTACTGGGAAAGTGGGTGGGAGCTCATTTTCACTGGAGGCCTGGGGAGAAAAGCTCAAAAAAAAAAAAAAAGTTAAATATTTTAGCAACACACATTCAACACATGTAAAGACAGTTTCTCTTATCTGATTTTCACTCTACTCCATTGACACCACCCTCACCAGTAGTAGCACTCCCATTCTATAATTCTGCTTTCAATGCCTTCACCACCATCAGTTACTACCAATTAACATATTATCCCCAATGCTTTACCACCAAAAGTATACACTGTTAGCACATCCTCCTACAAAAGTTAATTCCTACAAACACAGAATTGTGCAATATTTACTGAGCCTTCATTATCTACCCCTGCATGTTACTCTATGTACAACTCACCCTTTCCATTAAACCCCCCTGTAGTTCACACTCCTCTTCCCACAGACCTACTCAAAATATTCTCTAGTACCATGTCAGAAACCACCATCCTCACAACCCCTCTCAGCCATGTTCAAATACAAAAACAACAAACTAGAAAGTCAACTGTACTCATATATCTCCTGAAACTCAGCCTGACACAACACCCAACACTTCCCTTGTTTGGAAGTGGCTCGCAATAAAAAAAAATCAAAGCTTTACCATCAAACTTACATTCATAATGCAGACTCTTTTTGAACAGAGCTATGTGGAATCAAACCCCAGTGCACAATGGTCATCAAAAACATTTTAATATTGCAGTGGTTAATGCAGGAAGCATACTGAACATGCTGGAACAATTACAATCATTTATGAATACAAATCCCAATGTGAACTTAAAATTTTCAAACTACACTCACCTGTTCAGTGCTAGACCACGTAAAAGAATAAGAGACAGTATCCTCCTTATTATAAAAACAGCCTGCAAGCATATTTCCAACAACAGATCTTTTCAACCACTGCTGTGATGGCTTAGTGGTTAACTACTGTGACTATAGTGTACAGGGTCCTGGGTTCATGACCTGCAAGGGTTGTTTATTCCCTGCTAGACAGGGGTACAGGGAAGTAAATAGTGTGGGAAGAAAGAGCCAGGGAGTTGTTATGGATAGGCTTGTATAGGCCCTAGGGCCGATAGCCAAGTATGAACCTATGAACCATAATGTCAAGTGGATATTTGTTTCTATCAGAATGCATAATTACAACTTCCTTACTTTGGCAATTGCTCATCTAAACCCCCCCCCCCACCTGACATCATAAAGTTTAGAACACTACTTTCACACACTCCAGGATCCCAAGATATCCATGAAAACATAGTTCATCTTGGGTGGCTTCAAGAATAATCTTTAAAATCACAAAACTCATGACCTCATAACAGGTTTCAACCTTACTCAACAAGTGAAATACTTCAGTTGGCCAAACGCAAACTCTAGAAACCACAAGTTACTATATCTACTCTCACGAAGTATCTGACTATAATAAGTAACATTAACATTCTAATACTTTCCAACTAACATTCTACTTCTCTCTATCAGTGGTCACTTCTCAATCACCTTCTCTATGAAAACATCCCTAAAAAGGCACCTCTCACTTATTCACCTTCTATTCTTAGACTTAACATCACATTACAAGGCCACATAGTGAACTATCCCATGTTCAGTAGCATGACCTACTAAACACCACCAGTAATTCAAGACCAAAAAGCACGACAAAAAAACCAGGGCAAGGAGACAAGTTCTTGAGAAAGTTGGTAAGAACAATTCGTAGACCACAAGTGGTCTACGAATTGTTCTTACCAACTTTCTCAAGAACTTGTCTCCTTGCCCTGGTTTTTTTGTCGTGCTTTTTGAGCATGACCTACTAGCAGATCCTGATCAATCTTCTGTTGCTATTTCTTTGACCAACTTGCTCATTAGGCTGCAGCATAATACAACTGCAAAGTTACTTGGTTTAGAAACACTTTCTATTGAACTAGTGCAGTGGTTGCATTTTTGCGTCACAGCAAGAGGTTTTCCAGTTCGATTCTTGGCTGTTGGGTGCCTTCTGTGCGGACTCTGCATGTACTCCCTGCATTTATCTGGGTGTTCTGGCTTCCTCCCATGTTGCAAAGACATATCTGGAGTGTTTGTCCCTGGGCCTCCTCTGAAAATAGTTTGTGTTCCAAGTTGGACTTTCCTGGTAAACAAATGTTGAACAAATAAATATTGCAAACAAAGGAAATGAAATCTCAGTAAAACCTTTGGCCTTGAAAAAGGCAGAAAACTTTACCATCAGTAGAAAAATGCTATTGATTTATTCTTCTATAAAACTTAGCAACGAAATTCACTTGACAACACAAAGCAAGGTCCCCTCCTCATCTGATCACAGTAATCAGTAGAAACAGGAAAAAAATGTGGAGATTAATTAATGACATTACAGGCTGCACCCCCAAAATGGCAGCTTGCAGAAAGACCCTGTCATAACACTTACAGGCTACATTTTACTATCTGATTTCTTAAAGGAAGTCTCCAGACTTCTTTCTCCCAAATCCCTTGGGCAAATTACTACCCCCCCCCCAAAAAAACAAAAAACAAAACTACAGACCTCATTTGCCTCCTTTCTACTTAATCTCTACAAAATACATGATTAAGCAATTTAAAAAAACCCTCTAATGCTCCAGCAGGTGGTGATGGACTATACCCTTATTTATTTTGCTGTGCAAAGATTATACACTCCTACATTTAAATAACTTCTGCAACTTAGGCATCACCACAAATAACATGCAACCTTTGGAAAATACCCAGGGTTACTCTCCTCCCCAAAAGATCTGATCCCCAGCTCAGCAAACATCTTCAGACCCATCTCTGTCCTTCTCACTCTAGAAAAGATTTTATGAAATTATAATCTAATCTATTACCAACTAACACAATACTTCGAAACTTATAGAAGCCTGTCACACCATCAACATGAGTTTTGGTTAGGGAGAAGCACAATGGCTGCCTTCTTTTTACCTACAGATGACAGCCCTTAAAACAGAGACAAAGGTATTCTAACTTGACTCATTTTTATTGACTTAGCAAAAGTATTTGACACTGTTGATCACCCACTTCTTTCTAACTCACTCATTGCTAACTCTCATTAACCTGCAAATTAGACAGTGGTTTCAAGACTTTCTAACTGATACTTAAAAGTCCAAATTGGCTCAAACTCTTCACTTGCTACCCATCTTACCAAGAGGGTGCCATAGAGTTCCATTCTTTTCTCATACTCTTCTCTCGTTTTGTCAGCCAACTTTCGTTAGACCATTATGTGTTACACATCAGTCGCTGTACTGAATATATGGTTATTTCTAGGTCAGGCCTCCCCTGGAGCAAAACATTTTAAATGTTAGTAACTGACTAAAAACACACAAACTCATACCAAATATAAGGAAAATAAGCAATGGTAACTGAAACCCCACAAAGGTAGCTAAAGTCTTGACCAAGTGGGCCATCACCTGCAATAACAAAGAAACTTTAGAACCAGTTCAGAGTTACAGATATTTTGGAATTCAGCTAGAACACACACTTTATTTTCAATATCATATACATGTCATATAAACCAGGGTCAACAAACTCCTCTTCTGGGCAAGGAAGATTTCCCACTTCTTATGTCCTGCAGAGAGAAAGCAACCATTGATAAAGGTGTCTTACTTCCTCACCTGTAGTATTGTTTACTGATCTTTGTCTCAGCCTCACAGAATGACCCTACTGCACTTCAAATTACATCAAACAATGTATGTAAGTAGATCTATATCAGTTCACTTCAGCGAACCTGTCTTTATCAATCCCAAACCACCGAACTTCACTTCTGAGACTGTTCACATAGAAGAAAGATTTCACCAGGGAAAGAAAGCACTTGGCCAGCACCACAATGGAACACACACCACAGTTTGTCAAACCCACCCAAGTGGGGGGATGCACCCCCCCATCCCCCAGTGTGTGGGGGGCTATGTCCCCCACCATGAACTATAAATAGCAACTTTGTGATCATACTACAGTGCGGAAAAGGGCAAAGTTGTGCTGTTGGCCAACTGCTTCCTTTCCCTACATAAATCTTTCGCTGACGTGAACACTTACAGAAGTGATGTTTGGTGGTTTGGGGTTGATGAAGTCAGGTTTGCTAAAGTGAATATTCGACAAGCTGATATAGACCCATGTAGCTTTATAAACCCCTCACCAAGAGGAGAACATCATTACACCAGTCTCACTAAAGCCAAATGGTTACTTTCTGCTCATCCTTCTCCTGGGAACTCTTTCAGACTCTTTAACACAGAGAATTTTCTCTTCTTTGATAACAGGCTTGCAGAAAGACCCCTAACACAATATAGGCTATATCCTCTTTATGCATCTATTCCTAATATAGAAACTCCTCACTCTAAAGTACACTTAACATGCATTTCATCCTAGCCCCTAACATCTGGGAATCTGTTTCAGAACAGGTAAAATCCAATTTAGTTTTCAAAACATTCTGTCATGACCTAAAAATTACCTCCTCAAATGCGGAAATTGTAACTGTTTCAAAAATGGATGTTACCCAAAATGAAATACACTCTCTCCTGAAAGGCATAAGTAACTCTCTAGTCACTACATTTGTCAGTTTGCTGATATTTCCTCAGCTTCTTTGCTGCACACTGTGCACATCTCCTTCCTTCCCCACGTTATTTCCATCCTTAGGCAGTACTCATTCCACTCAACAGTCTTCTTTCCCAACCATCTCACATATAGTTGTGGACCTGTGACAGTAACCTGGCTGCCTGTTGTAGATACACATTTCATTTTCTTTACATATTGAGTTGATCTGTAACTTTTCTTTGATATATTCGCCCTCTTGTACAATGAAAATATACTTTGTGTTGTAATCCGTATTATGCCCTTGACAGGGACTGGGACATACGCAGATGTTTATGTACTACATTATACACTGTTGAATGATAGAAATGATTTTAGTGCTTGTGCAGGTCAAAGTTTTTGCCATTTCTGTTATTTTCTCTTTGGTGAACCAGAAAATGGTTCATTGGATCAACTTTTTTTTACAAATACAGAATAAAATAAATAAACAAATACAATTTTCATGGACATTAGTGGACAAGACTGGTGTTGCTCTGTTCTATTTTCATATAACTTCCCCAGCCTGGAGGAATACGAGTATCAGAAATGAGAAAGTAAATACCTCACACAAACCTGGACTTGGAAAGAAAAGCTCTCAGTTTAAATATCCAGAATACCCCCCATCTGTCAGATATTCATTCAATCCCCACTAAAGGATTTTGCATGGTTGTTTGATTCAAATTAAAAAAATGAAATGTAACTCTTTGAACAGTGGCAGCATTTTCCTATTTATTCTACACATGACCTCCTCTGTCTAACGTGTTCTGAGATATGTAATTTAGATATATAGCCGTTTTGTTAGCAAAAAACTACTGAGCAAATGCATGCCATCATATAAATTACATCACTACTTACAAACTAGAAAGTTAAATATACACCAACAAATAAATAAAACTCATGGAAAAGGCATATCCCCAGCCTATGAAATATGTTACAACTACAGGGCAAACAGAGAAGAACTCTGACTACCTTTGAGGCTACTCTGGATGAGTGTATAGTTATATACAAATTAACACCAGGACTATGTACAAACCTGCTCGGTTTGTGGTATTAACATTATCATGTGCTTGACAAGGGAGGCACATACTTTTAAGTGTTTCTGCTTAAAGATGTATATGAGCAGGTGTCATATGGTCCTTGTGATCACTTGCATAGATTTGTTCCTGTGTTCTTGAGGTGAATTTTTTGCTCACCACCCTCCCTATCCAGGTTCATAGGATGATACTAGGCTATTGGCCTGGAGGCCCTTATAAGCCTAGCCAAGAATTTCACCCATGTTCCCTCAGAGTCAAAATCTGTTTCCCCTGTCCAGCAGGGATACAGGTGGGATCCCAGGGGTGTATTTTCTGTTTCCCATCCAGTCATCCAGATTCCTCTTAAAGAGGGCTAGAAACGTACTCTGACCAGCAAAACGGCTCAGGGTAGAGAAAGGTGCAAAATCAGCAGAACTGTAGAACAAACAAAATGTACCAGTCTTGCACTAACAAACTTGTATTTATTGGTAGAATAAAAAAATAAAAAACATAAGCACTTTTACGATAATTCCTATCGCTTAACGTGAAAGCTCTTACTTTTTTTTTTTTTTATTCTACAAATAAATACAAGTTTCTTAGTGCAAGACTGGTGCATTTTGTTTGTTCTATAGAAACGTACTCAGCTTGTCATGGAGAGGGAGTCTATTGCAGAGATGAGGGAGTCTTTCGGTATAGATGGGGTAGTTTTGGGTGACTGTATACCTAAGCACTATATCTCTGTTTTTTTTTTCTTTACAAGCATCCAGTCACCAGTGCACTTGGGAAACTGAGACTGTAAGGTTTTAGTGCACACATCTTGGTTACTGCAATTTGTCATCAGAATGCAAAGTTTCATTTCTTGACTTTTTCGGGATCCTATACTTCAACCATATAATCACTGAAAAGGTGGTTTCTTTAGAAAAGGTAGCTGCTGAGCTGATCTTTAGTCCATATGAATTTACTCCATTTAACAGTAGCAGCGCATTTGATATGAAGCAATGATTTTGCAAGAAACTACCTTCCCATTTTCAGTCATCCTTGCAAAAGTATTCATGAGTCATGCAAGCTTCTTTGCTAATTAACTGCCTTTCAAAATCAAACCAAGTTGAGATACAAATTTATGCTTTCCACCCTGGTAATATTCATTACTTGGCACCTTTTTTAATATGTGTTAAACATTCTGTTTATGCAACACTGCAATGGTTACATGTCCCTTCTTTCAAATAAGAATACATTTTCTAACTTCCTTCCTTGGCCGTTCTATTTCACACAATTATACTGATCTGATATGAATAATCACTGAAATGTTTAAACATGTGATCTTCCTACCCTCTACTGGCAATAATAGAAAATACTTCCCCATTTTTTTTTATTGCATAAGGACCTTATTTGGGGAATCAAGCATGAAGAATGAGTACACCACTGGCCCTGTTTTCTTCTTCTTCTTCCTCAGTAATCACTGTACACCATTTGTAATCTAGCTTATTTATTTCAGTAAGTAGTTTGAAATCCATTTGTCTGTTTAGACTCTGGCATCCCTGCTAGCTCCTGCCCTAACCACACTTCTCACCCTCTGATCATTAAAATAACAGTGCTGACATTTAAAAATAAATCATAGCAAAGAGCTGGAAAGAGCAGCACTTTCTTATTTTTCAGAAATGAAGGTATGCAAATACTAGATCTCACGAGGAATTCTGTATAAGCTTAATTCAATCAGTTAATAATTTATACACCTTTAAAATGGATCTACCTTTATGAATAAAATCAGAAAACCTAGGAGGAACACAACTAAATGTAAGGTCAAAAAATCATAGTGCTATGCTTAACTCATAGTAGCTGACAGGTATGGCCCCAAATGTGCAATGCATTTCCTTTGTGCCCTGAACTTTGATGATGGTAACTGCCCTGCTTTTACTCCCAGTCATTTCTGTCAAATGACTGTCTAGACTTTCAAAACCAATCAGACAACTTTCACTTTGATAGCACTGCTTGCTTCTGCATGTAACTGGGCATTTCTATTCCTTTTAATCTCGGATTTACTCATGACAGGTGCATTGAAGCCACTCTCAGCTACAGATGGTGCTTATATCTCTGTAGACATAATCTGGTGCTGTTTTACTGGTAATCAATCCTAGCTCCCACCCCTCCAAGTTCCCCGTCTTCCTTCCATTTACATTTTGCCTCAGCTGCTCACTGTTCATTCTGTTGCTCATATCATCTCATTAATACAAATTACTTTGCTGACATCCTGGTTTAATTAATATTTTGCTACTGTGCTCATAGCAGTGTTTAGAACAACCCTAAACTGGGTTTTGCATTCAAACCACAATGAAGACTATTTTGTGACCTAGTCTAAATCTTTATGGACATATCAATATGTAACTGGATGTGGGTATGCAATCTATAAGGCCTCAACTAGCCCATACATGGCTTTCTCTCCATACTTCCCTCTGCATCCTTCTACAACATTTGTTACATTTCATTGGACAACTCTCATCAGTTCTTATTCCATAATCCTCTGCGGCAAGTTAGTCAACAGCCTGATGAATGTCTGCATAAAGATGCTCTTCTTTACTTTCATCTTTACTTTGCTATCCTTGATTATATATTATTTACCGGGTCTCTCAATCAGCATTTTGATGTTGGTATTGCATTTACATTCTGACCTAAACTGCTTTAGCACTCTATGTGTGACTAAATGTTAATAGCTACTTGCTATAAATGTAGCAAGCAGTGTGCTACAGTTTAAAAAGACGTAATAAATGTTTTTAGAAAGTCCTGTCCCAGGAGTGCAGAACTGTAGTGCTCCAGTGCTCTGTGTGTGGATTGTAGCAGCTGCAGTTTGAAAGGAGACAAGTTCTTTTTTTTTCAGGTCAGGACTTCAGAACTGAAGCACTTTAATACTCTGTTTATGAACTGTAGCAGCTCTTTGCTACAGTTTAAAAGGCAAGAAGAGTTTTTTTTAATTTTAGGATTGCAGAACTGAAGTACTTTAGTGCTCTGAGGATACTTTGTTTTGCTCCTCAACTAGAGTTGAGGGGGATAGATACCAGGTTTGGGAATGTCACTGGGTGCCAGAATAGCTAGCTATACCTCTGATACATGGGAATGAAAAAATTAAAAGTGTGTGCATAGATGCGTGTGTGTGTGTGTGTGTGTGTGTGTGTGTGTGTGTGTGTGTGTGTGTGTGCACATTTCATTCAGGCATGTGAAAGTACTAAATATTTGAATCTGCCACTGATGAAGACTCAAATTTTTGTAACTAACTCATCAAGCTCCAACCAATCAAAATATGTTAGAAATAAAAGCATTCAAGTTCCTTGAAGGGAGGAATATCTAAATATACTAAATCTAGGATAATACAGCCGTCAGTAAAAAAGCAATCTTTCTATCACTGCTGAACTTGGATCCTTCCAACTTAACACTATGGTCACTTGAACACTCAGTCATTTTTGACACAGACAAACCACCTCAATCAATTCAATGAAGTTAATGTCACCCTATATTTACAATACATTTATCTCATAAAATAAATGTAAATTAATCTTGTCAGTATACTAAGCATGTTGTGCGATTTTTAAAAATCAAAATAATCGTTTCTGAATATGTTCAAAACAAGCATTTTAAGTAACTGAAACTTTTCCATCATTCATCATATGAATCATTTGTAACTCTGTCAGAGTAGCTGCCTGATTTCTTCAGTGGTTTATACATCTGATGAACCTCTTTATTTAGAGATACAACTTCAGAATTCTGTCCTTACAACTCTTGATCATCACAAGTCTCACAATCTCTATTTTCTTGCAACATGAATGTGATGGTTCTGCTTCCTCTTCTTCTTGAAACTTTCATTTTGACATATTTCCCTTATGTAAATGTATATGATTTTTTTCTATATAATTTTCTATCTTTACAAGAACAACAAATGATCTTGGTTTGGCTATGCTGCCAACTACTTCAACTTCAGATTGCAGACTTTTCCATGCCTTTTGTGTTGTTACTCTTTTTCAAACTTATAAATTTGGTAGTCTTTTGCAGTGCCTATTACATCAGCATTTCTATCTCTGCTAATTTCAATCCAGCATTTATTTTCTTTTTCGTTGCTTTTCATGCGTTAATAATGTAGCTGAAGTAGGTAATCTGCTTTCCACTTTCTGCCTGTTAAAAACTGAACTGTGAGAGGCTGAGTTCCCCAAAATGAGTGTTCCTTACATTCCAAAAATGTAACATTATAATCTGCACAGCTTCTGGTACAGCAATTTTATTACATTTTAGCCTTATTTAATAATGCTATCTCAAAACACTTGTCTTATCAAAACCTCACAAAATCATACTTCCCTCACATTTTGTTAATTTGCTTTTTTGAATTTTGCCATGTAAAATTTATAACTAACAAGGCAATAATATCCCACCTGATTTCCCAACTCGTTAAAACACACACATACAACCTTATAATTGTATAGTATTTATATTAATTGGTTGAATCCTAACATTCCTCGTTTCCTTTCTTTTTAACTTTTGATATGGAATTTTTTTTTTTTTTTCTCTTTCTTACTTTAACCATCTCTCCAATTGAGCTTTACTTACAAAAAATTTTTCTCCATGCTCTATCTCTTCCCCATATTCCTCATTCGCACTGAAAGCTCAAATTTATTCTAAATAGAAATCTCTTTTTCTTGTACTCCTGTCAGTATACCTTCCAGACACTCTTTCGTAACTTCCTCTTCCCCTTCAGTACTACTACCTTCTGCTTCTGTCCACATCACATCATCTCCATCATCCATAACGTCCCTTTCCCCTTCTATGTTTTGCACCTCCGTTTCCATTTCATTTCTCACAATCAAAATAAAAGTGGCCATTTTCTAACATTTTATGGACTCCATCTTACAAGATTGCATAGTATGTCCCTTTTCCCACATTATTGATAATACATTTTATTATATTCATTTATCAAGTGAGATATGTTGTTCCCCACAAAATAATCTCAATGCTGTCCCCAATATCTTACCTGCAACCTGAAACAAAAACAATACCAGGTACATGCAGAATTTTATTATTTTCAGTTTTCAAAACGACTTCTCAGTCTGAGCCCCCTTTTTATAAATTTCTGTTATCCTTTAATTTTTTAACAGATTTCACTTCTTTATATATTCCCTATAACAAAACAAAACAGGTTTTCCACAACTTCATCAATTCTAAACTGTGCATTGACTTTTTGTATACTTGCAGTCTTTGTCCTGAAAAAAAAAGCAAAATCTTTCCATGGATGCTTTTTTTTTTTCTTTTTCATAAATATCAAAGAATTTGTGCAACAAGCCCACAATCTCAAATGTTATACCACAAAAAGTCACTTTACTCAAATAAATAAAAAACAAGCATCTGTAACCTTAAATCCCACACGGATAATCACTTTGTCCCACACAAAATACTTGTCTATTGCAGTACCTTCTTTGGATGAAATTTTTTTACAGGATTTGGTAACTTTCTCCTAAAATGGCCACTCACTTTTTCTTCTTTTTCACCAGCCTATGTTCTCATTCTCCTTCTTGACTGAAAGCCACTTTCTTCACATTTAAAATCACTGCCAGCACTTTTCTTCTGCCTTTCTATCTCAGAAAAATATCATATCATGCAGCTCTTCCCTCAACAGGGCTGAATCCTCTCTTGTATCCTCCTCCTTGTCCATCATTTTTAACAAACACTCAGTATTCAAAATGCGTAACTAGATTGCAATCACTTTAACTTGCTTCAACTCCTTCACCCCCTCAATTCATTATGTCCTCATCTCTGATCGACACATCAGTCTCTTTGACAACCTTATCACCCTCCTTATAATGCTAATCATGCAAATTTGCAACAAAGTAATTCACTTGGCATTGCTATCTGTCTTTCTCTTCCAGCCACCACTGTGCTGGAACACAGGAAAACTCCTACAGGAAGGTAAACTTAGTGCCTGGCTAAATTTCCCCTAGTCAGTATGAATGCCACCTCAGATCTTCCCTGAAAGGAAACCACTTGCCTAGTGAGACTAACCCAATCAACAAAGTATAAATAAATAAATAACATAAATGAGGCATTATTCATCTGTTTACATTAGTTTAAACTGTGAGAATGCATATGATCACATATAAATAAAATATAGCAGATATGATTTCACATGTAATTGTGATTCTGTTTATACTTTGCATAACAGTTCCATCCAAACATGTTTAGTGTTTTACATATATTTCACTGGGTGTAAATTAAAAGGTTTGGGATGTTACCTTGTTTTTCCTTTGATTGCTATGCGCTTGTGCAGATAGATTGCGTCCCTCTGCATAGCGGCTTTGTTTGATTCACTCCTCTCCCAATCCAGTTCTCCAGCTACTTCCTTTATCTGTACTTTTATAATCAATAATCTCTATACAACTCTCTTAATTTATTTATTTATTGGCACCTGATTACTGGGAAAGTCTGACTAGGTGGGAACCCATTTTTAGTGGAGGCCCATGGAGAAAAGCTCAAAAAAAGTAAAATATTTTACCAACACACATTCAACACATTAAAGCCAATTTCTCTTATCTGATTTTCACTTTATTCCACTGACATCACGCTCACCAGTAGTAACACTCCCATTCTATTATTCTGCTTTCATTGCCTTTACCAGCATCACTTGCTACCAATTAACATATTATCAACCATGCTTTGCCACCAGTCCACCACCAAACTTATACAGTGTTAACACACCCTCTTACAAATGTTAATGCTTACAAATTCGGAATTGTGCAATATTTACTGAGCCTTCATTATCTTCCCCTGCATGTTACTCTACATACAAACCACCCTTTTCATTAAAACACCCCCTGTAGTTCACACTCCTCTTCCCTCAGACTACTCAAAATATTCTCTACTACCATGCCAGAAACCACCACCCTCACAACCCCCCCGAGCCAAGTTCAAATGCAAAAACAGCAAACTAGAAATTCAGCTATACTCATGCATGTCCTCAAACTCAACCTGACACAACAGCCAACACTTCCCTTGTTTGGAAGTGGCTCACAATAAAAAAAAAATCTCAGCTTTACCATCAAACGTACATCCATAATGCAGACTCTTCTTATACAGAGCTATGTGGAATCAAACTCCAGTCCACAATGGTCATCAAAAAACATTTTAACATTGCAGTGGTTAATGCAGGAAGCATATTGAACATGCTGGAACAATTACAACTATTTATGAATATAAATCCCAACGTGAACTTAAAATTTCCAGACTACACTCACCTGTTCAGTGCTAGACCAGGTAAAAGAATAAGAGGCAGAATGCTCCTTATTATAAAAACAGCCTGCAAGCATATTTCCAACAACAGAGCTCATCAACAAATGACCATAGTGCCAAGTGGATATTTTTTTCTCTCAGACTTAATAACTACAACTTCCTTACTTTGGCAAGTGCTCATTTAACCTCCCCCCACCTGATGTCATAAAGTTTAAAACACTACTTTCACACATTCTGGGACCCCAAGACACCCATGAAAACATGAAAACAATAATCTTTCAAAATCACAAAACTCTTGACCTCATAACAAGTCTCAACCTTTCTCAAGAAGTAAAACACTTCAGTAGGCCAAACTCAAACTCTGGAAATCACAACTTACTATATCTATTCTAACCAAGTAGCTGACTATAATAAGTAACATTAACATTCTACCACTCTACAGCTAACATTCTACTTTTCTATATCAGTGTTTACTTCCCAATCACCTTCTCTATGAAAACATCCCTAAAAAGGGACCCTACAAGTATTCACTTTCTACTCTTAGACTTAACATCACATTAAAAGGCCACATGGTGAAGTGTCACATCTTCAGTAGCATAACCTACTAGCAGATCCTGATCCATCTTCTGTTGCTATTTCTTTGACCAACTTACCAATTAGGCTACAATGCAGATATTACTGTAAAGTCACTATGTTTAACAAAACTTTCTGTAAAATATTGCAAACAAAATACATGAAATCTCTCTAAAAACAATGGCCTTGAAAAAGATGGAAAACTTCACCATCAGTAGAAAAATGCTATTAATTTATTCTTCCATAAAACCTAGGAAAGAAATTCATAAGACAACACAAAGGAAGCCCCCCACCCCTTATCCAATCACTCTATTCAATACAACCAGGGAAAAATTGTGGAGATTAATGACATTACAGGCTGCACCCCCAAAATGCCAGCTTGCAGAAAGACTCTGTCATAACACTTACACGGTACATTTTACCATCTGATTTCTTAAAGGAATTCTCCAGGCTTCCTTCTTCCAAATCCCATGGATAAATAACCCCCCCCCCCCAAACAAAAAAATAACTACAGACCTCATCAGTGATTTGCCTCCTTACTACTTAATCTCTACAAAAGACATGATTAAACAATTTAAAAATTCCCCTCTAATGTTCCAGCAGGTGCTTATGGACTCTACCCTTATTTATTTTGCTGTGCAAAGATTATACACTCCTACCTTTAAATAACCTCTGCAACTTAGGCATCACCACAAATACCATGCAACGTCTGGAAATAACCAAGGTTACTCTCCTCCCCAAAAGATCTGATCCCCAGCTCAGCAAACATCTTCAGACCCATCTCTCTTTTTCTCACTCTAGAAAAGATTTCATGAAAATATAATCTAATCTATTACCAGGTAACCCAATACTACCAAATTATAGAAGCCCGTCACACCATCAACATGGGTTCCAGTTAGGAAGAAACACAATGGCTGCCTTCTTTATACCTACAGATGACAGCCTTTACTCATGTACCAATATACTTGCCCAACATTTCCTGGAATTCATTAATTCCAGTGCCCTGGACCAGCTCGTTCTTACCCCCACTAGAGGTAGCAACATCCTTGACCTGGTCATTACTAACATGGGCGACTGTTGCTCTACACCAATAGTCAACTCCAACCTGGTTAGATCGACCACAAACTAATCACCTTGGAAATCCACCCCCCCCCCCGCAAAGGTAACCACCATGAAAAACTTCTCCAAAGCTAACTCTGGGCTCCTAAAAACAGAGGTGGCTAACTTCAAGGCACCCATGCAAGTGGAGAATAGTTGCATGACTACCGAATCATACACCAGTGCACTGTATGAACTCTTACACAAATGCATGGATCTCGCCATACCCAATAGAACCAAGATGCTTTCCTCCAAAAATAGGAAGCCAATCTGGTGGTCCCCTGCCATAAACAAACTCTACAACAGAAGGAGGAAACTGATGTGGAATAAGGTGAAGTCCGAAGATTGGAAAAACTCCCTTATCAGCCTCAACAAAAAGTTGAGATCCCTCATCAAATCCTCTAAAACTAGCTATGAAAACAGAATTGCAGCAGATAGTAAAGACAACCACAAGGCCTTCTATAGTTATGTAAAGAATCTCCAGGGCAATACCCAGATTTTCTCTGAGCTACTGCACAATGGTACCTCCTATACCGAGCCAACAGATATTGCCAATATGCTGGCCGACAGATTCAGTGCCAACTTTACCCCTATCTCCCCTCCCAAAGGACCTATCACATTAACAGTAGATTGCCAGGCACCCAGTATTAATGCTGTACAGGTTAAAACAGCACTGTCCAAGGCCAAAAATACAGCTTCTATGGGACCTGACAATATCCCTGGCTGTGTTCTACATGAACTACCTCACCTGTGTGCTCTGTTCAATCACTGCCTCACCTCAGGCTTTGTCCCTACTGAATGGTGCACTGCTACAGTCATCCCTCTTCACAAAGGAGGAGTGACTACAGTCCCTGGGAACTATCGCCCCATTAGCCTGATTAGTCTAATATGCAAAGCTATGGAACGCATCATCATGGACCTAATAAACAAGGATATATGGAATCTTTGGATCCCACACAGTTTGGTTTTGTGAAGGGTAGATCATGCCTGCTCAACTTGGTCGACTTCTTTGAGTCAGTCACCAGAGCTGTGGATGAAGGCAAGGTGGTTCACACAGCCTACCTTGATCTGGCCAAGGCCTTTGATACCATTCCCACTAAGGAATCATAGAAAAACTCAGTAAGCTAGGCATCAACGCCTATATCACTAGGTGGGATGCAAACTGGCTCACAGATAGAACCCACAGTGTGAAAGTAGCTGACTCCAAGTCAGACTGCTGACCAGTCACGAGTGGAGTCCCACAGGGTTCAGTCATGGGTCCTCTCCTGTTTGGTACCTACTTCTCTGAATTCCAGGCCAACACAAAGGGACTCTGGCTGACAAAGTTCACAGACGATTGCAAGTTGGGAGCTATTATTAACTCCCCAAGTGATGTTGACATCCTACAGAAAGGCCTCACTGAGATCAATGACTAGTGTCAGAACCATGGCCTTAAGCGCAATGCCAAAAAAGTGTCATCATCCCCTTTGGGAAAAACCCGGTTCCCATGAATTACCACATTGATGGTAGTCCACTGAACACAGAAGAAGTTATAAGAGATCTGGGAACACAGATTGACAGCAACCTTTCTTTCAACCACCACATTGCCACTGTGGTCAGAAAGTCCTTCTATGTGGCACATCTCATTACTAAGGGTTTTGCATCCAGGAAGAAAGAGGTCATTGCCTCTTTCTACTCTTCCCTCATTAGGCCAGTCATCGAGTACAATGCCCCATTTAGCATGTACCTCACTAGACACCAGCAGCAACTGGAGAGGCCGCAAAAGTACCGCACAAAGAAGATTCCAGGCCTTAAACACTTGTCCTATATGGACAGACAAAAAACTCCAAATATTCTCTGTCTCATATGGCCTACTTAGAGACGATGTCTGCTTGACTTAAAAAGCCATGTCTGACCCAGCTCTGTTAGAAATGCTACAGCTAAAGAAATCCCAATCCCTCCGCACCACACACTCCAGAGACCTCAACCTCATTACCACAGTCACCAGAACGTGCTGGAGGGACAGGTTTATAACCCAGAGACTGCCCATGCTATGGAATACACTTCCCATACATGTCAAACAGAGCACCTCATGGCCCTCTTCAAGAGAAATCCTGATGAGTGGATGGGAAATAGAAAATTTACCCCGGGGATCACTCCAGTGGCTCTACTTGACAGAGGCACTGGGAACTAAGGTCAGGTGGCACGATGCCAGGGTAATCTTATGGGCTAGGCTTGTAAAGGCTCCAGGGCCCATTAGCCTAGTACATACCTATGAACCTGTTTAAAACAGAGACAAGGGTATTCTAACTGGACTCGTTTTTATTGACTTAGCAAAAGTATTTGACACTGTTGATCACCCACTTCTTTTTAACTCACTCATTGTTGTTAGTAACCTGCAAATTAGTCAGTGATTTCCAGACTTTCTAACCAATACTTAAAAGTCCAAATTGGCTCAAATTCTTTACTGTCAACCAACTTTCGTTAGACCATCATGTGTTACACATCAGTCGCTGTACTGAATATATGATTATTTATAGACCAGTCCCTTCCCCTGGAGCAAGAAATTTTAAATATTAGTAACTGAGTAAAAACAGACAAGCTCATACCAAATATAAAAAATATAAACAATGCTAAATGAAACCCCACAAAGGTTGGCAAGAATATAGAAATTTGAGAAACAGTTCAGAGTTACAGATATCTTGGAATTCAGCTAGAATACACACTTTATTTTCAATATCACATACATGTCACATAATCCAGGGTTAAAAAACTTCTCTTCTGGGCAAGGAAGATTTGCCACTTGTTATCTCCTGCAGAGAGAAAGCAACCATTGATAAAGGTGTCTTACTTCCTCAGCTGGAGTATGGTTTACAGGTCCTTGGCTCAGCCTCACAGAATGACCCTACTGCACTTCAAACTACATTAAACAACGAGTTCCCTTCAGAATGTCAAAATACTGAAACCTCAAATTTCATATGGTCGAGACCATATGATCAAAGTTTCAGGATTTTGAAATTCTGAATGGAGATCTGTATACAGCACGGAACAGGAGATTTCCCTTTTCTTTACTGTAGTGTGATCTCGGAGTTGGCATATTTAAGTAGTGGGTGTGCAGAGAGGCTTGCATAATCATTTAACTAGTTGTTTTTTTTTTGGGGGGGGGGGGTTTGTTTTGAAATTTTGATATTTCGAAACATCGATCATATGGTCTCAATCATATGACATTCGATGTGTCGGAATTTCGAGATTCTGGAGTGAATCCCAAACATTATATGTAGGTGGGACTATATCAGTTCACCGAAGATTCACTTCAGCGAGCCTGATTTCATTGACCCCAAACCACTGAACTTCACTTCTAAGAACATTCACATCAAAAAAAAATTTCACCAGGGAAGAAAGCACTCCTCCAACACCACAATGGAACACACACTGCAGTATGTCAAATCCACCCAAGTGGGGTGATGCACCCCCCCACATCTCCCAATGTGAGGGGCTATGCCCCCACCCCCACTATGTATAGCAACTCTGATATTGCACTACAGTGGGGAAAAGGGCAACGTTGTGTTGTTAGCCAACTGCTTCCTTTCCTTACTTAAATCTTTCACTGATGTGAACGTTCATAGACGTGAAGCTCAGTAGTTTGGGCTCGAAGAATTTAGGTTAGCTAAAGTGAATCTTTGACAAACTGATATAGACCCATGTAGGTTTATACCCCTTCGCCAAGTGGTGAGCATCATTGCACCCCTCTCACTAAAGCCAAATGGCTAGTTGTTGCTCATCCTTCTCCTGAAAACTTTTTCAGACTCATCAACACAGAGAGTTTCCTCTTCTTTGATAACAGGCTTGCAAAAAGAGCCCTACCACAATATGCATACATACATATAAATATTTCAAGCACATGCATTAATAGGTTCATAGGTTCATAGGTAGGTACTAGGCTATCTGCCCGAAGGCATTTATAAGTCTAGCCAGAATGTGTTGGCTTTTGCCGCCCCCTTAGATTAGTTTCCTGTGCCTCTGTCCAGCAGAACCACATAGGTTCATAGGTTCATACTAGGCTATCTGCCCTAGGGCATTTATAAGCATAGCCAGAATGTGGCTTTCGCCACCCATTTTAAATTTATTTTGCTATGCCCTTTTTCGAGGTTAGTATACTGTGCCTCTGTCTAACAGTGACACAGAAGTGATACCCGGGGTAAACCTACGATCTCCCATCCACTCATCAAGATTCCTCTTGAAGAGAGTCAATGAGGGACTCTGCCTAACCTGGACTGGGATTTTATTCCAGAGTGAAGGGAGCCTCTGGGTTATGAATCTGTCCCTCCAGCATGTCCTATTTATTTCAGTGCTGAGGTTCAAGTCTCGAGCACGTAGCTCGATGGGATTTGGATTTTCTGAGGTGCAGCATGTCCATTAATTCCAGGTTGGACATGGCTTTATACGTCAGGCACAGATCGCCTCTGAACAGGCGGTATGCCACTGAGTAGAGCTGGAGTTTCTTTAACCGGGCAGCATATGGCATCTGTTTGAGCCCTTTGATCCTCTTGGTGAGGTACTTTTGGGGTCTTTCCAGTTGCTGCAGGTGTCTGGTAAGGTACATCCCAAAAGGAGCATTGTACTCAATTATGGGCCTGATGAGGGATGAGTAAAGAGGCACGATGACCTCCCCTGATCTAGATGTGAATCCCCTCATGATTAGGTGGGCTATATAAAATGTTTTTCTAACCACTTTGGCCACGTGGTTGTCAAATGAGAGATTGCTATCAACTTGGGTCCCCAGGTCCCTAATTACTTCTTCTGTACTTAATGGATTACCACCTATGTGGTAATTTGTGGGCATTTTGTTTTTGCCAAAGGGGATGACTATACACTTTTTGGCATTTAGCTTGAGGCCATGGCTCTGGCACCAGTTGTCTGTTTCTATGAGGCCCTTTTGGAGGATGCTTGTGTCAGCTGGAGAGTCGATTATGGTGCCCAGTTTGCAGTCATTCAGAACTTGGTCAGCCACAGTCCTTCCGTGTTGGCCTGTACCTCCGAGAAATATATACCGAACAAGAGAGGTCCCAGGACTGAGCCTTGTGGGACACCACTTGTAACTGGTTTGGAGTCTGACATGGCTCCAGCAATTCTAACCATGTGGTTCTGTCCTTGAGCCAGTTTGCAATCCATCTAGTGACATAGGGGTTTATATTTAAGCTGGTGAGCTTATCTATAATGCCCGAGTGGGGTATTGTATCAAAGGCTTTTGTGAGGTCCAGGTAGACTGTGTGGACCACCTTCCCCTCATCAATGGCCTTGGTGACTGTTTCAAAGAAATCAACCGGGTTTAAGAGGCAGGATCTGCCCTTAACAAAGCTGAACTGGGTAGGATCCAGTGTCTGTAGGTCTCCAATAACTTTATTTATGAGGTCCATGATGGTCCTTTCCATAGCTTTGCAGACCAAGCTAGTCAGGCTTATGGGGCGATAGTTTCCAGGATCCGTTGAGGCACCACCTTTATGGAGAGGGACCACTGTTGCTGTACAACACTCTCTGGGCACATATCCTGTAGTAAGGCTGAGATTGAACAGTAGTTTTATGTTTGGGTTTAGCTCTTCTTGGAGTTCATGTAGGATGCAGCCCGGGACACCGTCTGGTCCCATTGATGCTGTGTTTTTTGCTTTGGAGAGGGCGGCTCTTACCTGAGCATCTGAGATGTCAGGGGGGCAGCACTCTGCTGGGATAGATATTTGCCCTTTGGTGGGAGGGGAGAAGTTTGCGCTGAACCTGTCAGCTAGGATGTTGGCAATGTCTGTGGGTTCGGTGTATTTTTTGTCATTTTGGACTAATTCTGAGCATATCTGGGAATTACCACCCAGGTTCCTAACATAACTAAAGAAAGCCTTGTGATTATCCTTAGTGTCCTGTGCAATTTTTCTCTCGAAGCTGGCCTTAGACAATTTTATGAGTGCCCGTATTTTTTGCTACTACTGATCAGTGATGCCTTCCCTTTTTGGGATTTTGCTCTATCATTTAGTAGCTTCCTCCTTCTATTGTATAGTTTGTTTATGGCTGGGGTAAACCAGACAGGACGTCTGCCTTTGGAGGATCGGGTCTTGGTTTTATTTGGGATCGCATGATCCATGCATTCCTGAAGGTATTCATAGAATGCATTTATAAAGGATTCTGCGGTCTGGGCCATATTTTCCACAGGCCCGGGGGCTTTGAAGGATTCCACCTCGGTTTTGAGGAGTGTGAAATTTGCTTTAGAGAAGTTTTTCACTGTGGTTTTCTGGGCAGGGGGTGGGGTCGGGATGTGAATATCCAGTGAGATTAGTTTATGGTCTGATCTTACCAGTGAGGGATACACTTCTGGTCTGGAGCATAGAGTCCCCATGTTGGTGATGATCAGGTCCAGTAGGTTTTCCCCATTTGTGGGAGTGGTAACAAGTTGTTCCATAGCATTTGAGTTTATAAATTCTAGGAACCTTTGGGCTAGGGTGTTGGAGCTAGAGTAATGCTCCTAGTCTATGTTTGGGTAGTTGAAGTCACCCAATATAATGGTGTTTGGAGAGACCTTCATATTTTCCAGTGTTCTCAGGAAGGCCGAGTGGGGTTCCTGGGTTTGGGAGGGTGGTCTGTAGCAGGCTATAAATTGGAAGGCAGTTTTACCCACTGTTAGTTGCGCCTGGATAGTCTCTGATGCTTCGTGCTTTGCCACTAACCTGGAGGTGTGGGTATCTTTGATGAATATCGATACTCCCCCTCCTTTTGTGGTTTGGTCCAAGTTTTGGGGCCGAAAAGCATGGTATGAGGTATAACCTGGTAGTGCTGGGGTGCTCTCAGGAGCCCTGAACCAGGTTTCTGTTACTGCACAGATATCGATGTTCTCCATGCTAAGGAGAGTTTCGAGTGCATGCATCTTGAGGTTTAGACTTCTGGCATTGAGTAGCATTACTCTTAGTTTCTTATCCCTTGTGATACCTATGGAGGTGGGTTTGTCTTTTGAGCCTTGCCTAAAAAAGGCACTATGGGGGTAGCAAGAGCCTTTGCCAATATCCGAAAGCCCAGGGGTGACAGGTGCAAGCCGTCCCTAGCGAAGCATCGTGGCTTGTCAAGCATATCATCCCAAGTCCTCTCGTCAAGGTTTCTCTTGAAGAGTGTTAGTGAGGAGCTCTGCCTAATGTAGATTGGAATCTTGTTCCAAAGCATGGGAATTCTCTGGGACAGGAATCTGTCCCTCCAGCACGTCCTATTTATTGTTGTGGTGAGGTTTAGATCCCTAGAGCGTGTGGCTTGAGGGGATATGGTTTTCTTTATGTGGAGCATGTCCATCAATTCTGGGTTGGACATGGCCTTGTATGTCAGGCAGAGATCACCTCTGAGTAGGCAGTATGCAACCGACTAATGCCCTTCTAGCATGCCAATATACCAAAACACTTGTTCCCATAATAAGTATCCAGGCTGTTCTTAAAAATATATAAACTAGTACTTGCTTTAATGTAATTTGGTAGTCTGTTCCATGCAACAGTTACTCTGTCAGAGAACCAATTAGTACACTTCTCATTCCTATAGAATTTTCTACATAGGTTATCTGATGATTCTCTAGTACTTTTTGTTAACCCCAAACATTCCCAGAGGTAGTTGTCACTAAATGCCTGTATACCTGAATAAGATCTCCTCTTAAATATCTGTAAGAGACACTGTATACAAGTTCAGATATTTTAGTCTTTCATAATAACTTAGATTTTCACATCCATGGATGCCCTTAGTATATTTCCATTGTACTCTTTCCAGTTTACTCATGCTTGTTTTCTTATAGGGTTTCCATATTGTTATTCCATACTCAAGTTTGGATCTAATGTAACTAACAAACAATGACTTCATTATTTTTGATTTCTTAGACTTTACAAATCTTCTTATACAACATATAGTTCTATAACTATCAACCAATTGGTTGATATGATTAGAAAAACTCATAGCTGAATCTACCCATATACCCAGGTCCTTAAATGACTCTACAGTTTCAATCAACGTGTGCTATATTTAATATTCACCTTTCAATTTATGAATGCCAAATCTCATATGCTTAGTTTTTGATGTATTCATCAGCATATTATTCTCCTGTGCCCAAATGGTCACAGTGGTTTTATGTTTGGGTTTAGCTCTTCTTGGAGTTCATGTAGGACGCAGCCCGGGACACCGTCTGGTCCCATTGATGCTGTGTTTTTTGCTTTGGAGAGGGCGGCTCTTACCTGAGCATCTGAGATGTCAGGGGGGCAGCACTCTGCTGGGATAGATATTTGCCCTTTTGGTGGGGAGGGGGGAGAGAAGTTTGCGCTGAACCTGTTAGCTAGGATGACCAAATGGTCAATTTAGTCAAGTTGCACATGTAATCAGTTTGCCCAATTTCAAGTCATCTGGATATAGACTGTAGAACACCTCAGATGAAAAAGTTAGGTCTGAAAGATACAATCTAAATAAGTAAGGGCCTAGGACAGACCCCTGTGGAACACCCTGACTGTAACCAGTAAGGATTTCGCCTGTGCAGTTGCTGTATGATACTTGCCATATACTGTTTGTAAGCCATGCAGCTATCCATCTTATCAAGAGTACATCAATACCTAGTTGTACTAATTTATTGATCAGTGTTATGTGTATGACCCTGTCAAATGCTGAAGTTAAATCTATACAAATGACATCACAATTTTTCATTCATAACTATTATTGTATTCTTATGGAACATCATGTTGCAGGTGGCAATAGATCTGTTTTCAACATATGCATGCTGATATATGGTTTCAAGTCCCAACCTATCCAGTTCTGACAGTAACCTATCCAGTATTACCTTCTCCATTATTTTTTCATAACATGAAAGTAGACTTAAGGGTCTATATGATTCTGGGTTTGTCCTACTCCCCTTTCCCTTAAAAACAGGTTTAATAAGTGCATTTCTCCAATCTTGAGGAATCTCCCCATATTTATATGACCTAGTGAATAATAGATGTAATGGTACTGTAAGTTCTTGCTGAAGTGTTCTCAGGTCATTGTTACTAATTCTGTCTACTCTCTGCACTTTGTTTGGATTCAGTTTGCCCAGTTTTTTTTCAATATAATCTAATTTGATTCCAGTATCTTGGGTTATCTGGATGTCACTAGGAAAAGTTACCACCCCTTTTGTGGAGCCAAACTGTTTTGCATAAGATTTTTTAAATGTAACTATAATCTGTTGTGTCTGAGAATAAATTTTAGAATCTGCACACAGTTTATCAATTTGTGTGTCTTTACTCCTTCCACATCTTATGTATCTATAAAAACGTTTCCTATTATGCTCAATATCTTTATATAAATTTTCTTCAATTTTTTCTTGATCTTGTCTCACACTATGCTTGATCTGTTTGTCCAGCTTGTTTATTTCAGTTTTCAAAGTTGTAGTTCAACCTCTCTTCCATTTCTTATATTTTGTCTCTCACCTTAATCAGATATCTTGTTCTTATGGAAATATATCTGCCTGATATTGTATGCCTAGATCCTGATGTTAAACGTTTTTTTGATTTTTTTTGCACTCAAACAATTTCTCTTTCAAAACTTTTCACATTCCATCTGCAGTTTTTCCACTGAACACCTCACTCCAGTTAGTTTTACATATTGACTGTTTTCTTCCATATAATCTGTAATTAACCTTCTGTGGACTGGCTTAGATTTTAGTTTGGCAGAATTATCTAGCAAGAAATTAACATTTATAACCCCATGATCATAGCATATCAATAGTGGTAAAACTTGACTTAAAGTTACTTTAATTTCTTTGGGAACATAAACGATGTCTAGTATGTTTCGTCCCCTGGTAGGTTTTTTTTTTTACAATCTGAAGCAATTGTTGTTCCTGAATATATGCTGTGAATAATTTCCTTACTAACATTGTAGAATAAATATTATTCCAGTCTGTTTCTGGTAAATTTAAGACCCCAGCTAATATTATTCTTCCCTCCTGTGTTTCATGTAAGAAATGTATGAATTCCTCTAGGTCATCTGCACTTGACTTTGGTGGTCTATACACTCCAACAATTGTTATATATTCCAGGGTTGTCTTTATCGTCACAGTTACACAGTCTATAGTGTTGGTGTTATCAACGAACATGTAATAATCACAGGTCTCATAGTTATCTTTAATCCCTATCATAACACCTCCACCTGATTTTTTTATTAGAATGTCTGTCACCGTAAAAACATTTATACCCTGACAGAACTGGTTTCCAGTCATTGTTCTTTAACCATGTTTCACAAACAATAACAACATCCATCTTGTAGGAACGTAGAACATTTTCCAATAAAAAAAATTTATTATTAATGCTCCTAGCATTAAAAGCCATCAGAGATGCATCAAATGTTTCTATTTGTGGGCTGTTAAATTTTTCACATGGCAAAAATCTTGCCTAGTGTTTGTCAAATACTGCAAAATATCTGCTGCAAAAATTATCTTCCCTTATCTAGGCAAATGTATACCACCCTGTGTGAATACATGTGTGCCTAAAGCAAGGCTTAGATGCGCTACACATTTCCATTTTTTTAAAACAGGAAATGTTTTTCCATGTATGTATTTACCCCCCCCCCCAATTTTTTTTTTAATTTACAGTGTCCTGATTATCCTTTCTATAGGTGATATGTGAAAAATACATCCTAACATAAGAACAAGTAATACTATCTAAGAGGGCTGTAAGTTCCCTACTAACAGTCGGAGAATCCTTGCAGATGACATAATTTGCACCAACATGAATAAAAACAGATCTATACTTCCTTACATTAAGGCATTCCAAGGCTTGTCTCACATCTACTATTTTCCCTCCTGGCAAGATTAACACTATTTGATGTTCATTATCATCATCTCTATAAATATACGTATCACTTCCACAAACAATTCAATCTCCAATCACAAGAATATATTTGCTGGCCAGCTCTGAAGAATCTTCAGCTTCTAATACAGTAATATCTGCTCTATCAATTGTTATGAAGGATAGATCTTCTTCACTATTAGTCTTATTAATCCCACTGTTTTCATTGTGTATTAAATTCCCATCCAGCTAGTGATGTAAATCCACAGCTTGAGTCATGTAGTCAACATCTGTCTTTCTCCTCTTTTTTTCTTACAGTAATGTTCTTCAATCCTTCCACGTTCAGTTTTGATTTCTTCCATTTCACCTGCCCCTTGCCTCTTTTTTCTACCTTCTCTGTTGGAAAGATGATGCCTTTTTCTGTAGACTGAAGGTTTTCTGATAGGAAACTATCATCATTCCTGCAACCTGTGTGTTACATAACAAAACAGTGTCCTTTTTACTACGGATTCCCTTTCCTTTACAGTCATTAATCAATTTATTTTTCTTCCTTGTTATTTTTTGTTTCCTTCTAAACAAACTGGATTCTCAGATTGCTGAATACTTGTGTCCAGAATTCCAGAGTTGTCAGCGGCATCATCTTGATTCATACGGGTTGAATGATCTTTGCAGAAAATAGATGCATCATTTCCTAAATGTGTTCTATTTGTTCTATGCCTAACATTATTTAGTGTATCGGTCCAGTCATTAATATATGAAACAATAGTTCTCCAGGCCATGCCAAATGCACAAGTGCAATCATTATCATTAAGTCTAGATTTACTTCTAACAATGGTAAGCAAATCATCCAACTTTTGACGTAAGGAACACAGATCACTCGTGTTATCAGTTGTTACCTTTAAATATGCAAAGCATTTATTATACTGTACAAGATATTTGTGCATTAGCAAACTGTTACGTGCATACTCATTTAAGGAATCCATATTCAACTTCAAATGAATACAATATTACAAAAGAAAAGATCAAAATCAGTAACCAGAGAAATCAAGGAAAACTTAAATCAACTTCTTTGACAAAAATCACACCAGCAATAGACAATTAAATAAAGTACAGTAAGTTGTTCTGACCATACAAGTTCTACAAGTCAGACAAAAGTTGTAATTCCTTTATGCAGTAGCTTCTGCTCTCTATTGCTCACAGTAGCACTTCTTTTTGACAATAAAGATAAAGAAATCACAAACCAAGATGGGATTGTTCAGATATGCTCAAGATTTTCCTCTCTGCAGTCTGTAAATTTATAGGTGTCAAGGCCCCTTGGGGTGGCTAAGGCTTGCCTGTCTAAAACATATCCCTTTCTAACAACCAACAGTGAAATTAAAGGTAAAACAACAAATATGAATCAAAGTAAATCTTTTTAACAAGCAGTCCCTTCCTACCTACAAACAATGAAAAACAGTGATAACCAATACAATATAAATTCAAATAAAACTTTTCTTACCAATCACCTCCATAGTAAGTCACAAACCAAGAAAGGATTGTTTAGATATAGGTTATGCTCTCTTTATGCGGCTACTCCTAATGTACCAACTGCTCACGCTAAAGTACACTGAACATGCATTTCATCCTAGCCCTTAAAATCAAAGAAGTTGTTCCAGAACAGGTAAAATCAAATTTAGTTTTCAGAACATCTGTCATGACTTAAAACTTACCTCCTCAAATGAGGAAATTGTAGCTGCTTCAAAAATGGATAAGTCACCTAAAATGAAATACACTCCCTTCAAGGCATAAGTAACTCTCTAGTCACTACATTTGTCAGTTTGCTGATATTTCCTCAGCTTCTTTGCTGCACACTATGCACATCTCCTTCCTTCCCCACGTTATTTCCATCCTTAGGCAGTACTCATTCCACTCAACAACAGTCTTCTTTCCCAACCATCTCACATATAGTTGTGGACCTGTGACAGTAACCTGGCTGCCTGTTGTAGATACACATTTCATTTTCTTTACATATTGATTTGATCTGTAACTTTTCTTTGATATATTCGCCCTCTTGTACAATGAAAATATACTTTGTGCTGTAATCTGTATTATGCAGTTGCTCTACAGGGATACATGCAGACATTTATATGCACTGCATTATACACTGTTGAATGATAGAAATGATTTTAGTGTTTGTGCAATTCAAAGGTTTTGCCATCTCTGCTATTTTCTCTTTGATGAACCTGAAAATGGGATCAGCTTTTTGCAAATACAGAATAAAATAAATAAATAAATAAATACAATTTCCATGGACATTAGTGGACATGACTGGTGTTGCTCTGTTCTATTTTCATATAACTGTCCCAGTCTGGAAGAATACCAGTATTGGAAATGAAAAAGTAAATACCTCACATAAACCTGGACTTGAAAAAAAGCTCTCAGAATACCCCCATCTGTCAGATATTCATTCAATCCCCACTCAAGGATTTTTCATGGTTGTTTGATTCAAATTTCAAAATCTGAAAAGTAACCCTTTGAACAGTGCCAGCATTTTCGTATTTATTCGACACATCACCTCCTCTGTCTAACGTGTTCTGAGATATGTAATTTAGATATTTAGCCGTTTTGTTAGCAAAAAAGTACTCAGCAAATGCATGCCATCCTATAAATGACATCACTACTTTTGTAACTCATGAGTTGTCTGATATTATTTATTCTAGTAACATTCATATACATTAAAGTTTATCTCTTTTCTTTCAAGTGAGTTGAAATAGCTCAGTTGTGGGAGAGCAGTAGACTGAAGATCTAAAGGTTACTCGTCTAGGCCTGGGCTTTGGCAGGGAAAATTTGAGTTTCAGTGGTATAATAGTAATGTTTGCACATTCTGCCCCCAAGTTTCTGGCTTGAATTCTGCTTTGCCCCTTTAACCAGTCACTGACTACAACATGCTCTTTGGTTTGTAAATAAAAATATATTGCTTAGCTAGAAAGGCTCTAAAGGTAACTTACCAAGAAAATCAAAGGCCTTAAATCTTTCAACTATCCTGATAGATTAGCACAGCCCTCATTATACACACTAGCTTACAGGCTGACCTGTGCCTTGCTTTTTTAAGTTATAAAAGACCCAGTCCTATTTAACCTTCTCTTTCTTTGCAAAATCAGTTGCTCTACGGTCACCCAAACTAGAAAGTTAAATCTACACCAACAAATAAACAAAACTCATGGAAAAGGCATATCCCCAGTCTATGAAATACGTTACAACTACAGGGCAAACAGAGAAGAACTCTGACTACCTTTGAGGCTACTCTGGATGAGTGTATAGGTATATACAAATTAACACTAGGACTATGTACAAACCTGCTCGGTTTGTGGTATTAACATTATCATGTGCTTGAGAATGGAGGCACAAAGTGTTTCTGCTTAAAGATGTATATGAGCAGGTGTCATATGGTCCTTGTGATCACTTGCATAGATTTGTTCTTGTGTTCTTGAGGTGAATTTCCTGCTCACCACCTTCCCCATCTCTTGTAGTAGCTATGTGCTTAAGCACTACATCTCTTTTTTTTTTACAAGCATCCAGTTACTAGTGCACTTGAGGAACTGAAAGGTTTTACTGCGCACATTTTAGTTACTGCAATTTGTCATCAGAATGCAAAGTTTGATTTCTTGACTTTTTTCAAGACTCTATACTTTATCACTCAAAAGGTGAGTTTCTTTAGAAAAGGTAGCTGCTGAACTGTTATTTTGTCCATATGAAATTGCTGCATTTAACAGTAGCAGTGCATTTGATATGAAACAATGATTTTGCAAGAAACTACCTTCGCATTTTCTGGCATCTTTGCAATAGCATTCACGAGTCATGCGAGCTTCTTTGCTAATTAACTGCATTTCAAAATCAAACCAAGTTGAGATACAAATTTATGCTTTCCACCCTGGTAATATTCAGTACTTGGCACCTGTTTAAGTATGTGTTAAACATTCTGTGTATGCAACAGTGCAATGGTTACATGTCCCTTCTTTCAAATAACATTTCCTAACTTCCTTCCATGGCTGTTGTATTTTCAAACAATTATACTGATCTGATACAAATAATCACTGAAGAGTTGAAATATGTGATCTTACTGCCCTCTACTGGCAATAATGGAAAATACTTGCCCATTTTTTTATTGAATAAGGACTTAGGTGTGGAAACAGGCATGAAGAATGAGTACATCACTAGCCCTGTTTTCTTCTTCTTCTTCTTCCTCAGTAATCACTGTACAACCGTTTGTAATCTAACTCATTTATTTCAGTGAGTAGTTTGAAATCCATTTGTCTGTTTGGACTCTAGCATCCCTGCTAGCTCCTGCCCTAACCACACTTCTCACCCTCTGATCATTAAAACAATTGTGCTGACAAAAAATCATAGCAAAGAGCTGGAAAGTTCAGCACTTTCTTATTTTTCAGAAATGAAGGTATGCAAATACTAGATCACATGAGGAATTATGTATAAGCTTAATTCAATCATTTAATTATACACCCTTAAAATGGATCTAACTTTATGAATAAAATCAGTAATCTAGGAAGAACATAACTAAATATAAGGTCAGTAAATCATAGTGCTATGCCTAACTCATAGCAGCTGACAGGTATGGCCCCAAACCTGCAATGCATTTCCTTTTTGCCCTGGACTTTGATGATGGTAACTGCCCTGCTGTTACTCCCATTCATTTCTGTCGAATGACTGTCCAGACTTTCACAAGCAATCAGACAACTTTCACTTTGATAGCACTGCTTGCTTCTGCATGTAACTGGGTATTTCTATTCCTTTTCATCTTGGATTTACTCATGACAGGTGCATTGAAGCCACTCTCAGCTACAGATGGTGCTTATATCTCTGTAGACATAATCTGGTGCTGTTTTACTGGTAATCACTCCTAGCTCCCATCCCTCCAAGTTCCCCATCTTCCTTCCATTTACATTTTGCCTCAGCTGCTCACTGTTCATTCTGTTGCTCATATCATCTCATTAATACAAATCACTTTGCTGACATCCTGGTTTAAGTAATATTTTGCTACTGTGCTCATAGCAGTTTTTTAAAACAACCCTAAACTGGATGTTGCATTCAAACCACAATGAAGACTATTTTGTGACCTAGTCTAAATCTTTATGGACATCTGAATATGTAAGTGGATGTGGGTATGCAATCTATGAAATCTACTAAAGGCCTCAACTAGCCCATACATGGCCATCTCTCCCTACTTCCCTCTGCATCCTTCTACAACATTTGTTACATTTCTTTAGACAGCTCTCATCAGTTCTTATTCCATAATCCTCTGTGGCAAGCTATTCAACAGCCTGATGAATGTTTGCATAAAGATTCTCTTCCTGACATTCATCTTTACTTTGCCATTCTTGATTATATATTATTTACTAGGTCTCTCAATCAGCATTTAGATGCTGGTATTGCAGTTGCATTCTGAGCTAAACTGCTTTAGCACTCTGTGTGTGACTAAATGTTAACAGCTGCTTGCTACAAATGCAGCAAGCTCTGTACTACAGTTTAAAAAGATGTAATAAATGTTTTTAGAAAGTCCTGTCCCATGATTGCAGAATTGTAGTGCTTCAGTGCTCTGTGTGTGGATTGTAGCAGCTGCAGTTTAAAAGGAGACAATTTCTTTTTTTCCAGGTCAGGACTTCAGAAATGAAGCACTTTAACACTCTGCTTATGAACTGTAGTCATCTGTTTGCTAGTTTAAAAGGCAAGAAAAAATTTGCTTAATCCTAGGACTGCTGTGAGGATGCTTTTTTTGCTCCTCAGCTAGAGTTGAGGGGGGATGGATGCCAGATTTGAGAACGGCACTGGGTGCCAGTATAGCTAGCTACACCTCTGATACATGGGATGAAAAAATTAAAAGTATGTGCATACATTTATATATATATATATATATATATATATATATATGTGTGTGTGTGTGTGTGTGTGTGTGTGTGTGTACATTCCATGCATGCATGTGAAAGTACTAAATATTTGAATATGCAACTGATGAGGACTCAAATTGTTGTAACTAACTCATCAAGCTCCATCCAATCAAAATATGTTAGAAATGTAAACATACAAGTTCCTCGAAGGGAGGGATATCTAATTATACTAAATTTGGGATCATACAGCAGTCCATAAAAAAGGCAAACTTTCTATCACTGTTGAACCTGGATCCTTCCAACTTAACACTATGATCACTTGAGCACTCAATCATTTTTGACACTGTCGAACCACCTCAATTCATTGTACAAGCAATGGAGTTAATGTTACCCTATATTTATAATACATTGATGTCATAAAATAAATGTAAAGTAACCTTGTCAGCATACTAAGCATGTGGTGGGATTTTTAAAAATCAAAATAATCCTTCTGAATATGTTCACAACAAACATTTTAAGTAAATGAAACTTTTCCATCCTTGGAATCATTTGTAACTCTGTCAGAGTAACTGCCTGATTTCTTCAGTGGTTTATACATCTGATGAACCTCTTTATTTAGTAGAGATATAACTTCAGAATTCTGTCTTTACAACTCTTGATCATCACAATTTTCACAATCTCTATTTTCTTGTAACATGAATGTTTGTGATGGTTCTGCTTGTTTTTCATCTTGAAACTTTAATTTTGACATTTTTCCCATCTATAAATGTGATTTTTTTCTATACAACTTTCGATCTTTACAAGAACAACAAAGGATCTTGGTTTGGCTATGCTGCCAACTACTTCAGTTTCAGACTGCAGACTTTTCCATGCCTTTTGTGCTGTTACTCTTTTTCAAATGTATAAATCTGGTAGTCTTTTGCAGTTCCTATTACATCTGCATTTCTATCTCTGCTTATTTGTCTCCAGCATTCATTTTCCTTTTGGTTGATTTTCATCAATAACCCTCTCCTCCTACCACCCAATACTACAACCTGTGAGAGATGCACTTATATAGCCAAACTGGAAGCAAAGCTCTCTTCACCCAAGACTGGACTAGACAGTCAAGAGGATAGGGTAAACACTTGCACCACACCACACTCATCACATAGTCCCCTCAAAACCTACACCACCAAAACACACACACATAGAAACACAAAACACGCACCTACATTCATGGAGGCTCTCAATAAAAATCTGCCCAAGCAACAGAGACCTCCAAAGCAGAAATGCAAGCAACCTCCACCCCCCAAGACAATCCAAATGACACATAGCCCACAAACTCAGTGTGACACCCAAACACAGCCTATAAGGCAT
Source organism: Protopterus annectens (assembly GCF_019279795.1). NCBI lineage: Eukaryota > Metazoa > Chordata > Ceratodontiformes > Protopteridae > Protopterus > Protopterus annectens. Next base: position 1,985,875,848 of record NC_056739.1, read on the forward strand.
AACATCGTACCCAACACTCTAGTCATAGGTGACTCTATAGTCGGGCACACTGATGTTCCACTCACCAAGCTAAACAAGGAGAAAGTTACTGTCAGCTACCTGTCAGATGCCAGGATCCACCACATAATGCACGCACTCAGGTCACTCCACAACAATACAAATATGACTCTGTTGTTGTCCATGTGTGAGTGACCTGAGGCATACCTCCCTGGATGACATGAAAAGAGACATGGAGGAGCTCTCTGATCTTGTAGCCCAGACAGGTATTACCCTAGCCCTGAGTAGCATCCTGCCATCACCCACAATGATACCACAGTACTAGGACAAAATGATTGACTTCAACAATTGGCTAAGTTTCTGGTGTCATTCTAAGGGGATCTAGTATCTGTCTGCCTGGGATGACATGATCGACAGACCATGATGCTGTGCCAGAGATGGCCTGCACCTGTCACCCTTGGGATTCTGGATACTGTCTAAGGCTCTTGCTACCCCTATAGTGCCTTTTTTAGGTAAAGTTCAAATGACAAATTCACCACCATAACAGGTACAAGTAAACAAAATCTGAGGGTAATGCTACTCAATGCTAGAAGTCTAAACCTCAAAATGCACTCACACGAGGCACTCCTTAAAATGGAGAACATCGACATCTGTGCAGCGACAGACACCTGGTTCAAGGCTCCAGAGAGCACCCATGCATTACCAGGCTATAATTCATACCACACCTTTCGGCCACCTAACCTGGACCAAAACACTAAAGGTGGAGGTGTGTCCATATTCATTCAGGATAGCCACACCTCCAGGCTAGTTGTTCAGCATAGTGCATCTGAGATTATCCAAGTGCAACTAACTCTGGGCAAGACCGCAATCCAAATTGTAGCTGCTACAGATCCCTCACCATGCCCCAGGAGTCCGACTCCTCATTTCTTGATACACTGGAAAATATTAGGGTACAGCCTAACACCCTAATAGTGGGTGATTTCAACTACCCCACCATTAACTGGGAAAACTACTCATGTACCAATTCTTTTGCTCAATGTATTTTGGAATTCATAAATTCAAATGCCTTGGATCAACTTATCCACAACCCCACCAGGGCCAGCAATATCCTAGACCTGGTCATTACCAACATGGGTGACTGGTATTCCACACCAGAGGTCAATTGCTTGTTGGTCAGATCTGACCACAAGCTAATCACCCTAGACATCCACCCCCCCCCCAATTAGGGAAACCATCATAAAAAAAATTTCCAAAGCCAACTTCACACTACTTAAGACAGAAGCGGCAAACTTCATGATACCCATGCAGATGGACAATAGAGGTACAACTGCTGAATCCTACACAAATGCACTTTATAAGCACTTACACGAGTGCATGGATTGTGCTACCCCTAACAGAACCAAGATGCTATCCTCCAAAAAAAGGAAGCCAATCTGGTGGTCCCTTGCCATAAACAAACTCTACAGAAGAAGAAAGAAACTGCTGCAAAAAAGAGTAAAATCCCATGATTGGAGGAACTCCCTGGTCAGCCTCAGTAAGAAGTTGAGATCCCTCACAAAATCCTCCAAAGCTAGTTACAAAAACAAAATTGCCACTGTTTCTAAAGACAACCACAAAGCATTCGATAGTTATGTCAAGAATCTCAATGGCAACACTCAGATCTGCTCTGAGTTACAGCACAATGGCACTAAATATACAGAACCAACTGATATTGCCAACATCATGGCAGATAGGTTCAGTGCTAACTTTACCCCCCTCTCACCTCCTAAAAGGCCCATCTCTATACCGGAAGAATGCAAAGCTCCTGTAATCATGGCTGCACAGGTATAAACCACACTCTCCAAAGCCAAGAACACAGCATCCATGGGACCTGACAACATCCCAGGCTGCATTCTACATGAACTACAGAACGAACTGGCACCCCACCTAAGTACCATATTCAATCATAGCCTCACCTCAGGCTTTGTGCCCACTGAATGGTGCACAGCGATGGTTATCCGACTCCACAAAGGGGGATCCACCATGGACCCCGAGAACTACCCACCCATTACCCTGATGAGCCTGGTCTGCAAGGCCATGGAATGTATCATCATGGAACTTATAAACAAAGACATTGGTAATCTCCAAACTCTGGACCCCACCCAGTTCGGGTTTGTAAAAGGCAGATCATGTCTCCTAAACCTGATGGACTTCTTTGAAGCAGTCACCAAAGCCGTAGATGAGTGTAAGGTGTTTCACACAGCCTATCTAGATCTCAACAAGGCTTTCAACATCATCCCCCACTCTAGCATTATAGATAAACTCACTAAACTAGGTATAAATCCCTATGTCACAAGATGGATTGCCAACTGGCTCACTGATGGAACCCACACTGTGAAAGTAGCAGACCCCAAATCTGACTTCAGACCAGTGACAAGTGGAGTACCACAGGGTTCAGTCCTGGGTCCCCTCCTGTTTGGTATCTACTTCTCTGAAGTACAGGATAACACAGAAGGTCTTTGCCTAATGAAGTTCACAGATGACTGCAAACTAGGAGCCATAATCGAAACTCCTAATGATGTGGACATCCTACAAAAGGGCCTCACTGAGACAGATGCCTGGTGTCAAAGCCATGGCCTCAAGCGCAATACCAAAAAGTGCGTTGTCATCCCTTTTGGTAAAAACTCTGTACCCATGAACTACCACATAGGTAGTAGTCTACTTAACGCCGAAAATGTGATGAGACATTGGGACACAGGTGGACAGTAGTCTCTCCTTTGATAATCACATCACCACAGTAGTCAGGAAATCCTTCTATGTGGCACACCTCATCACAAAAGGTTTCTCATCCAGGAAAAAAGAGGTTATTGTTCCCCTCTACTCATCACTCATTAGACCCATTATAGAGTACAATGCCCCTTTTGGTATGTACCTCACAAGACATCTACAACAACTGGAAAGGCTACAGAAGTACCTCACAAAGAGGATTACTGGCCTTAAACAGATGCCCTACGCAGACTGTCTCAAGAAACTCCAGCTTTACTCTGTCACATACTACTGAAGTTCGTGTAAAACGCAGCCTGGGATGTTGTCCGGTCCCATGGATGCTGTGTTTTTGGCTTTAGAGAGTGCTGCTTTTACCTGTGAAGTTGTGATTACAGGGATCTTCTTATGTCTTACTTCACAACTAATCAATTATCAATTGTTTTAGAATACACCAAAAACCTTCAATGACTTTTCTAACAATTCTTTGGAATACTTCTTGTTCCGATAAAATGTTAAATGCATGTCTAAGGAAGTTGCACCTTAATGATGTCATAATAACTGTAGACAATATGTAGCTTTTTCATCTAGTTTGATTTGCCAGAAGTCCTATGCTGCAACTAGTAGTAAAAATAAAATGCAGACAATAACACCATTACACACCTTATAGGTTCACAGGTTCATAGATGTGTACTAGGCCAATGGCCCTGGACCCTTTACAAGCCTAGCCCATAGGATTATCCTGGCACCATGCCACCCAAACTTAGTTCCCAGTACCTCTTGAGTAGATACCAAACAGGAGAAGACCCAGGACTGATCCCTATGGGACTCCACTCGTGACTGGTCAGCAGTCTGACTTGGAGTCAGCTACTTTCACACTGTGAGACAGTTTGCAACCCACCTAGTGATATAGGCATGGATGCCTAGCTTAGTGAGTTTTTCTATGATTCCTGAGTGGGGAATGGTATCAAAGGCTTTGGACAAATAGGTAGGCTGTATGAATCACCTTGCCTTCATCCACAGCTCTGGTGACTGACTCAAAGATCTGCCCTTCAAAAAACCAAACTGTGTGGGATCCAGAGTTTGGAGATTCCCTATATCCTTGTGTATTAGGTCCATGATAATGCGTTCCATAGCTTTGCATATCAGACTTGTCAGGCTAATGGGGTGATAGTTCCCATGGTCTGTAGTCACTCCTCCTTTATGGAGAGGGATAACTGTAGCAGTGTGCCATTCAGTAGGGATAAAGCCTGAGGTGAGGCTGTGATTGAACAGGGCACACAGGTGAGGTGCCAGTTCACTCTGTAGTTCATGTAGAATACAGCCAGGGATATTATCAGGTCCCATGGAAGCTGTATTTTTGGTCTTGGACAGTGCTGTTTTAAACTGTGCAGCAGTAATATTGGGTGCCTGGCAATCTACTGATATTATGATTGGTCCTGGGTGGGGAGAGAGGTAAAGTTGGCACTGAATCTGTTGGCCAATATATTGGCAATATATGTTGGCTCGGTATAGGAGGTACCATTGTGCAGTAGCTCAGAGCAAATCTGGGTATTGCTGTGGAGATTCTTTACATAACTATAGAAGGCCTTGTGGTTGTCTTTACTTGTTTGTGTATTTGTTTGTGTCTTTCGGCTTTTCCCAGTTAGGGGTCGCCACAGTGGAACTCCGGTCTGCTAATGATTGGCAGTATATTTTTACATGCTGGCTTGCCGGGCATTATGCACAACCTTCAACGAAGGAACGCCCATTCACGCATGTCGACACACAGAAGACGCTCTAACTGAGAATTGAACGGGCAACGTCTAACTGTGAGGCGACAACACTTCCGCAGCACCACCACCACAGTATTGTCTTTACTGTCTGCTGCAATTCTGTTTTCATAGCTAGCTTAAGAGGATTTGATGAGGGATCTCAACTTTTTGTTGAGGCTGATAAGGGAATTTTTCCAGTCTTGGGACTTCTCCTTATTCAGCATCAGTTTCCTCCTTCTGTTGTAGAGTTTGTTTATGGCAGGGGACCACCAGTTTGGCTTCCTTTTTTTTGGAGGAGAGGGTCTTGGTTCTATTTCGTATGGCAAGATCCATGCATTTGTGTACGTGTTCTTACAGTGCATTGGTGTATGATTCATTGGTCATGCAACTATTCTCCATTTGCGTGGGTGCCGTGAAGTTAGTCACCTCTGTTTTTAGGAGCCCAAAGTTAGCTTTCGAGAAGTTTTTCATGGTGGTTACCTTTGCGGGGGTGGGTGGGATGTGGATTTCCAAGGTGATTAGTTTGTGGTTAGATCTAACCAGGGAGGAGTTGACTACTGGTGTAGAGCAACGGTCGCCCATGTTAGTAATGACCAGGTCAAGGATGTTGCTACCTCTAGTGGGGGTAAGAATGAGCTGGTCCAGGTCATTAGAATTAATGAATTCTAGGAAACGTTGGGCAAGTGTATTGGTACATGAGTAGTTTTCCCAGTTAATGGAGGGGTAGTTGAAGTCGTCCAGTATAAGAGTGTTAGGTTGGTTCTTAATATTCTCTAGGGTGCTTAGGAATGTGGAGTGTGAATCTTGGGACATGGTTGGGGACCTATAACAGGCTATGACCTGAATCGCTGTCTTATCCAATGTTAGCTGCACCTGAAGTATCTCTGGTACGTTATGTTGGGCTACCAGTCTGGAGGTGTGCGCATCCTTTATGAATATGGAAACACCACCGCCTTTGGCGCTTCAGTCCAAGTTCTGGGGCCGAAAGGTGTGGAATGAGTTATAGCCTGGTACTGCAGGGGCGCTTTCTGCTGCCTTGAACCAGGTCTCTTTTACAGCACAAATGTCGATGTTCTCCATTTTAAGGAGTGCTTTGAGTGAGTGCATTTTGAGATTTAGACTTCTAGCAGTTTATTGATAAGTGCATTCAGTAAAAAGGCAGCTCTTGCATGCACTGGGACCCATTTGCGGGGCTCTTTTTCCTATTACAGCTTCTCAAAGGTATCTTGACCTGCTTTTAGGGCCACATCTTACATTTTTCCATCCACAGAAATATCTTACATCTACTAATACCACAGGTCAGAGATCAATAGATGTGAGTATACTGTTATCCAGATTGGAATGTGCATGCCCAATCATTTCACTTTCTTCCCAACAAAATATTAAAGTACTTCAAACAAAAGAGAACAAAATATTACAATGTGTTCACCTTGCTAGTCTCAGAGACCATCATAACTATAGCATATCAAAATGCAAGTGGGCCCAGTACATGCAAGGGCTGCCTTTTTATTGAATGCACTTATCAGTAAACTGCTCAATGACATCTACTGCCGATCCCTAAAAACTGTTCTTGCTCAAAGACAACAGCAGTATTCTCTCCACAGTACAGATGAACTGCAGCTAGTTTATTCTCCTTTCAAGCAAGTTCTTACAGAAAAACCTTTGCCAAGATGGCACTTGCCTCCTGGAATAATATTCCCAAAGACATAAGAGACTGTAATGTCCTAAGAACATTTAAAATCACTCAAGTCTCATCTATTCAACACCAACAAATACTCATCCTTTAAAGGTACTTGATGTTTGCTGTTAGTAATGACATTACCCACTTCAACAGTAAACATTTTCTTCTGCATAGTCTACCTTATACCTTCTTTCTGTTGATATGTGGGAAACGTATCTTCCATATTATATACTGCACTATGCCCTATCCATGAACTATCATACTTAGTTCACCTCAGCTTATATTTTCCTTATATGTGTGTGCATTTGTATGTATGTATTTAAAATGGATCTATTTTAAAACATCGAATCACACTTTGTCGAACCACCATTCATTGAGACGACATCAACGAATTCTCATTACATCAAATGCCATCATCATTGAATTACACATCACAGAAAATCACAATCGGTAAGTAGCACACACGACACCATGACCCAATAGTGTAAAACATGTTACAGAGCAAATAAAACACCGACCATGATTTTCAATGATGTGTACTTCAGTGATGTCAGCTGATGTAGTGAGAATTCGGTGATGCTATCTCAATGAATAGAGGTTTGATAAAATGGTGATTTGATGTTTTAAAATAGAGCCATGTAAATATATGAAACTATTAGCTCACAAGTAGGATAATTTTGTTAAGGTACAGTCATTCTTCCATTTGTGCAGTGTATTATTTATCATGAGGCTATTCATCTGCCACATGTCCATATAAAGTAATATCTGATATCCTTTTCATTCTTCCTCAATGTATGGGTTACAAATCCAACCTCAGATCCAGCACGTCTGCATTTCAAAGACTTTGGATCCAACTCTCAAGCTCCTCCCTCTACCCATAATGCCCTAGTCCATTTACAATACCTCAGATCTCATTTGCCGCCATTTCATAAAAACATGGACCCACTCTCATAGCATTTTGGATTGTGTAGTAAGTGTTTTTGACTGTTAAAACCTCTTCCTTTCTCTGGTTAATTATTTACTTCATAATTCCTCCCTCTCAGTATTCGATTTATTCTGTCAGTTAGGTCTCTACCTTTTTCAATGTAACTTTCATGTACTATTGTTGGTACCTCTCTTCATATATATTTACTCTTTCTATCCCTCTTTCTTACCCAGATAAGTTGGGTATTCTGAACTACCATTGTTGGTAGTTCTTCTTTCTGTAGTCATAATTTACCTTTAAAAAAAGATAGTTATAATTTACTTTCCCTTCTGTCTTATTTTCTGTTCTGATTACTGATAGATAATATGTCTGAGAAGCCTACAGGTTTTAAAAAAAATGCACTTCCTGTGGGTTCAAAATTCTAAAACTGGACACCCACAGGGATTGCTTTTACTGTTTGGGAACAGCGCATCTGGGTATGAACTGTTCCATTTGTGCTCCATTTAATTCCAGGGCTATAGCAGACAGAAGAAACAAACTAGTCCTAAAAGGATTATTACCTCTGTTCTTCTTCTTCTTCCTCGGGGGCTCAGACCTCCAGTAAACTGCTAAAGCCTCCATCGGAGCATAAGAAATGTTCTCCTCCACTGTCGCCAAAAACTTCTTCATCCTCAGACCCCCCCCACAAAACATTTGAAGATTACCATGTCCGAGTTCATCAGATCCAAAAAGAAAAGCTATGAAGCCTAAGTCTTCAGATCCAAGAGTTATTTCAGCCAGTCCCACTATCTAACCTTCTTATCTGAAACCATTGATTCTCATACCTAGCACTTCATATACGCCAAGAGATCGCTCACCCAAGTTCATGGTTGACCCTATTTTTCCTCAGCTCCACTCAACACTAATGCAAACCCCAAGAAAAAAACTCCAGACCTCAGTGTACAACATCATCTGTCAGGTCCTCCAAGAGTCTTTCTGAAGCAGAGGTGGATAGGATGATGAGAAAGTTCCTCAGATCCAGATGGGAGTTATATTGGCTCCATCTGCCACTGGATCCGTGAGCCTTCCTGCCACTGCCCATACAGTTGTATCTCCTTCTCTGATCAGTCATTCAGTTTTGCAGCCCCAGGATCCAACATTTCAAGAGTACTGGTGTCAGAGCCAAATAGGATTACATCTTCAACTCCAGTGGTTTCCCTGACCAATTCTGCTCCTATGCCTTTGGATTGGGACAAATCTTGGAGCTGTGCATCAGCATCAGATTTGTGTGGCTGGGATCTACTGTGATGATGTCAGATCTATCCTTGCCCCTCAAGCCTTGGTGCTAGATAGCTCAGGTCCAGTTCCCTTTTCAAGGCATGGATCCAGACAAAGGCGTGATCTGTCTGTGTTCAAATTGTCAACTCCAGTAGGGCCGACCACTGCTTCTCCAGTTCCATCTGGCTTTGAGGTTGTGGAAAGGGTGTTCTCTCATTCAAGAGATCCAGTCTTTCATATGTCCTTGGATCCTACCCCCTTTCCCTCTATTGTTCTGAGCTCTCATCCCATCACAACAGCCAGTTCTGAATAGCATACAGACAATTCTCGTGGAAGAAATACCCCTCTTTTTGGACACCTCCCCAGAGCATTCCACTGAGGAAGTTCAATGAAAGAGAACATTTAAAAGAAGGGACATAGATTTCCCCCTTGGAATCTCTCAACAAGATACTGGTTTTGGCAATGGGGAAGGGTCCCCCCAGATCACCACCTGATGACTTCTTATTTGGAGACATTTTCTAAATTCTTAAGCAGAAAAGTGGTTGGTCATCCAATAAGCCTTCCCCCAAAAGAGTCAATATTTCTGGACGCTTTTGGTGCTGGCTCATCTACATCTTGGATGACTCCCCCTGCTGATGAGCTTATTGACCTAGTCTGTCACTGGGCATGGAAATAATTGGATTTTGTTGAATCAATCCAATGCTGTTCAGACAAAATTTCGGCTCCTCCAAAAGATAAATACCACTGGAGCAAAGGATTCCCTGTTGATGCAATGACTGTGGTGGCAGCCACCAAAAAGGAGCAAGAAGAACAGAGCTCCTCTGTCCATCCCCCAACAGAGAGTCTAGGGCATTGGACAGGTTTGGAGAGTGTGTTTTTGCTTCAGTGATCTTTGCCTTGAGGTCCCTGAACTATCTGGTACACTTTATGTGACTACAGAGGGATTTGACCAAGGCACTCTCAAAATCTCTCTCTGAGTCCACGTCTACAGAAGATTACAGAAGATCATCTTCACAGCTGACCACTCATTTATCTATTTCCATTGCATCCATGAAGTTGAGTTCTTATGCAGCGGAAGGAACCTCACGAGCTGCCACTTCAGGCATAGCCATAAGGAGACATGCCTGGATGCAATTATCCAACTTTGCGAAGCCTTCCAAGGCTTCTTTCATCAATGCTCCTTTTGATGGAATGTCCTAGTTTGGTTCTGTGAAAGAAATGCTTTTCCTCAGTGAACATGAAGGAAAAACCCCATCTGCCATATGGATTTGATTTTCTACCCCTCAACAATCCTTTTCAAGGAATCAAAGAGGAGGCAAAAATGTGGTTCCATAAATCCCAGGGTTCTTTCCAGGATTCACATTGAGACAACTCCCTCAGAGGCAGAGGAGGGAGTTCAAATATAAGATGTCATTCTTGCAATAGAGGAGGCCTGAAAAATCAGGGTTTCAGAGATTCCTTTCTGGATAGACCCTTTCAGCACACCTGAAATGCTACCCAACTGCCTGGCTCTGGAGGCAGTTGGGGGATGCTTCTCCTTGCACCCAGATGCCTGGGCTGCTATAATAAAATATTCTTGTGTGCTAAAAATAATATCCAGGGGTTACTTTATACCATTTTTCCAAATAACCTCTTCCAAAACAAGAAAGCTTTCCAACATTCTACCCAGTCAGAGAAAAGCTGCAGCCCAAGAAATTCAGAAACTGCTGAACAAAAGAGTCATCCGCGAGGTCCCACCAGACCAGAGAGGATTCAGAACTTACGCAAGGTTCCTTTTAGTGCTAAAGAAGATGGGGACTTGAGATCAGGTTTGGATCTAAGCAACCTGAACCAGATTGTGAGAAAACTGAAGTTCTGAATGGTCATGGTCCAGTCCATTCTACCTCTATTACACAAGGATGATTGTATGTGCTCAGTTGATCTTCAGGATGTATACTTTCACAACAAAATAAACAGAAGCTCACAAAGACATTTGTGCTTTTGGCTGGGAGTCAGTCATTATCAGTTCAGAGCCCTGCCCTTTGGAAGCATCACAGCCCCCAGGGTGTTTACCAAGTGTATGGCAGTGGTAGCAGCTCACCTGAAACTGCAAGGATTCCAAGGGTTTCCAATCCTAGATGACTGGCTTCTCACTGCCCTAACCATGCATCTCCTAGAACAGTCCAGGGGCTATTTGCTCCAAATTTGCCAGCCACTAGGCATTACAGTCAATATTTCCAAATCCAAACTGCTACCAGTGCAGAGCCCGGAGTTCATTGGTGCTCGTCTAAATGCAATAAATCAGATTGTTTCTTTACCTCCTCATCATATATGCCTAATCAGATCTCAGGTTCATCAAATTCTTTCTCATCATGCTCCTACTGCCAGATTTATTCTTTAAGCCTTAGGTTCCATGGCAGCATCTATAGCATTAGTCCCGTTAGCATGTTACTATATGTGTGTTCTTTAAAGCACTCTAGCTGTTTAGTGGTCTATTTTTCAACTACTCCTATCTTTCCCAGTCAGACTTACTCTGATATGCAAAACTCATATTCCCTGGGGGATCCACTCAGACAACATTTACATAGGTGGCCCCTTCAGTTTATCTCTTCCAGTAGCCACAGTGACCACAGATGCCTTCCAACTGGGGTGGGGGGCATTTCTTTGGAAGGATGGCCCAAGGCATGTGGTACCCCCAAGAGACCAATTCACATATCAATGTCCTTGACATGAGAGCAGTCCTACTAGCATTGCAGACATTTCAAGATGTTCTTCCTGTAAGGACCATTGAGGTCCAAACTGATATGTCTGTGGTCTAGTACATCAGCAAGCAAGGGGGAACTCAATCTTATCCCCTCTGTCAAGAAGTTATGAGAGTGTGGCAATGGGTGATCTCCTTGAATTGCATTCTTGTAGCAACGCACATTAGGGGGAAATCCAGCGTACTAGCAGACAAACTCAGCAGGTCCATTCTGATGCCTCATGAGTGGCCTCTCAATTATTCAGTCATTGAGAACATTTTCCATTGTCGGGACCATGATCTTTTTGCTTCTCTCCACAAAAGAAATGCATCAGGTACTTTGCCCTGATCCCCCCTAAGGGGGAATCACCTTTTGATACTCTAGCCCACATTTGGTCCTCGGGTCTCTTTTACACATCCCTCAGTACCTCTGATTACAAAATTCTTGCAGAAAGCCAGTCAGTTGAAGACCTCGGTTATCCTCATTGCCCCCTTCTGGACTTGCCAGGCCTGGTTCCCCTTCCTTTGATCTCATCTTCTTTATCTTCCTTGGACATTGGACCCTAGTCCAGACCTTCTGTCCCATGCATCCAGGATAAAACATCCCAGTATCCCAATCCTCAAACTAACCACCTGTTTTTTTCCAGTTCCATTAATAGCTAGACATCCGGGACTTTCTTCTCCAGTACACAATATATTTTTATCCTCACAAAAAGACTCCACTAAGAGGATTTACAAAAACAAATGGAAAAGATTTTCTATTTGGGTTCTGAAAAATGACACTGACCCTGTCACTGCTCCTATTTCTGCTCTACTGGACTTTTTAGCTTCTCTTTTTAAGGAAGGTGCTTGTTTTCCCACAATCAAAGTACAGCTGGCAGCCATATCAACCTTTGATTCAGGACACAATGCTCCTTCTTTAGCTGCTTCAGAATTATGTAAGGCTTTCCTGAAGGGCACCTACCTACTTAGATCTCAAGTGAAATATATGTCATGTCCTTGGGATTTAACTGTAGTATTTCAAGGTTTAAATCAACAACCCCTTGAATCTTCAGCAAAAACTGACTTAAAGTTCCCATCTTGGAAAACAGGCTTTTTAGTTGCTATAACTTCAGCTAAAAGGATTTTCTGAACTCCAGGCTCTTTCACCAAAAATTCCTTACAATGTTTCATACAAACAGACTTGCCTTATGAAATAATCCTCCTTTTCTACCAAAAGTAGCTTCTGAGTCAAATATAAATCAAACCATTCACTTACCAGAATTCTTTCCGAAGATTTTGAACAACAGAGAATATATGCTGCATCTTGTAGATGTACACAGACAATTAAGTTTTTACTTAAACAGAGCAAAAGATTTCATAAAAACAGACCAATTGTTTGTCTCTTTTTCACCTAGTTGACTGGGTTTTCCAGTTTCTAAAGTTACATTGGCCAAATGGATAACTAATTGCATTTCCTGGATATATTGTCAACAAGGCCTCCCCCTACCAAAATCACCTAAGGCCCATTCTATTAGATCTATGGCCACCTCATTTGCCTTCTGGTCTAGAACTTCCATTGATGATATTCGTGCAGCAGTCACATGGTCTAATGCTCATACTTTTATTACTCATTACAAACTGGATATAATTTCCAGAGGCAGAGCTGCCTTTGGTTCAGCAGTTCTCTGGAATATCCTTCCATAAGAGCCACCCAAGATTTACGTAGCTGGGGACTCTTTCCCATAAACTGGGGAAGAATGAAAAGGACAACATCAGATATTAAAGCCATAACTAGGCATCTTTGCTGTCCATTTTCATTCTTCCTCAACTCCCCTCCTCCTTCCCCTTTCTTGTACGAACCAATGGAGTTTTGGAACCTGTATTTCCACATTTGACCGTGGTTTAATTCTTCTTCTTCTCTAAGGCAAGACTTTTAAGGAAACAAATTCAGTCTGAGGTATTGGGAATGGACTAGGGAATTAAGAGTAGAGGGAAGAGCTCGAGAGTTGGATCCAAAGTCTGTGAAATGCAGCTGAGTCGGATCCAAGGTTGGATTTATAACCCATACACTGAGGAAGAATGAAAATGTACAATACAGACGTCTGGTTATGGTGAGTACATAACATTAATGTACTGTGCGTTTTGGAATACATTGTTTCATCTTGTTTATATAGTTGTTACCGTGACATTTCTCTGTTACATAAACTGTTTGGTATCTACTTCTCTGAAGTACAGGCCAACACAGAAGGTCTTTGGCTAACGAAGTTCGCAGATGACTGCAAACTAGGAGCCATAATCAAAACTCCAAAAGATGTGGACATCCTACAAAAGGACCTTGCTGAGACAGATGCCTGGTGTCAAACCCATGGCCTCAAGCTCAATGCCAAAATGTGCATTGTCATTCCTTTTGGTAAAAACTCAGTACCCATGAACTACCACATAGGTGGTAGTCTACTTAACAACGAAAGTGTGATAAGAGACCTTGGGACACAAGTGGACAGTAGTCTCTCCTTTGATAATCACATCACCACAGTAGTCAGGAAATCCTTCTATGTGCCACACCTCATCACAAAAGGTTTCTCATCCAGGAAAAAAGAGGTCATTGTTCCCCTCTACTCGTCACTCATTAGACCCATTATAGAGTACAATGCCCCTTTTGGTATGTACCTCACAAGACATCTACAACAACTGGAAAGGCCACAGAAATACCTCACAAAGAGGATTACTGGCCTCAAAGAGATGCCCTATGCAGACAATCTCAAAAAAATGAAGCTTTACTCCGTTGCATATCGCCTACTCAGAGGTGATCTCTGCCTAACACACAAAGCTATGTCAAACCCAGAGCTTTTAGACATGCTCCACTTAAAGAAATCCCAATCTCTACAAGCTACACGCTCTAGGGACCTAAACCTCATCACCACAATAAACAGAACATGCTGGAGGGATAGATTCCTGTCCCAGAGACGTCCCATACTCTGGAACAAACTACCTATCTATATCAAACAAAGCTCCTTATTAGCACTCTTCAAGAAAAATCTTGATGACTGGATGGGAGATAGGAAATTCAACCCGGGGATCACTACTGTGACTCTGCTCGACAGTGGCACAGGAAAATAATTTTCTTGGGTGGCGAAAGCCAGGGTACCTTTTGCTAGGCTTATATAGGCCCTAGGGCCAATAGCCTAGTACCTACCTATGAACCTATGTCTTGACCTGTGTCAATATTTTTTATTCTGCACATTGTAATATACCAACTTTCTCCTTGACAGTGTACTTGCCTGTTTACTGATTGTCACTGTCATATTTGTTTTAATTGTCATTGCCTGTGTGCCTGGGTCATGGCGGAAAAAGGCTTTGGTCCAGTTCATTTACCCAGTCAATAAACAAACAAACAAACAAATAAGGAAATAAATATTGTTGTTGTTCTGTGTATCTAAAATGTCTCTGTAGCAGTGTGATTCAGTCAGTACATGTACACTTTTTCTTTTTAATCTGTGACTCTTTAACATTCCTAACCTCTTGCAAGTCAAACAACCCAAATTATTAAAAAAACACACCTTTATTAAATTTTCACATGTGACATAGCCATACTTACATGTTTATAAAAGTACTCGTACCATATTAATTAGCTCATGTTTAGAAACATTATAAATCCCATATAATCTTCCATAAAATATAGTCTAACCAAACTTACATAAACTGTTTGATTCTTGCTTTCTCATAAACCTCATTCCCCCTCCAAAACATTTTCAGCATGTGCTGCTCCCACAATTGCCACTTTTTTTCTATGTAATATGCCAATACTCTTTCCTATAGATTCCACTTCCTGTTCTTTCATCTCTGTTAACAGTTTTGACTACTTCAGGTATGGCTGGTTTAGACTTTGATTTCCATTTTCTATTAAGTGTTTTTTTTGGCAGCCACTATTATCAAGTGCCATAAATATATATATATATATATATATATATATATATATATATATATATATATATATATATTACACACACACACACACACACACACACACACACACACACACACACACACACACACACACACATTTGCTTAGTTGTGGGATAGTTTGGTCAGCAATGAATCTCGGCCACAATAGCGAACCCTTAGAGAAAAAGAAGAGAATTACAGTAGTAACCCTGAAGGGGTCTACATTGAATCAGTGAACACTTAAAAAAGCGAACACTGGTTCATCGACCCTATTTGAGTGAATGCTGACAATGCCGAACACCCGGAACAGCAATTTTTTTTCCTCAGGGAAAAAAATCGCTGGGCTGGTTTTGGGAGTTTGCCATCTCCTCCACTGTGGTGTGATCTCGGAGTTGGTATATTTAAGTAGGGGGGTGTGGGGGGGCACAGCCCCTCCACGTTAAATACTGTTTTAAGTTTTTTTTTTTTTGGTGGAACAGAGATTTTTTTCCCTGGGAAAAAAAATCACTGTTCCGACTGTTCGGGATTGTCAGCGTTCGGTGAACTAGAGTCGATGAATCAGCGTTCGCTTTTTTAAGCGTTCACTGATTTAATATAGATCCCATGAAGTGCACTTCTAAACAATTATGTGCACTAATTTCAGTAAAAGACCTGCATTATCAGGTATGCAGCAAATGCATAATTTATAAATATTCAAGAATGGCTTGAATTGCAATTCTGTCAGTAAAACATGTAGATGATGTTGTTTTCAAACCACATGAATATAAATAGATTATGTGTTACATGGGTCTATATTACCTTATTGAAAAGGTTGTACAGTGAACGCCTTTTCATCGACCCCTAAACAGCAAATTGCCATGTAAGCCAATGGCCACCTAAGCTATTTTTTTCCTAGGGAAAAAAATCGTTTGGCCAACCAGAAACAACACATCACTTCAAACATTAAAAAGTGGAGGGCTGTGCCCCCCAAACCACCCCTAACTAAATATACCAATTCCGAGATCACACTACAGTGGGCAAAAGGGCAAATCCACAACGATGGCCAAGTGATTTTGTTTCCCTAGGAAAAAAATAGCTGAAGTGGCTTTTCACATAAATGGCAGTTCAATATTTAGGGGTTGATGAAAAGGCGTTCGCTGTACAGCCTTTTTGATAAGGTAATATAAACCCATGGTACATACATACATATGCACATACATAGAAAAATAGCTACTATAACTTGTCAAAATATAAAGTCATTGATGGCATGAGATTTTGGTTGCAGAACTTAATTTTGCTGACTTAGTAAAAAAAAAATACCCCTTTAATTACGCACTGCAATATACTCGGAATGGTACTGAAAAGTATATGGGAAATGTGCAGACTGCATTTGCCTCAACTTTCAAACGCTAACTCAGTGTAAACTAACTGTACTTCAGTCAAACATTCAGGAAAGGTGTGAAAGCTCAAAATATTTTACCACAATGAATTGTATAAAAAGTGAGAAAAGAAATTCAGTAGGACAGAATCAGTATTAGACAAATAGTTATGGTGTGATTTCTGAAGGACAACATACAGCATCAGCTAATAAGAAAATACTTTTAGAACAGTCATTAGATTCAGTTCCAAAGCTGCCTGACATTTTTAGAGAAAATATGCAAAATATTTTCTTCTATAAGAATATTAGGACATTTGCTACTCAACAGGTCTCTTTTGTAAGTCCCAACTGTTCAAAGCAATGCTGTACTGCAAAATGAGGCAAAATCTGTATAATTATAAAAGTGTACCTACATGAATACGGACACACTATCAAGCAACACTAATAACAGATGTTATGAAAATTACCAGTGAAGGAAAAAAAGATTTGTAACAACAGGCATGCAACAAACATAGTATTGCCTAGGCTCAGGGCCGGCCTTAGCTGAAATGGCGCCCTAGGCGAAGTAGTGCTCCGGCACCCCTTAAGCCCCACCTACACCATTCTCATGAAACACTCCTATTTGAGCCACACCCACAGACAGGTTACTCCCCAAGAAAGGCATTCCAGTTATTTCCTTCAATTATTTAAATGCATAGGAAGAAAAGATACCTTGCAATGTAGTTTAACTGTAAGTGAAGGAGGAATTTTTCCTTAATAAACTTGCTTTATCTGTTCACATCTGTTTATCTGTTATCCTTCACACATATTTTACTATAAAGGTCATGTCCTCAGAACATAGAAGCCCATGTGCCTTGTTATAAAGGGTTGCTTAAGTTAATCTAAAAAGTTTAATTTATTTTGGGGTAGGCAAGTGAGTCTTACAGCTCAGTGAACGTAGAATTACAACCTCTCTCCTCCCTATGTACAGTAACTTAAGCCTTAGGGACTTGTGGGAACAGTACATACAAGGGAAGAATGAGGTTTAAAGGAAGGCAGTATTTGAATGAGCTATGTAATGTTTGGCTGACAATGACTGGATAGATTATAAATGATGTATAATGTTTGCAACTAAAATCATGTCAGTATGGTTTGTGACGTATGATATTTGCAACAAAAATTATGTCAACATGGTTTATTTTCCTTTATGTAAATGTATGATTGCCTATGTCATACATGATAATTTAATAAAGATGTTTCTTGTAAATAATAATAATAATAATAATAATAATTAAAAAAAAAAAAAACTAGCGTAGGTTTGTGATTACCCATCCAGTCATCAAGACTAAGCTTAAAGGTAGTTATAATAGCACCTTTGACCTTGTGGGTCCTGTGAGGTGGTTGGCCACCCAGCGTACTAGATAGGGATTAACACAAATCTGTGTTAAATTTTCAATGATGCCAGAGTGGGGGATTGTATCATATACCTTGGCAAGGTCAAGGTTAAGTTGTATGTATTGACTTTTCCTTATCCAGGGCCTTGGTGAGGGTCTCAAAGAAGTCAACTAGGTTCAGTATGCAAGATCTGCCCCTGACGAATCAGAACTGGGTGTGGTAGAGTGCGTGGCGATTGCCTATATCCTTGTTTACGATATGCATAATAATACTCTCCATGACTTCATAGATCAAACTGGTGAAGGTGATGGGGCGATAATTTGCCGGTTCAGTAGTGGCGCCACCTTTGTGCAAAGGGATGACAGTGGCAGTTCTCCACTCTTCATGAATGAAGCCTGTAGTTTGGCTCTGGTTGACTAGGGTGCTCAATGCCGAAGCTGATTCTTGCTGGAGATGGTGCAGAATACAGCCTGGGATACTAGCAGCTCCCATAGAAGCTGTGTTCTCTGCCTTGGATAGAGCCTTTAACACTTGATCTACAGAGATGTGAGGTGTGTAGAAAGTATCTGGGATGTTGACTGGGCCTTTGGGGGGTGCTAGGGGGGTGAAGTTGGTGGATGGATGGGATGGAAGTAGACTATTCTCTATCTGTTAAACGTAGCACTTGCTCCTACAGTACTTATTACCTTGATACGGCACTCTTGTCATAGATAGTACCCCAAAAAGGCAACCCCCCATTTCTCGGTCACCCACGTCCCCCGGAATCTTTTTTTAAGTTTTTTTTGTCTATTCCTTCTAGCATGTCGAGGGATCAGTTGCTAGTGTCCTCTCCTGCTCAGCTGGTAAACCTGGGAATATTGAGGCAATGTTACAATTGCCTCATGTACACAGACAACCCTCTCCTCCTCCCACAAAACACAAATACATGCGAGAGATGCAACTATACGGCCAAACTGGAGGCTGAGCTCTCTCAACATAGGACTGGCAAGACCAGTCAGGAGGAGAAGGTTACCACACACACTATAGACCCAGTCTCACATATTACCATTACAACCTCAAATCATACACATAAACACACAAAGACATACTCGGAGGCTCTGATCAAAAATCTACCAAAACAGCAGAGGCCACCAAAGCAGACACCCAAACAACCACAACCTCAGAACACAACACCTGCAACACATAGACCTCACAGTCAGAGTGTCAAACAGTCACAGCCCTTAAGGCCAAACACAATGCCAGACACACTAGTCATTGGTGACTCCATAGTCAGACACACTGACGTCCCGCTCACCAGACTGAGTAAGGAGAAGGTCACAGTAAGCTGCCTGTCGGGCGCTAGAATCCGCCACATAACGCAAGCACTCAGGTCTCTCAACAGCAGGTACAAATATGACTCAGTCATTGTCCACGCTGGTGTAAACGACCTGAGACGCACCTCCTTGGACTACATGAAAAGAGACATTGAGGAGCTCTCTGATTATGTAGCCCAGACAGGTATGACCCTGACCTTGAGCAGTATCCTACCTTCACCAAGAATGATGCCACAATACAGAGATAAGATGATCAGCTTTAACAATTGGCTTAAACACTGGTGTCATTCAAAGGGGATCCAGTGTCTGTCTGCCTGGGATGACATGCTGGACAAGCCACGCTGCTTCAAGGGACGGCTTGCACCTGTCACCCTGGGATTCCGGATATTGGCAAAGGCTCTTGCCACCCCCATAGTGCCTTTTTTGGCAAGGCTCAAATTCTAAACCTACCACCCTAGAACACAAAAAGGAAAAAACTAAGGGTAATGCTGCTCAATGCCAGAAGTCTAAATCTCAAAATGCACGCACTCGAGGCCCTTCTCAGTATGGAGAACATCGATGTCTGTGCTGTGACAGAAACCTGGTTCAAGGCTCCTGAGAGCACCCCAGCGCTATCAGGTTTTACCTCATATCATGCCTTCCGCCACCAAAATCTGGACAATACCAAGAAAGGGGGGGGTATCCATATTCATCAAGGACACCCACACCTCAAGACTGGTGGCAACGCACGATGCATCGGAGACCATCCAGGTGCAATTAACCATAGGCAAGACTGCTCTGCAAATTGTAGCATGTTACAGGCCACCCTCACAAACTCAGGAACCTCACATGGCCTTCCTGAAAACACTAGAGGGGATAAATGTATCACCAAACACCATCATACTAGGTGACTTCAATTACCCTAATATAGACTGGGAACACTACTCAAGCCCAAGCACCCTAGCCCAAAAGTTCCTGGAATTCATAAACTCAAATGCCATGGAACAACTAGTCACCATCCCCACAAGAGGAGATAACATACTTGATCTCATCATCACGAACATGGGAGCACAATGTTCAACACCGGAGGTGTACCCCTCACTGGTGAGATCAGACCACAAACTAATCTCGCTGGAGGTCCTCATCCCACCCCACCTGAAATAAAAAGACCACAGTAAAGAACTTCTCAAAAGCCGACTTCACACTTCTAAAGACTAGTGTGGTCTCCTTTAAGGCCCCGAGCCATGGAAAACAGTACTCAAGCCGCTGAATCACTTACAAATGCCTTCTACCAGCACCTGCAGGACTGCATGGATAAGGCAATCCCAAGCAAAACAAAGACTCTTTGTACCAAAGGCAAGCGTCCAGTCTGGTGGACCCCAGCCATAAACAAACTCTACAACAAAAGGAGGAAGCTACTACAAGATAGAGCAAAATCCTTAAAAGGTAAGACACCCTTGATCACTATAAGTAAAAAACTAAGAGCTCTCATAAAATCATCCAAAGCAAATTTCGAGAGAAAAATAGCTAAAGACTCAAAAGACAATCATAAGGCCTTCTTTAGCTATGTTAGAAACCTGGGAGGAAACTCCCAGATATGCTCAGAGCTAGTTCAAAATGATGTGAAGATTACTGATCCTACAGACATTGCCAACATACTGGCTGACAGGTTCAGTGCAAACTGCGCCCCCCCTGCCCCCCAAAAGGAGAGATATCTGTACCAAACGATTGCAGCCCCCCAAACATCTCCAGCGCCCAAGTGAGAACTGCTCTCTCCAAAGCAAAAAACACAGCATCCATGGGACCTGATGGTGTCCCCGGCTGTGTGCTCCATGAACTCAATGAGGAATTAAACCCACAGCTAGGACAGCTGTTTAATCAAAGTCTTACCTCTGGATACGCACTCCAGGAGTGGCGCACTGCAACTGTGGTACCACTTCACAAAGGCGGTGCCTCCACCGACCCTGGAAATTACCGCCCATTAGCTTGACAGCCCTTATCTGCAAAGCCATGGAGAGGATCATAATGGACCTCATAAATAAAGACATAGGAATTTGCAGACTTT
>NC_056739.1:1985901934-1985989434 GCF_019279795.1 Protopterus annectens
TGACATCAGAATTGGGGTGGGGTCGATGCTTGTTTCTTAATTGTATTCCAAGATGGTAGTGCTAATGTCAGTCTGAGGGCAGAACTCACAGACAAGTACTGCTGCTCTGTAGCAGTCTTGATGTCAGGATTTAAGAGCCATCAGAAAGGTTTTCCACAGTGTGATAACTCATTTTTAAAAGTGAAAGTAAATCACTACGGTAAGGACTTGTGCTTTGGGAGAAAAACAGTTGAAAGGTGCTGGCATGTTGAGCAATTATAAATAATATCCTGTTGTTCTCCTTTAAACAGAATTGCAAGCTTAAATTCCGTGTGCAAGTGCAGAATGTAATTGCATCCACGTTGGTGTGCGTGCATGCCACTCATAGTCTGCCTTAAAGCAGAAAATGCTTGCACCGCTTTTTTTTTTTTTTTAATTGCTGAAGCCTTCCGATCAACCCACAGCTTTAAAAGTGGGAGGGTGTTCGCCCTCCCCCTTGTCCTATGGTTCTGGCACCATTGGACAGAACTACGGAAGTGGGGGGAGGGCACAAACACCACAATACAGTTGGGACATACTCAGAGACAGGGTACTGAGAAGAGCGCAAACTACAGAATGAGAAAAATTAATTATACTAAATAAATAAATGAAATTTGCACCCTTTATGAGGCCAGCCTGAATGGCACCCTAGACAGTTGCCTAGTTCGCCTATGCCTAAGGCCGGCCGTGCCTAGGCTTGCATAATTAGGCAGTCTTGCAAAATCAAGTACAAAGCAAAGTAGATAGCATTTCATTACTAAAGAGGCTCTAGGTCTGTCTGTGAGAAGAAAGCATCTCTGGCTGAGTAAAATCCAGTCATTCAACAAATCTTAATTTTCCATGCGTGTGAATGGAAAATACAAAAGGACCAACTTTAGCTGTAAACTGTTAGCACTTCCTATACCCCCCACTGACAGTTTGCGTAATCTGACCTGCGGTATTTTAACAGGCTCTTTGAAAACCTTGCCCCTGGGCGAACATGTGACTCACGCAGTCTTCAAATGTAAACTAACTCATCTAGCAAACAATCTGAGAGAATGCCCCTTTAACAAGGCTTTGTTATGTCTGGCCAATTCAGAGCTTGCATCCCAGCACAAAAAAAAAATAATTTCTATAGTTACACTCATTGGCTGTCCTAGCACTCCTGACAGAGTACTCTGCAGTGTAATTTGTTAAGTTTACCAACTAATTACTCTCCAAAAAACATTCTCCCAGGTACCTTTTTCTTCCCCATTACATCTTCAACGTGTCATCTACATGAGGAAAAATTCTATGCAAACACCTCCAAGGAAAAATCTTAAACTCTTCTAGACTTTGTTGCATATTTGGGAGCCATGCATATGTATTTCCATTGCTTCTTTGCAAGTTACTTGTCTAATCTGTATTCCAATCTTTTCTGACCTCCTCTGATCAAATCCAATAGTTAACTTGCAATATTTTATATTCCCTACTAATTATTTCTTTTAAACAGCAGCTTCTATTCTAGATTCAGCTAAAAACTCAACCAATGCAGGGTTTTCACTTAGGATTCCCCTACCCTTTTCTCTTTGCCTATATTCTGACATCAATCATTGATAGGGAAGACAGTCACCCTCCTGCAGTCCAAATGACTTCTTAGCTTCTTTCTGTTCTGTTACCTTTCTATCTGCATCTCTCTGATTATTTGTTCCCAATACTTTGGTTCCTTTGCCAGCTTCCTCCACTAAATTCCTTGCCTGTTCTCTGTACCCCTAATTGCAGTCATCCCTATTGGAGGAATCTCTTTTCTACATTCCCATAGTGACTTAATCCTTAGTATACTTTCAGCTATTTTATGAATATAACATTCTGTATGACTGTTGTTATTCTCCTTAGAGATCTGCATCCAAAATTCCCCTCTTTCCTTATTTCTTGAATTTCCCCCACTTCATCATCATCCCTTTCCACTCTGAACTGTAGCTTTCTGCTAGCGTTATGTACAAAAGCCTTTAAATATTGCTGCAAATTAGGTAGCCCTAAACCTTCTTGTTCTGTTGGAAGGGTCAGTTTGCCCGAGTCGACTTTTGCCCTCTTTCACTCCCAGATAAAATACTTCAGCTCTATTAATTACTATCCACAACTTCTTATCTGGTTGGTAAAAATGTGGTTCTATCAGTTACAAAGCAGCATCATCTTCAAATCAAAACAAATTTTTTTGAAAACCATGCCAATTATACCCTTGAATTTCTGAGTCTCTTATTTTCTTTGCCAGTGATTTTAAATGTAATGTAAATAACAAAGGGGAAAGAGGACACCCCTGCCTTGTTCCTCTGTTCAGATAAAACTCACCAAAGAGGAACCCTACCACTTTGATTTTTGCGTCTGATCCCTCATATATCTTCCTAAGTAACCTTATTATTGCAAATGTAAATGCTTCTATTGCCCTACTCATAAAATCGCAGTTTCAGTTTTCTTGGGTTTCTAATGCCATAATGGGAATGGACCCCTTTCCTAATTCAAAGTATGATTAAAGTGCATTAAATTAGTCTTGTTTCAGTCTTTGATGTTAGCCAAAAGTGCTCTTTGCTGCACCTGCATTGTGCCCAGAACTGACTCCTTCTGCCATTCATACAGTTTTACATGTATCGGTAGCATATCTGAATATGGCTGTAATTTTTTTTTTTTTATGAGACCCATTGCTCCTCCTACTACAGTTGTAACTGTCTAGGTACCCTTCTTCCACATTACCCTCATTTCTGCCTGCAAGTTGTGGTACTTTATGACTTTGTGTCTCTCTGTATATAAGACACTGTAATCACTGGTGTAGCAATTTCAATGAACAATGCTACTTTTGTCTTTCTTTTCATGGACTACTTTTGATTTTCTTGCAGCTATTTTCTGAACTGTTGGTAATGGGTGATCCCATGTGATATAAATTTCATCATTCTCTGTAATGCTTTGTGGTTCATGCTTCAAATGCTACTCATCTACTTTAATATTATAATGTTTGCACAATTCCCAGTGCAACAGTCTTGTCACATTATTATGCCTTTCTGTATATGGTCCTTCTACCATTAGTATGTCACAACCAGCAACAACATAGGTTCATAGGTTCATAGTTAGGTACAAGGCTATCGGCCCAAAGGCATTTATAAGCCTAGCCAGAATGTGTTGGCTTTCGCCACCCCCTTAGATTAGTTCCCTGTGCTTCTGTCCGGCAGAGCCACTGAAGTGATCCCCGGGGTAAACCTTCTTCCCTTTGGACATGCCTGGATAGGTACAGTGAACTGTTTTACTGATTGGCTGGTAAGGCCGTATAGAGAGCCTTGTCCTTCTGTAGAGTATGGGGGGTCTAGTGCTAAGGTTTATTAGTGCTTGCTATGAGTTTTGAGCTAGTGCCTGGGTGAGAAATGAATGGTTTGAGTGCTTAAGTTGAATGTTTGTCTAGTACCAAGGGAAAAATTGAAGAGGAAACTTTGTGGAGCCAGGAATAGTTATACCCCAGTGAACCGGCTCTGCCCAGCGTGCAAAACCGCACAAATACGGGTTTTATAGCAGGAAAATGAAACAGACAGAAATTAGCCCAAAATGGCCAATAAACAACAGTAAAACCGGTAATTTAAACACAAAAATGACTTTGTAAAAGTGCAGGCAGTAAAATAAGTACAATATGTAGCTGAAATAAGCTTTTTAAACCACAGAAATGCTAAAAATAAGCATTTTAGGTGGAATTAGCTAAAGGCAGCAAGAAAATGCAGAAAAATGATACTTAATCACTTCAAAGTCTCTCTTTTGTCTCTCTGCTGCTGTAGAACTCTGCAGGGCACCAGGCTGGAGCTTACTGAGCTGTATACAAGTGCAAAAACCTCGCAAATGTGGATTTTATAGTAGGGAAATGGAAGAGATAGAAATTAGCCCACTGTGGCCAATAAACTACTAATTTCTGGGCTGATACCACTCCTCTAGGGACAGATAGGCTGCTTAAAACTCCCCTCTCTCACAGGTGAACAGAGAAACTTCCGTCTATTCAAGTAAGGTATGGGCAAGCACAGAAACTTGTAACAAAGCCCTGAATTCAGCACTAACCTGAAAACTGGACTATACTAGCTTAGAAAGGTGGGAAACAAGTATATATTTTTTGTTTGTTTCCTTTTTTCAGAAAATAAAGCAGATATAATAAAAAAAGCTACTTTAAATGCACAGAAATGTCTATCACACTTGAGTGTGTAGCCTACAACAGTAAAACAGGTAATGTAAACACAAAAATGACTTTGTAAAAGTGCAGGCAGTAAAATAAGTACAATATGTAGCTGAAACAAGCTTTTTAAATCACAGAAACACTAAAAATTGTCGTTTTAGGTGGAATTAGCTAAAGGCAGCAAGAAACTGCAGAAAATGATAATCACTCCAAAGTCTCTCTTTTGTGTCTCTGCTGCTGTAGAACTCTGCAGGGCACCAGGCAGGAGCTTGCTGAGATGTATACTAGCACAAAAATATTGAAAATAGCAGGGAAATGAAAGAGATAGAAATTAGCCTAAAATGACCAATAAACTACTAATTTCTGGGCTGAAACCACTCCTCCAGGGACAGATAGGCTGATCAAAGCTCCCCTCTGTCACAGGTGAACAGAGAAACTTCCTTCAATCCAAGTAAGGTATGGGGAAACACAGAAACTTGTAATACAGCCCTGAATTCAGCACTAACCTGAAAACTGGACTATACTAGCTTAGAAAGGCAGGAAACAAGTATTTTTTTTCCAGAAAATAAAGCAGATACAATCACAAAAAGCCACTTTAAATGCACAGAAATGGCTATCACACTTGAGTGTGTAGCCTACAACAGTAAAACAGGTAATTTAAACACAAAAATGACTTTGTAAAAGTGCAGGCAGTAAAATAAGTACAACATGTAGCTGAAACAAGCTTTTTAAATCACAGAAATGCTAAAACAATTGGCGTTTTGGGCGGAATTAGCTAAAGGCAGCAAGAAAATGCAGAAAAATGATACTTAATCACTCCAAAGTCTCTCTTTTGACTCTCTGCTGCTGTAGAACTCTGCAGGGCACCAGACAGGAGCTTGCTGTTTCCAATTCTGTTACAAAACGTACATTTGTCTGTTTTTCCCACACGTTCAATGGATTTTGTACATAGTCCACTATCCTGGACCACCAATATTAACCTTTCGTCCTTTGGTTTACATTCACCTCTCCTTAACCATTCCTGCATCAGATCCAGATCTACATGAGGTTGTTCCAGGAGTTTTCTGTACTTGAAACTATATTTATGCCTTTTCCACATTTCTTGCCTTCTCATCAAATCCTTTTCCTTGTTTTCTTTCATTTCTTTTTTTTTTTTTGGCACATTCAGCTGCTGTCTGATTTTGTCTACTTCTGGTTTGACTTGCATTCCTGCTTGACACAGATATGCTTCTGCTAAACTAAGCAGGGAAGTCATCTTAGACTTGTTCTCCTCATGTCTTCAAACTTTCACTATATTTGGCTGTTGTGAGGTCAGCAGATATGTATGCAGTCCTACGATTGCAGATCTATACATATAATCAGTTTCAAGGAGGCCCATACCTCCTTCAGAATGGGGAATACATAATCTTGGTATACATTGATTTTTTATAAATCATTTGATAAGAGTGAAGCATTTTTCTTGGTTTCCTGTCTAACTGATCCAATACCTTTTGGGGTTAGTGAATCACCTCAAAACTG
Organism: Protopterus annectens; assembly: GCF_019279795.1. Classification (NCBI taxonomy): domain Eukaryota; kingdom Metazoa; phylum Chordata; order Ceratodontiformes; family Protopteridae; genus Protopterus; species Protopterus annectens. The sequence continues at coordinate 1,985,907,627 of NC_056739.1, forward strand.
TACGTTAGAACAGGAAGAACAAATTGGTTGGACTTTGTTCCTATATGTCAGGGCTGTTTTCATTATTAATTTTAGTCTTGTAATATATTCTTAAGTTTTGTTTGCATCTGATCACGTTTTATTGTCGATCCTTCATCAGTTTCCAAATATTTATACACTCCCTCCTGGTCAAATTCCTTTATATCACATTTCTGACCCAGACTGATATTTTCTTGGTTCTGCAGCTTTCCTACCTTAAAGATTGCTTTTGCACATTTATCAAGACCAAATTACATTCTTATTATCATATGTGGAAGTTTTGACCACTTGCACTTGTGCTTTCAGTTCTTCCTCTAAAGAACTATGCAGTTTTAAATCTTCCACAAAAGAAAATAAGTCATAACACTTTGTTGATTTCTGGTAGCCATATTGTAACCATGACCTAATCTGTTAAGCAGACAGCTTAACTGGGTTAAGGGTAAGACAAAAGAGCAGCAGTGACAAAGAATCACTCTGGAATATTCCCCTTTGAATATTTATCCCTGAGATAATAATTTGTCCTTTATCATGGCTTAGCTGCAAAGTAGATTGCCACTGTTTCATGGTCACTGTCATGTAACTGATCAGTGTAGGGTGTATCTTATACATCTGTAAGCACTCTTTTATCCAAGAATGTTCAATACTGTCAAATGCTTTTTTGTAGTCTATCCATAGTTTCATAGGTTCATAGGTAGATACTAGGCTATCTGCCCAAAGGCATTTATAAGCCTAGCCAGAATGTGTTGGCTTTCGCTGCCCCCTTAGATTAGTTCCTGTACCTCTGTCCAGCAGAGCCACTGAAGTGATCCCCGAGGTAAACTTTCTGTTTTCAATCCACTCATCAAGGTTTCTCTTGAAGAGTGCTAGCGAGGAGCTCTGCTTTATGTAGACTGGAATCTTGTTCCAAAGCATGGGAAGTCTCTGGGACAGGAATCTGTCCCTCCAGCATGTTTTATTTATTGTTGTGTTGAGGTTTAGATCCCTAGAGCGTGTGGCTTGAGGGGATAAGGTTTTCTTTATGTGGAGCATATCCATCAATTCTGGGTTGGACATGGCTTTGTATGTCAGGCAGAGATCACCTCTGAGCAGGTGGTATGCAACCGAGTACAGCTGGAGTTTCTTCAGTCGAGCTGCATAGGGCATCTGTTTGAGGCCAGTGATCCTCTTGGTGAGGTACTTCTGTGGTCTTTCCAGCTGTTACAGGTGTCTTGTAAGGTACATCCAAAATGGGGCATTGTACTCTATGATGGGTCTGATGAGTGATGAGTAGAGGGGCACAATGACCTCTTTTGATCTGGATGCAAACCCTTTTGTGATTAAGTGGGCCACATAGAAGGATTTTCTAACCACTTTGGCAATGTGATTATCAAAGGAGAGATTACTATCTACTTGGGTCCCCAGATCCCTTATTACGTTTTCCAAATTTAGGGGACTACCACCTATGTGGTAGTTTGTGGGTACTTTGTTATTTCCAAAGGGAATAATTATGCACTTTTGGGCATTTAGCTTGAGGCCATGATTTTGACACCAGGTATCCGTCTCAGTGAGACCCTTTTGGAGGATGTCTGTGTCAGCCAGTGAGTCAATTATAGCCCCTAGTTTGCAGTCATCTGCAAACTTGGTCAGCCATAGTCCTCCTGTGCTTGTCTGTACTTCTGAGAAGTAGATGCCGAACAGGAGGGGTCCTAGGACTGAGCCCTGGGGAACGCCACTTGTAACCAGTTTAGAGTCAGACCTAGCTCCCTCAACTCTCACCATGTGGGCTCTGTCTGTGAACCAATTGGCAACCCATCTTGTGACATAGGAGTTTATGTTCAGGCTGGTGAGCTTGTCTATAATACCAGAATGGGGAATGTTTTTGAAGGTCTTTGTGAGGTCTAGGTAGGCTGTGTGTACCACCTTTCCCTTGTCTATAGCCTTGGTAACTGTCTCAAAGAAGTCCACCAGGTTTAGGAGGCATGATCTGCCCTTAACAAAGCCGAACTGGGTAGGGTCCAGTGTTTAGAGGTTCCCAATGTCTCTGTTAATGAGTTCCATGATGATGTGCTCCATAGCCTTGCAGACCAAGCTAGTCAGGCTTATAGGGTGATAGTTCTTGGGGTCTGTTGTGGCTCCACCTTTGTGGAGCAGAATAACCATTGCTGTGCACCACTCCATAGGTATGTAGCCTGCGGAGAGGCTGAGTTTGAACAGTGTGTTTAGGTGAGGGGTTAGTTCATCTTTGAGCTCGTGTAGGACGCAGCCTGGGACACCGTCTGGTCCCATTGATGCTGTGTTTTTGGCTTTGGAGAGGGCTATTTTAACCTGAGTGACTTTGATTTCAGGGGCTCTACATTTTTCTGGTATGGTTATGGGGCCGTTTGGGGGTCAGAGGGGGTGAAGTTTGCACTGAACCTGTCTGCCAGGATGTTGGCAATATCAGTTGGTTCAGTGTATTTTTTGCCATTCTGCACTAACTCCGAGCAGATCTGAGCATTGCCACTTAGATTCTTGACATAGCTAAATAATGCCTTGTGGTTATCTTTGGAGTTCTTGGCAAGTTTTCTTTCAAAGCTCACCTTGGACGATTTTATGAGGGATCGTAGTTTCTTGCTGATACTGATCAGGGATGTCTTCCCTTCTTGGGATTTTACTCTTTTCTGTACTAGTTTCCTCCTTCTATTGTATAGCTTGTTTATGGCAGGGGTCCACCAGACAGGTTTCCTTTTCTTAGAGGAGTGAGTCTTGATTTTGCTTGGGATAGCATGATCCATGCATTCTTGTAGGTGCCTGTAGAATGCATTAGTAAAGGATTTTGCAGCTTGGACAGCATTATCCTTTAGCATGGGGGCTTTGAAACTTTCCACCTCCGTCTTAAGTAATGTGAAGTTTGCTTTTGAAAAGTTTTTCACAGTGGTTTTCTTGTCCGGGGGTGGGGGCGGAATGTGGATATCCAAAGTGATTTGTTTATGATCAGATCTAACCAGTTAGGGGTTGACCTCCAGTGTGGAACACCAGTCGCCCATGTTGGTGATGACCAGGTCCAATATGTTGACACCTCTGGTGGGAGTGTTGACCAGTTGTTCCAGGGCATTTGAGTTTATGAATTCTAGGAAATGTTGGGCAAGGGAGTTAGTACTTGAGTAGTTCTCCCAGTTAATGTTTGGGTAGTTGAAATCACCAAATATTAAGGTGTTTGGTAGGACCTTTATGTTACCCAGTGTTTCCAGAAATGCGGAAAGGGGATCCTGGGACATGGTGGGTAATCTGTAGCAAGCTACAATTTGAATTGCAGTTTTGCCCATTGTTAGTTGCATGTGGATAATCTCTGACGCATTGTGCTGTGCCACTAACCTGGAGGTGTGAGTATCCTTGATGAATATGGATACTCCCCCACCTTTTGTATTTCGGTCCGGGTTCTGTGGCTGAAATGTATGGTATGAGTTGTAGCCTGGTAGTGCTGTGGTGCTCTCTGGAGCCTTAAACCAGGTTTCTGTTACTGCACATATATCGATTTTCTCCATACTGAGGAGTGCCTTGAGTGCGTGCATTCTGAGGTTTAGATTTCTGGCATTGAGTAGTATTACCCTCAGATTTTTGTTACTTGTGATATTTACAGCGGTGGGTTTGTTTTTTGAGCCTTGCCTAAAAAAAAGGCATTATGGGGGTGGCAAGAGCCTTGGCCAGTATTCAAAAGCCTAAGGGTGACAGGTGCAAGCCTTCTCTAGCGAAACAGCGTGGCTTGTCGAGCATGTCATCCCAGGCAGACAGACACTGGATCCCCTTTGAATGACACCAGAAACTTTGCCAATTGTTGAAACTAATATTTTTTTCTTTATACTGCGGTATCATTCTTGGTGACGGCTGGATGCTACTCAGGGCCAGGGTCATACCGACCTGGGCTATGTGATCAGAGAGCTCTTCCATGTCTCTTTCATGTAGTCCAGGGAGGTATGGCTCAGGGCATTCATACCAACATGAACAATGACAGAGTCGTATCTGTACTTGTTCTGGAGTCACCTGAGTGCTTGTGTTATGTGGCGGATCCTAGCACCCGACAGGCAGCTAACAGTAACCTTCTCCTTATTCAGCCTGTGAGTGGGACTGCAGTGTGCCTGACTATAGAGTCACCTATTACTAGTATGTTGGGTATGTTATTTTGCCTTGAGGGCTGTGATTGCATGGCACACTGGTTTTGTGTTTCATGGTTTGTGTTGGGGGGGTGGAGGTTGCTTGGATGCCTGCTTTGGAGGGCTCTGTTTTGCAGATTTTTATTTAGAGCCTCAGAGTATGTTTCTGTGTATTTACATGTGTTTTTTGCCGGTGCTGGTTTAATGGGTCTATGTGAGACTGGTGGTGTGATGCTAGTATTTCCCTTCTCCTCTTGACTGTCTGATCCAGTCTTGGGTTGAGAGAGCTTAGCCTCCAGTTTAGGTGTATAATTGCATCTCTCGCATGTATTAGTGTTTGGTGGTAGGAGGAGAGGGTTGTCTGTATACATGAGGCAGTTGTAACATTGCCTCAGAATGCCCAGATTCACCAGTTGGACTGGAGAGTACACCTGAAACTGCCCTTTGGACATGCCTGGATAGGTACAGTAAACTGTTTTACTGAATGGCTGGTAGGGTCGAATAGAGAGCCTTGTCCTTCTGTAGTGCTAGGGTTTATAAGTGCTTGCTATGCGTTTTGAGCAAGTGCCAAGCTGAGAAATGAATAGCTTGAGCGCTTAAGTTGAATGTTTGTCTAGTCCCAAGGGAAAAATTGAAGAGGAGACATTGTGGAGCTGGGAATAGTTATACCCTAGCTAACCGATGCTGCCCAGCACGCAAAACCAGGCAAATGTGTTTTTTTTCAATGCGGTTTTATCCATAGCATATTTAGATTCTTCCTGTTTTTACAATTCTCCATTATGACTTTATTTAACAACAACTGATCCTTTGTTCCACATAACTTTCTTTTATGACCCTTTTGTTCTATTGCCAAGATTGAGTTTTCTTCTAAATGACTGTAAAATTTGTCACCATTCCAGTATATCTTTTATACATCGTCAGATGGCAAGGTATTGGTCTATAGTTTTTAGGATAGCTTGCAGGTTCACTCTTAAGGAGGAGTATCATTTTCCCTGTTATTAACCAGGTTGTGGAGGCAGTTCTTACTCAGGGCTAAATCTCATGTAACAATGTTAATACTTTTAGCCAGAAATTAAGTATTGCAGATGGGCTTGAGGTTTTCCATTTAGGAGTTTTTCTTAATTTCATTTCAATTTATCTGGCTGTCACTTCATCCCATTTCATATCTTGCACATTTGAGCTTCTTAATATCTCTTTTACTTCTTCTATCCATTCAGCATCTTTGTTATATTCCACAGGGTCTTCATAGATACTTTTTCCAGAATGTGTCTATTTCTTCTCTTTTTGATGGTGTTTATATTCTTTTTGCTTTATTTCCCAGTTCTCTATAAAAATTTTTTGGATCATCAATGAATTGCTTATTTTGCACTTTTTCTTTATATCTATCTGCATATTTTCTAAGTTTTCTGCCTGTGCTGATATCTTTAGTTTATTATTTGCAATAGTGTGTGATGGGTCCTTGTCTGTTCTAATACTGCACGTTGTTTTTATCATATGTATCTCTCGAAGTATTTTTGTTGATATGTTCCTCCTTCTGTACTCTTCTAACAGTGACACTTCTTGTCTTAATTATTTTATAGTTTTCTCTGTTTGATACTTCCACAATAGCATTTAATTTATTTTCTTCTTTTCCTTTACTGTCTATATTTTGGTGGTAACTTTATCTGTTAATTTAGCTGTACAGTAATATACCCCCTATACTTCCATTATATCACATAAATTTCTGTTAACAGTCCCGATTACTGTGTTCATTTTGGATCTTACTGACTTTATATTTTTTCATCGATCTTAATATGTCTATCCATCTCTATTAAATCAAGCAACTCTTCCCTTAGGTGTTTTTCTTCTAAACTGAGGGCACATTCTTTATTCTCCATTCCTGCAGGCATTCTACAAGAAGTTCCAGAGCGTCTTACTGTGACATATTCTCTTTAGTGGCCGCCTGCATCATCCGTTGCTCTTTCATATGGGAACTCACAAACCTAATACTGAACAACATTGACTGCATCAGAGTTGCCACCATTTCCTCTTCCTTCCCTTGCTATGCCACTCCAACTGAACTTCTTTACTGGTTTCCTACTGAAGGCTCCAGGGTATCTTTGTGTGGTAACTGATCAGATGCTTCCTGTTCCATCTGTTTCTTCTTAATTTGGGGACTCAGTGTTCCATCATGCTGTGAAGTTACCAGTGTTTAATTTTCTACACTAATCGTTCACTTTGCAGGAAATCTGCAACTTCAGTTTCTGTTTCTTTAACTTCTCCATTAGTAATCCTCTTTTTTACTTTCACTCTTTGTTTTCTTATTTTTTTGTATTGTAAAATATTTCATATCCGGTTGCCTTTGCAACTTCCTATGTGGAATGCCTTCTCTGCATCAAGACCAACCAATGATAGTGGTGTTTTCTTACATTCTGCTTCCCTCTGGATCATCATTGTTTTACTAAAGTTGTAAAATGTTTGCCTCCCTTCCACAAAACCACATTGATCCATATCTATCCATATTGGCAACACATTTGCCATTTGTTTAGCAAATATAGACATAGCCACCTAATAATTATGGTATAAAATTGAAATGGGCCTATATGAAGCTAGATCTAATAGCTTTTAACCATCCGTAGGTATTACAGCCACCACAGCTTTTTTCCAGGATGTTGGTGCTTCTCATCTAATACTAAAACATTATTTCTGTACAGAATGACATCATATACATCTGGTCATCTGACTCTGTTTCCCGCACTATCCCCATCATTAGTAGTCTACCAGGGTTAGCACCTATGTGCTACTATACACGCAGCTAGACCTTTGCTCAGATGTGGTGCAGATACTGGAAATCATAAAACCATACAACCATTCCACTTTCCCTACAGGAGCTACAACCTATTCTTTAGCACAGACATTGCACCTCTGGCTCCATTCAAAACTGTGGGATAACATCTTTATAGTTTAACCCATAAAGTAATTTAATTTCAAGAATATTTTGCAAAGTCAGGTGGATTAAGATTAACCTCTTCACTTCCAGTATATGCTGTTACAATGTATACATTTAAACAGTTGCAATAATCCATGTACATCTCTTTTCCTTCCAACAGGGCACGCTGTTGATACATTTTAACACATGCAAACTTCACAAATACATTTTCAGCACAAGCATCTGTACAAATCTGTTTGATATACAAATGACATAGAATTATTTACAAAATTCCAGCTAGCTGTGTTGATATATGTTACAAATCCACTGCCCTATTTACCCTGGTATGGCTGGCAGTACCTCCTGTCATCACAGCATCCATTCAAAAATTCTCCATGTATCACAAGCTTGATGTTCCTTCTAGAAAGATTTACTCTGCCTGTTCTGAGGGCATGTTTTTAACCACTGCCTATAGATGGGAGCCAAGAGCTATTGCAGCTGTCTTCTTCTAAACCATATTGTGATACATGCAATAGTATCCTTATGACAAATGTAGTATACATCTAAAAGTAGATGCAGATGCTCACATAAAACCTTTTTTTGCAAGGCAGGCTACCTTCCTCCATCACTTTAGACCTACACGTTATTGGTCTTATGTTTTTTGTATGTAGTTCTATAGAAATTACAGAGATTTGAATGAGTGCATTGTTTTATTTTATTAAAATATTAATACATGTACCCATAATTTATCATACTTTTCGCTGGTTTTATTTTGATAAGTAGCATTTAGTGTGGTGTTTATAGTATACTTTTGGTCACAGTTCTTGATAGCTATCATCTCATTTATAATACATATGAAGGGTCTTGTAAAATTGCTCCCACACAGCAGAATAAAAAAAAATATCAGAATAAATAAAAAATCTGCTCACTGCATGTCAGATTTGAATAGGACTGTCTCTACTTCTCTGGAATGTCTAGGCTCTCACATTGTTTCTCATATCCTCTATCTATGACTACACCCTTAGTGATATCATATATTGGCCAGGCACCTCTTATGTCCCACTATGGACCAGTGAAAAGGTGGCAACCCTACCATACGGCCCTTCTTGAGGTGGTGTGATGTCAGAACCAGATAGTGGTGCAGCTCTTAAAGTCTCATGAGCATCCTCTCTGGGTGGACAGTTGGGTCTAAAGTCACTGGTGCACCAACTTCCCATCTACAGTTTCCTTCTTGTGACAAATTACGAACCACTGGTAGTGTTACTAGAGGAAACAATAACATTCTCCTTTAGTGAGTGACCACTAGAGGGCAATGGTGGAGTCACCAGGCCACCATCATCCCACTGGGGAGGCAGGCCAAGAGCCAGGTGAAATTTTAGTGGGAAAAGGCTGGTCTGATGTGGAGGTGGGGTTCTGTACTGAACCACTGGCACAGACATAGCAAATACTGTATAAAATGGAAACATAAAATAACAAGTATCAAATAAAACAGTAAAAAGAAGCATAGCAACAAAGAAAGGCACAGGAAGAAAAAAATAGTATTAGTTCTGTTTCAGATGACCATTCTGCCTGCTATTTAATGCTGTGCTATACATGCACTACATATGCTACTAGACTAGCTCACACAGTTCTGCATAGGTGCATAAACTCAAAACCAGGTATGCAGTGTTACTGTCCCCAGTAACTTGTAAATAATAAACAGGCTCAGCTCCTCAGACACTGCAAACTTTAATAGAGCAAACGAGCAAAAAAACACGTAATAATACTATACATATGAACAGATAACTTAGCGCTTTCACCCACATTCATAGTCAGGCATCATCAGAGTAAAAAAACCCTTTCAACTTTGTTGCATTTAAAGCTATTAATTGCAAACATACCCCTCTAGGCAATCCGCTCCTACCAAAAAACAATTTGTGAATTAAAGTCACAGTAAAACATCACTCCTATGCTTATTGAAAAGCAGAGTTACTTATAACTAGAAAAATGTTGTTCAACTTAAAACACAAACATTTTAATAAATCTATATATAAACATATTTATATAAAAGTAATAAATACAAATAATAAATAAAAATAGTAATAATAATTAACATTCTTTAAACAAATGTAGATTTATACTTTAAAATACTAGAGAGTGAGATGTGATCATTAATGCCTGGAGGTCTAGATGCATCCAGCCTCAACTGCCCGATGCACTCCCTCATCTCAAATAAAACTTTTAAATCACCTCCCCGTCATTAAATGGAATTCTGTCTATTACAAATAACAGAGACATCAGGAACAAAAGAACCAGTAATGCTTTGTATATGCACAGTCTGAGTTGCCCTAATTTTAAGAGATTACTGTTTTTTGTAACTTTTGTTAATTATTATTACTATTTTTATTTATTATTTGTATTTATTACTTTTATATAAATATGTTTATATATAGATTTTTTTAAATGTTTATGTTTTAAGTTGAACAACATTTTTTCTAGTTATAAGTAACTCTGCTTTTCAATAAGCATAGGAGTGATGTTTTACTGTGACTTTAATTCACAAATTGTTTTTTGGTAGGGGCGGATTGCCTAGAGGGGTGTGTTTGCAATTAATAGCTTTAAAAGCAACAAAGTTGAAAGGGTTTTTTTACTCTGATGATGCCTGACTATGTATGTGGGTGAAAGCACTAAGTTATCTGTTCATATGTATGGTATTATTACGTGTTTTTTTTGCTCGTTTGCTCTATTAAAGTTTGCAGTGTCTGAGGAACTGAGCCGGTTTATTGTTTACAAGTTTCTGGAGTTACATTGTGTCGGCTGGTAGTTCATTGTCCCCAGTGCCAGAATTGGGTGTGGCAGTGTGGAGTCTACAGGGGTAGGATGGAAATATTGGACATACTATGTCATGGTGTGTGCGTGTGTGTGTGTGTGTGTGTGTGTGTGTGTGTGTGTGTGTGTGTGTGTGTGTGTGTGTGTGTGTGTGTGTGTGTGTGTCGGGGGGGGTACAACTCTGTCAACTTGGTGGAAGGGACATGTCCAAAGGTATGTCATGTCTACTTGCACAGTAGTCGCACCTATACAGCACAACAACCCTCTGAGGGTATACTGTACCACAGACAGAGAAGTAATTGCATTCAACAGATACAGTTATCAGCAGGCATTTTACAAAAAATGTAAGGTGATTTTCTATGTAGCAGACACTTCAAATGGCTGTAGCAAAAGAAAACGGGGGGGGGGGTCTACCAGGCAAAGGTATGAATGACAGGGGCATATGTTGGAGTGATGCTCTGGCGACATATCCTCAAGTACCCCACCCTCATCACCCATCACAGACTCCAACCCATCACACCAGGATCCCGCATGACTCCCCACCAGGCCTCCCCATCATGACCTCTTCTATGTCCCCCTTCACAGTTTCCCCAATGTAGTCATTGCCATGGAGACACAATCATAGTTCCCCCCAACCTAGTAATTGCCATGGAGACACACACACACACACACACACACACACACGTACACGCACACACACACGTGCACACACATGCACACACACACGCACACACACACATACACACACACACACTGAACACCAAAGGGCACTAATCTACAACCCCACATATACCCTGATTGACCCTGTTCACTGCTCAGACAGTTAGCAACCAGTCTTTATGTCAGGCATCAAGAGACACTAAGTATAAAGTGCAGGAAGACAGAGCTGATCATCTCAGTAGTAATTAAATACTGCATGTATACATACTATGAACTATGATATATTGAATGTGTGTGTGCAAAGCAGTATACATTTACAAGGGTAGTCTACTGGGCAGCCAGCTGTGACAGAGCTGTTTCACTGAGAGCTATACAAACTATGGTAGTGGTCATGGCTAAGCTGCAGTACTATAACAAATGCTACATAAAAGGACATTAAATCATACTTTTCTCTGCACCTGGACAGCCGCTGCATTCTCCTGTGGTACAGAATGATATTCACTGATATTTCCTCCTGAGATGAAAAACAAGAATAGCCACTACATCATGTATCAATTATATTTTCATTAATAGTCAATTTTGCTATAAGGGAAGTAACAGGGCAGTGAGCAATTCTGTATATTTACAATGGATTTCAAGGGTCTTCTCTCTGGCATCTTCTGCACATTTTTTTGTACATTTGTTAACTGGGTAAACCCACCAGACGCAAGTGCCTCTTTTCACAGACAGCACAGAAGCACTGTCTGGCTAAGTAACTTGCTCAGAGTCATGCAGTATGTAAATTGAGGTAGAAGGAGTTAAACCCCGTATCTTAGAATACAGGAAGCAGCTTATTAACAGCTAAGAGCGTAAGTGTCTGCACTAACTGACAGATTGACTACTGGCACAGAAGTTCAGGATGGCAACTCCACAGGTCATTGGAGTGGTGCCTGCACTGCTCGGCAGAGGGAGGTATTTTAGTGGCATTAGACTCCACCCTGGCAGGACTGTGCAACTGTCTAATTTATACTGAGGACTCTCATGAGATTCCCCAGTCAAGCACTCCCAGTGATCCCTACATAGCAGATGAAGAATGATCTTGCTGTCTTTAGAGCACCTCCTGGGAGTTCTGCTACCATAGGTGCCTTTTGTAGACGTGGCTATTCGCCAAATCACAATCCAAAGAAATATGGTAGCTCTCTCATGATCATGCACACTGATGTTGTTGACCTGATATTGACATCTTAGGGTAGCTGGTTAGCATGACCAGTTGTGGTGCCACCATTACATAGTGTAAAAATACATGGCATAACATCAAGGTGTTGGGTGTGAGCAAGGACAGGAAAACATTGTACAGAGATCACAGTAACTACATTTGTTAACACTTTTGCTCTTTAGCATCTATACAGGCTATATAACTGCCATGTATTCCCACATCCCTATCTGTGTCATTGACCCCCTCCCATGCATACTCACTGTACTTCATAAAGCTGATTGAGCCTCTTACCATAGCATTAGTTAATTGTACAATGAGTTAAACGTTTGATTCAGGAGCATTCATTTAAATGAGGGTCATTAGCATAAGGACCATGCTAGAAGCTTTAAAACTGCAGGATAAATGTTGTCACATATGTGGTGGGCCTCATCACTACAGGCAATTGTCATAGAATAGCCTGCAGAGCATTGCTTTAACTGCATTATAATAAGTACTGCAAGAATACCAGCCTTACAAAAAGGTAAGTGAGTAGGGAATGGTATTTTCATTATTTTTGCTGTAGTGCTACTGCTTTACTTGCATGGCATTTCATGACATCCATGGCAGGAATGTATACAGGTTAGGGCCTACTGCCATGGTAAGGTAAGTGCAGCATACCTGATGTTGCAGGGTTAGAACAACACAAGTTCTGAGGTTTCTGTACTTGTAGACTCTGCAGGTACCATGTTCCTACCTGTATATCAAGGAATGAGAGTTTTACCCAGTAAATATGTGTGGGGTTTTGTATGTTATATGTGAATTACACTGTGGGAGTCCTGCATCTACTACTCATCATGATGCTTACAGTACTAATGAAGTTGCTCTAAGTGTGGAACTGTGAATTATATTTTATGGGGGACCAACTATCAAAGCACAAATTGTGCATCGAGCGCACTAGTATTCCACATTCTTCCAGGATAATACCGTGTCCATGATGTGTCCATACATCTTTATCATTTGTCCCCAAAGCTCATGAACTACAGGTGGGAGGGGGGGTTGCAGCTGTAATAATACTAAGTGTTTGGGGATAGGGACCCTACAGTATCAGGAAGTCATCTCATTTGTAGGCTATGGATCCAATTAGTTATTCAATGACCCCATCTGACTAGCATTGGTCAGTATTTAATATAGGATATGTGCACTTCATGATCTGAGTTACAAGTTGGGGCATAAACTTCTGTCTTCCTGCATCTCTGCCAGGGAATTATATGTGTGGCATGTGATACTTCCTTTGGTGTGAGGGGGATGGCCTACATATGTACCCATACAGAGGGTGTATCTGTGTACAGCTTAGTTGACTGCATTCCCATATTGCAGGATATTCTGTTGTTGGCCCATATCTACTCTTGAATTTCGCACACATACTCCCCTATATTTATATAAATATAGATTTTCTTTGATTTATATTTTGTTGTTTTACCTTTAATTTTCATTGTTATTGTTAGAAAGGGTTAGGTTTTAGACAGGCAAACTCTAGCCATCCCAAGGGGCCTAGTCCAAGGGCACCTTCAGGCAGGTGCAAGGGGGTACACTTGCACCTCTCTGGAATTGGCAGGCTGGGAGATTAATCTTCTTTTTATTAAAAAAAAAAAAAAAAAAAAAATATATATATATATATATATATATATATATATATATATATATACATTTTTTTAAGGGTGTTCTTCTTTAAGGATGCCCTTGGCATCTAGTCTCATAGACGCTTCTGCATCTGTGCGACTGATGGTTTATGTCTTCATCTTCCACACCTATGCAGAATTTGAATTCCAGAAGATGTTTGGACTGCGGATGAATGTACAAGTGAGAGGTATGTGCGTGTGTGTGTGTTTAAATGTTTAAGAGGTGCGTGTGTGTGTATGTGTGTGTGTGTGTGTGTGTGTGTGTGTGTGTGTGTGTGTGTGTGTGTGTGTGTGTGTGTGTGTGTGTGTGTGTGTGTAAAAACTAAGTAGAGGTGTGTGGATGTAAGAAGTAGATAAGTAGGCAGGTAGGGGTGTATATGCGTGTCTGTAAGAAGTAGGTAGGTAAAGATAGTGGTATGTGTCTGTGTAAGAGGGAGGTAGTGTGTGTGTGTGTGTGTGTGTGTGTGTGTGTGTGTGTGTGTGTGTGTGTGTGTGTGTGTGTGTAAGTAAGAGGGGTTAAGAGTGTGTGTAAGAGGGGAAGTTCATACCTCACAATTAGCCAGATTTTTGCCTTATATTTTCAGTTTGTTTCTCATAAAATTGTGTTTTTCTGGCAAATCATTGAGGACTGAAGTAAAAAAATAATGGCATACATTTGAGTTTTATATTTCATATTCTCAGAAATCGCATACTAATCCAAACCTTGTTGTTCTATTCACTTTCTGGGGGTAGGGGGATGTATGTGTGGTTCATACCTCTCAACTTTACAGATTTTCACAGAATGTCCAGATTTTTGCTTTATATTTTTGGTCTGTTCCTCATAAAAATTCTGTTTTGTTAAAAAAAAATCACCGGAATGAGCTAAGAATTAAAGTTACTGAATAATGACATGTATTGCGGTTGAGTTCATATCCTTCAGAAAATGCATTCTAGCACACATCCTGTTATTCCTGCAACTTTCTAAATAGTTTTGGGCCTATGCTCCCAACATTATAACAGGCTTTCTCCAAATTTCTTGAGCTAATAGATCGATAGGTATGGTGTGTGTGTGTGTGTGTGTGTGTGTGTGTGTGTGTGTGTGTGTGTGTGTGTGTGTGTGTGTGTGTGTGTATAAGACAGAGGTAGCAAGCCCCCCAGCTGTCCAGGTTTTTGCAGAATGCCCAGATTTTTACCCCATATTCCTCCTAAAAAGGATTGAAGTTGTTAAATAATGACAGACATTTGAGTTTTAGAAGTCATAACCTTTAGAAAAATGCATACTAACTGTGTGTGTGTGTGTGTGTGTGTGTGTGTGTGTGTGTGTGTGTGTGTGTGTGAGAGAGAGAGAGAGATGCACTAGTTAGAGTTAGCAGGTGGAGTTTATTTTCAAGTGCATTTTCAAGGAATTGTGAGCTTCAAGTGAAGAGAGACTTACTGCTGCTCATGCTAAGTCTGCTTAAAATGTGCAACTGTTTTGTTTAGCAAATGGTATCACTATTATGGTATAGAATTGTAAAGCAGTGTTAGTAGCACAGCAGGTAGCATATTTGCACCTTGATGTAGAGGGCTGTAGGTTCTACTCCCACAGCATGTAGATTTGTATTTTAAGGGGATGGGGTGCTGCAATCCTGAGTATGTCCTCTTTTGGATGAGATGCATAGTAACTATGAACCTGTTTGTCAGCCACCCATTCCCTATTTCAGTATACCAGCTTATCATTTTTTAATGTAACACAGGCAATGTATTCTTCAAGAGCAACATATACTGAATTTGTAGACGAAACACTGAAATATAAAGTTGTTTTGTAGCAACAACCTCTTTATTAGTTTCAGATCTCTTTAATGTGGAATTATTTAGATGACTTTTACTTCTGCAGATTGTGCATATTGACTGATAATGGTGGATTGTAATGCCAGAAGTTTGAGTGGCCTTTTATGTTTTAAATGTTCTGAATTTGGCAGTTTGCCATTATTGGTTCATATGTTTTGTTTCATTCCTTACTGGAAAAATGTTCAAAACTATAAATTTAAAACACACTCTAACAAGTGGTGATATATTATACAAGGGATATAATTCAATTATTATATATAATAATTAATACAATCAGGAACGTGAATCAAAGAACTTTTGCATGGTCCAGAAATGTGTGCAAGGGGCCTATGATTTGAAAACAGCCCAAAGGTAAGCTTAACCTGCCACTGGCCAAATGCATTTTCTTTGAATGTGGGTTTCAATGCTGTTTCAGTGAATGTGAGTTTCAAATTTAGAGAACTTTTAATGCTAAGTCTGTTTTCACTCTAAGACTATTGGTTTGTTTAAGAAATGTCTATCAGTGTTTGTGCTATAAAATTTGTAAATTAAATCCAAATATCTGTAATTATTGTAGAAGTAAAGCATAAAACAGTATGCACACTGAGAGTTTTGAATAGTGTTTATGGCAACTGGGGAGAAATAGCCAAGTAATGGGACACTGGAATGACTGTGTGTGGGGGGCTGGGAGTGGGGCTCTGGATTTGCAGCCGCCTGCAAAAAATCCTGTGGGCACCCCTGACCTAGTCAGCTATAAATTCACACAGATTACAGAAAAGACAGTCCAGGCCTTTTCTCATCTTGTTTAGTGATTTATTTATTTTGCTGTTAAAAAGAGGTGTGACTGCAAGTGATAATGAGCAGAAGCAATTGCAACCATTCACGCGTGATGTAAAGGAATTCCAGCTTTTGTGTGAATTTCACAACTTATCCAGTCAGATTAACTTTTCTGTGCTGAATTTAATATTTAGTTGCATATTGTTTGTGTGACTTTTAGAAATTGATTCAAGTTCTCGTTCACTTCTGTGGTTACTGATTTTGGTTATTCTTTTCTTTTAAAATGTTTTTATCAATTTGCAGCTGAATATGGATTCCTTAAATGAGTATGCCATTAATGATTTGCTACAGCACAAATATCTTGTACAGTGGAGTAAATGCTATGTATTTTTAAAGGTAACACACGATAACACTAGTGATCTGTGTTCCTCATGTCAAAAGTTGAATGATTTGCTTACTATTATTAGTAGTAAATCTAGACATCACTGATGGCAGTTGCACTTGTGCAATTGGCACAGCTTGAAGAACTGTTGTTACATATATTAATGACTGCACTGATGAAATAAATAATGTTAAGCAAAGAGCAAAAGGAAACACATTTAGGAAAGGATATGTCTATTGCTTGTAAAGTTTTAAGCAAAGAGCAAATAGAACACATTTAGGAAAGGATGTGTCTATTGTTTGTAAAGATCACTCAACCACTATGTAAGAAGATAATGTCAATGACAACTTTGGAATTCTGGAACAGAGTATTCATCAATCTGAGGATTCAGAAAGTAGACAAGGAAATAAAAAAATAAAGAAAGGAAGAAGTTCATAACAAATGTTGTGGTTTGTCTTTTCGGCTTTTCACGGTTAGGGGTCGCCACAGCGGAACTCCTGTTCGCTAATGATTGGCAGTAGATTTTTATGGTGCCGAGTTGCCAGCCTGATGCCCAACCTTCAGCGAAGCCACACCCATTCACGCATGTCTTTCGGAGGCCACCCGACCGCGGGAAGGACACGCA
Organism: Protopterus annectens; assembly: GCF_019279795.1. Lineage (NCBI taxonomy): Eukaryota > Metazoa > Chordata > Ceratodontiformes > Protopteridae > Protopterus > Protopterus annectens. The sequence continues at coordinate 1,985,924,555 of NC_056739.1, forward strand.
GACTCCACACAGAAGGCACTCCAGCCGAGAATCAAACAGGAAAACCTCTTGCTGTGAGGCAACAACACTACCGCTGTACAGAAGAAAAAGAAACTGATAAATGTCTGTAAAGCAAAAAGAATATATACTAAAAAGGACATTGCTTTGTTATGTAACATGCAGGTTACAGGGACTGATAAAATTTTTCTATCAGAAAACCTTCAGTCTACAGAAAAAGGCAGCATGTTTCCAAAAAAGAAGGTAGAAATAAGAGACAGGGAGCAGGTGAAAAGGCAGAAATCAAAATTGAACACAGGATGATTGAAGAACATTACTGTTAGAAAAAAAAGAGGAGAAAGACAGATGTTGACAAAATGGCTCATGCTGTGGATGTACAAAGTCAGCCGGATGAAAATTGTATGCTTGCAAAATGTAATAAGCAATGAAAACATTGGGATTAATAACATTAATGGTGATGAAGGTCATTCATTTTTACTGAATTAAAAGGTGAAGATTCTTCAGATCTGGTCAGAAAAGATATTCCTGTAATTGGAGATTCAGTTATTAGAGGAAATGATACTTACATTTGCAAAGAAGTTAATGAACCTCGAATAGTGTTATGTTTGCCAGAAGCAAAAATAAGAGAATGTGAGGCAGGCCTTAGAATGCCTTAATGTAAGGAAATACGGATCTGTTTTTATTCATGTTGATACAAATGACCTCATCCACAAGGAGGCTCTGACTGTTAGTAGGGAACTTACAGCCATTTTAGATAGCATAGCTTGTATAGGTGTTAGGGCATATTTTTCAAAAATCACATATAGAAGGGAGAATCATGTCACCATGAATGAAAATACGTTTTGGATAAAAACCTACATGAAAAAAATGTCCTGTTTTAAAAACCTGGAAATATGTAGAGCATCCGAGACTAATTATGGGCACATATATGTTCAGACAGGATGGCATGCACTTCTCAATATCGGGAAAAGAGAATTTTTGCAACAGATGTTTTGCAATATTTGATTAACACAAGGCAGGATTTTTGCCAGGTTGAAAATTTAACAGTTCACAGCTAGTAACATTTGATGCATCTCTGATGGCTGTTAATGGTAGTAACATTAATAATAATTTTTTATTAGAAAAATTTGCTATGTTCCCACAAGATTGTTGTTATTGCTTGTGAAACATGGTTAAAGAAAAATGAATGTATACCATTTCTGTAAATGCATAAATGTTTTTACTGTAACAGACATTCTAACAAAAATATCAGGTGAAAGTGTTATGATAGGGATTAAAGATAATTATGAAAACCTATGATTATTAAATGTTTAATAACACCAATACTATAGATTGTGAAACTGTGACAATAAACACAACACTGGAACATATAACAATAGTTGGAGTGTATAGACCACCAAAGTCAAGTGCTGATGACCTAGAGGAATTCATATATTTCTTGCATGAAACACAAGAGAAGAATAATGGCAGGAACTTAAATTTACTTGAAATAGACTGGAATAATATTGATTCAACAACATTAGTAAGGATTTATTTGACATTTGTTAACCGGGTTAGTCCAACTGGGCTAATAGCCCATTTTCAGTGGAGACCCGAGGAGAAAAGCTCCAGATTGCAAAAAAAAATAATGCAATAAACATGAATCTCAAACAAGAATATTAATTAAAAATTACTGTACAATTAAAAGATTTGTACTTCAGTATAGTAGAGGGTAGAGTATACAAAAGGGAGTAAAGTAAGCTTGAAATTTAACACTGAATGCAAAGTGCCTAATCTGTTAAACAAACTATCCAAAGTCAGGTAGAAATCATTTGGAACATTTTAACATATAGTGGAGACATTGTTTGTGTTCCTAAAGAAATTAGTGTTACTTCAATCTGTTTACAAACAACATAAACCCAAACAACACCTGCAGACAACACAAACAATGCTTTTGCTGAGGAGCAAGACCCCCTGCACCTCCTGTACCCCCAGCTAATTATATATACCAACTTTGAGATCACTACTGTGGCAGGCCTTACACTATTCCCTACTGTAGCTAAATCTCAGTCAGAATAGTTTGACGGACTGAATTGTCAACTATATGGTCTTGCCCATATCAGTTTTGACAATTTCGCCATTCAATACTTTGACATAGACCCTGCAAAATGTATAACATGCCATTAATAATGCAGATAAAGTTATTTTTGAGTAATTGTTGTTCAATGCCATTCTTGTTGTGATGATGTGAGGTAGTGCCAGCTGTGCCAAGGGGAGTAGGGCAGTGCATGTGTAACATATGCCAGCATAGCTAGCTGGAGTCTTATAAAGAACCATATTTCATTTGAATATCAAACTGATTTGTACGGATGCTTGTGTTAAAAATGTATTTGTAAAGCTGCTTGTGTTTAAAATGTATCAACAGTGGGGCCTGCTGGACTGAAAAGAAATATACATGTATGTCAGTCTGTATTGTTGTAACTGCTGAAATGTATATATTTTAACAGAGGATACCAGAAGAGAAGGAGTTAAGCTCAGCCCAGCTAACCTTAAGAAAATAGCCTGAAATCAAATGACTTGGTTTAGACCATAAAGATTCTATCTCACAGGTCTGAATGCAGCTAGAGATGCAATAACTATGAAAAACCTTTCTGCAGGAAGGGTAGAAGTGTTGGAATTGTTTTATAGCTTCCAGATGCTGTATTAAGACTATAGCTAAAGTTCTGTGTGTGTATAGTGATACATCTGTGCCAAATCCTGGCTCAGTATCTAGTAGGGCGGTAGTGTGGGAACCACAGAGTTAGGTGACTAGATGTAATGTCATCCTGTAGCCAGCAATAAAATTGTATTTAGATGCTAGTGAAAGATGTGATCGTGGCACTCAGCACTTTGTTATTAGACCTGACAAGAGTAAGTTTTCAGTTAGTTAGGAAAATATAGTGAGACTAGTTAAATATTGTTTTTCTGTATCTGTATGAATCTTTCCATCTGTGTTGTTTTTACATTTCCTGTGAATTGAAACTCCGGTGATTATTTTGACTAGAAATTCAGTATTGTCATACTTAATTTTTTTTATTAAATAAATCTAAATCTTTCATTCTGGCTGGTCTTTTGGAGAATATTTTAACCTTTGAGAGCACTTGCATGTATATAGTGGCACTGTGGCTTCATGTTCCTGAAAGTCTTGCTGCTTGGAAACACTACCATTGGTATAAGTATTAATTTTCCTAAGTATAAGTGAGTACCCTGGCAAGAGCCTTAGAGTAGCTGGCTTTGGGGTGTTCTGGTGGTAGTATCTACCTTATAGTCTCAGTGGAGGTGGCATAGTGGGTTAATATGTGCCAGCCTTTCCCAGGTGTGTGTGTGTGTGTGTGTGTGTGTGTGTGTGTGTGTGTGTGTGTGTGTGTGTGTGTGTGTGTGTGAAAATCAAATCTCAAAGAGTGTGTGTGTCAGCTACTTGGAACAGGGACACAGAGCACTGATTTTACACAGAGGGTGGTGGGGACTTGATTTGGAACACTCAGCTGAAGACTCAACTCTGAGGTGCTCAGTGCGGAGTCTTATTTGGGGCTTGGAGAGAAAGTCCAGCCCCAGGACTGGTGTGTGCATTCCCTGTGTGCTCTTAAGGGCAATTATGTTGGTGCAGAGAACTGCATCTGAAAATACAGTGTGCCTATTTTTCTGTCAGAGTAAACGTTCCCAACCAGTGTCAGTGGTGTGGATTGAGGGTTCTTGATCACTGGCCTCAGGACTGGTGTGTGCATTCCCTGTGTGCTCTTAAGGGAAATTGTACTTGGCGCAGAGAGCTGCATCTGAAAATACTGTGCACCAATTTTTCCTGTCAAAGTAAATGTTCCCAACCAGTGTCAATGGTGAGGATTGAAGCTCCTTGATCACTGGTCCAGAGGAGGGTTGTCACAGTTGTATATATATCTTTTGCATGATCTGTAAATTTTGTTTTCAAAAAATACCTTTGTTGAATTTTCACTTATGACATAGACAAACTTACATTCATATAAAAGTAAGCAAGCCATATTAAGTTCATGTTTACAAACATTATACATCACACACATTCTTCAATACAATCTAATCAATCCAACATTACATAAATTGTTCAGTTCATGCCTTCTGTTAAACCTCATTCCTCCTCCAAAACATTTTTTGCATGTATTGTTCCTATAATTTCCATTCTTTTCTGTGCAATTTGGTCCTTTCCTTTTTCTAAATATCCCATTGCCTGTTAATTTATCACTGTTACAGTATTCACTACTTCAACTACTGTTGGTTTAAACTTGAATTTCCATTTTTTTAGTAATTGCTTTTTTTGGCAGCAACCAGAATTAAACTTAACAAGGCCTTATAATAGCTAGGCAATTCAGATCCTGTATCCCAGCTTAAAAAAAATAATAATTTCCATAGCTGCACTTATTTACTCACCCAGTATTCCAGACATAGTACTTTGTAGGGAATTTTTAAAGCCTTCCAACTTATCACACATGGAGAACATATGCTTCCAGTTACCCTTTTCTTCCCCATCATATCTCCAACATTTGCCATCTACCTTAGAGAAAATTCTTTGGATTCTGTTTGGGGTATAAAGTAACTATGTAAACAATTTCAAACAAAAATCCTAAGTCTTCCAGATTTTTCTGCATATTCAGGAGACATACATATGTCCTCCTATTATTTCTTTGTAAATTGCTTATCTAATCTATCTTCTCAATCTTTTCTGAAATTCTCTGATTGATTCCTAATGTCATCATGCAATATTTTATATACCCTACTAATTATCCCTTTTTAACAGCAGCCTCCGTTATAGATTCAACTAAAAACTCAACCATTGCAGGTCTTTCAATTATTTCCCTATACCTTTCTTTTTGGTCATGCTCTGATATCAATCCCTGATACAGAAAGCAGTCTCTAGCCTGTAGCCCAAATGTTTTCTTGGCCTCTTCCCATTCTATTACCTTTCTGTCTCTAATTATTTGTTCCAATACCTTGGTTAATTGGCCAGCTTCCACCAATAAATTTCACCCCCCTCTTGCCTATTCTCTGTACCCCTAAATGCAGTCATTTCTATTGGCAGAATCTCCTTTCTACATTCCTGTGCTGACTTAGTGCTTAGAATACTTCCTTCTAATTTATGAATATAATATTCTGTATGACTGTTCTTGTTCTTCTTAAACATCTTCTTCCAAAATCCCACTCTGTCCCTATTTCTTGAATTCCTTCCCTCCCCTACTTCATCATCACCCCTTTCCACTTTGTTGTGGCTTTCTGCTAGGGTTATGTGTAAAAGCTTTGACTGTGTAGCTCTAAAATATCCCTTCAAATCAGGCAGACCTAAACTACCTTGTTCTAGTGGAATGACCAACTTATTCTGCTTGACTCTTGGCCTCTTCTCCTCCCAAATAAAAATCATTCAACTCTTTATTAATTTCTATACAAAATTTCTCTAGTTGATAAAAATATTCCTGAAAGTGTATAAAACCAAAGGGACTAAAACATTTTACTGCTGGTATCTTGCTATCCAAATCAATAGGCAATACCTTCCAGTTTCTCAGTTTTTGTATTATCTTTTGTTTAGTCTCTTCCCACATATCCTTAGCTGACTATAACAGAATCCTTTTAATCCATGCTCCTATACACTTCATTTTATCATGTCCTCATAAATATGCTTAACCAATTCACATGTGAGTATATAGTTTACAGCTATAGCCTTTCTTTTATCTTCATTAATTTTATATCCCAGAAACCTTAGAACTGTCTCAGAATGTTCCACAATACTGAGATATCCTTTTCTGGTTTTATCAGGTACAAAATAATATTGTTTGAAAATAAAGACAACTTTTCTTGATTTCCATACTAATTATAACCTTGCATTTCTGAGTTCCTTATTTTCTTTGCCAATGGTTCTAAATATAATACAAATAACAAAGGGGAACAGGACACCCCTGCCTTGTTTACCTGCTCAGACACAGCTTATTAAAGAGGAACCCTTCCATTTGATTTTTTACTTGAATGCCTCATATATCCCCTAATTAACCAGATTATTGTATCATGGAATGCAAACGCCTTATTTTCCCTACTCATACATTCCCTGCTTACTCTGTCGAATGCTTTCTTTGCATCAAGGCCTACCAACAACAGTAGTATTTTCTTATATCCTGCTTCCCACTGGATCATCACTGTTCTATTAATGTTAAATGTTTGCCTCCCCTCCACAAACCACAGTGATCCATACTTAGCAATTTTGGCAACATCTTTCCCATTCTTTTAGCCATTATAGACCTAAACAGTTTATAATCACATTTTAAAATTCAAATGGGTCTATATGACATTGGATCTTATGGCTCTTTACTATCTTTAGACATTACAGCCACCACAGCTTTTTTCTAGGATGTTGGTGCGTCCCCTTCTTTTAAAATAATTTTAAACAAACCCTTCCAGATTTTTATAACTTTCTTTCTTCCTAGATTCCAAACTTTGCAAAGAAATAAAAATGTCAGCTCACCAAGAGAACAGATGATAAATACGGTAAATGAGTAGTGATCAAATCACTGTTCATCACTGAGACAGGAGAAGCTTCCAAGGTAAAATCTCTGGCAAAAAAGTGTTTAATAAATCACAAAATAGCTGTTAGAGGACAAGCGCTTGGATCTGAAGAAGGCAGTTTGCCAAAAGCGCTTGTCCTCCAACAGCTATTTTGTGATTTTATGATTTTAATCTGTTTATTAAATGCTTTTTGCCAGAGATTTTAACTTGGGAGCTTCTCCTACCTCCGTGGCTGAACAATGATTTTATCATTACTCAGATTCCAAACTTTCCCCTGAATACTATATTTTCATAGGTTCATAAGTTCATAGGTAGGTACTAGGCTATCGGCCCAAGAGCCTACGTAAGCCTAGCCAACAAGGTTCCCTGGTTTATGCTACCCAAGAAAGTTATTTTCCTGTGCCACTGTCGTGCAGAATCACAGAAGTGATCCCCGGGGTGTATTTCCTATTTCCCATCCACTCATCAAGATTTTTCTTGAAGAGTACTAATGAATAACTTTGCTTGACATAGATAGGTAGCCTGTTCCAGAGTATGGGAAGTCTCTGGGACAGAAATCTATCCCTCCAGCATGTCCTGTTTATTGTGGTGACAAGGTTTAGGTCCTTAGAGCGTGTATCTTGGAGGGATTGGGATTTCTTTAGGTGTAGCATGTCCAACAGCTCTGGGTTTGACATAGCTTTATATGTTAGCCAGAGATCACCTCGGAGTAGGTGATTTGCTACGGAGTAAAGCTGGAGATTTTTGAGATGGTTAGTGTAGGGCATTTGTTTGAAGCCAGTAATCCTCTTTGTGAGGTACTTCTGTGGCCTTTCTAGCTGCTGCAGATGTCTTGTGAGGTACATTCCAAAAGGGGCGTTGTACTCTATAATGGGTCTAATGAGTGTCAAGTAGAGAGGAACAATGATCTCTTTTTTCCTGGATGAGAACCCTTTTATGATGAGGTGTGCCACATAGAAGGACTTCCTGACTACTGTGGTGATGTGACTATCAAAGGAGAGACTACTGTCCACCTGGGTCCCAAGGTCTCTTATCACACATTCAGTGTTAAGTAGAATGCTGTCTATGTGGTAGTTCATGGGTACAGAGTTTTTACCAAAGGGGATGACACTGCACTTTTTGGCACTGAGCTTGAGGCCATGGCTGTGACACCAGGCATCTGTCTCAGCGAGGCCCTTCTGTAGGATGTTCACATCATTTGGGGACATGACTATGGCTCTTAGTTTGCAGTCATCTGCAAACTTTGTTAGCCAGAGGCCTTCTGTGTTAGCCTGTACTTCAGAGAAGTAGATACCAAACAGGAGAGGTCCCAGGATGGAACCCTGTGGTATTCCACTTGTCACTGCTTTGAGGTCAGATTTGGAGTCTGCAACTTTTACAGTGTGGGTTCTGTCAGTGAGCCAGTTGGCAACCCATCTTGTAACATAGGGATTTATACCTAGTTTAGTGATTTGTATTAATATGTTTTGCAGTTATAATTGGTTATGGTACTTTCTTTGTTTTGTTACCTATGTTATCCTAATTGTTTTAGTAATTGGAGCTTTTCTCCTCGGGTCTCCATTGAAAACGGGCTCCTGCCCAGCTAGACCAACCTGGTTAACAGATGTCAAATAAATAAATAAATAAATGATTCCAGAATGGGGGATGGTGTCGAAAGCCTTGGCGAGGTTAAGATAGGCTGTGTAAACCACCTTACCTTCATCTACGGCTTTGGTGACTGCCTCAAAGAAGTCGATCGGGTTCAGGAGGCATGATCTGTGTTTCACAAACCTGAACTGGGTGGGATCCAGAGTTTGGAGGTTACCAATGTCTTTGTTAATGAGTTCCATGATGATACATTCCATGGCCTTGCAGACCAGGCTCGTCAGGCTAATAGGTCAATAGTTCCCAGGATCAGTAGTGGCTCCCCCTTTGTGGAGTGGGATAACTGTTGCTGTGCACCATTCAGTGGGCACAAAGCCTGATGCAAGGCTATTATTGAACATGGTGCTTAAGTGGGGAGCCAGTTCTTTCTGAAGTTCATGTAAAATGCAGCCTGGGATGTTGTCCTGTCCCATGGATGCTGTGTTTTTGGCTTTAGAGAGTGCAGCTTTTACCTGCGTAGTTGTGATTACAGGGACTCTGCATTCTTCCTGTACAGATATGGGCCCTTTAGGGGGTGGGGGGTAAAGTTAGCACTGAACCTATCTGCCAGGATGTTGGCAATATCAGTTGGTTCTGTAATTTTCATGCCGTTGTTCTGTAACTCAGAGCAGATCTGGATGTTGCTATCGAGATTCTTGACATAGCTATAGAATGCTTTGTGGTTGTCCTTAGAATTAGTGGCGATTTTGTTTTCATAGCTAGCTTTGGAGGATCTTATAAGGGATCTCAGCTTCATACTGAGGCTGACCAGTGAGCTCCTCCACTCATGGGATTTTACTCTCTTTTGCAACAGTTTCTTCCTTCTGTTGTACAGTTTGTTTATGGCAGGGGGGCCACCAGATTGGCTTCCTTTTTTTGGAGGATAGCATCTTGGTTCTGTTTGGGATAGCACGATCCATGCACTGTTGTAAGTGCTTATAGAGTGCATTTGTGTAGGATTCAGCAGTCATAACTGTATTGTCCATCTGCATGGGTGTCATGAAGTTCACCACTTCTGTCTTAAGAAGCATGAAGTTGGCTTTGGAGAATTTTTTTACCGTGGTTTCCTTAATGGGGGGTGGGGTGTGGGTGGGATGTGGAAATCAGGGGTGATTAGCTTATGGTCGGATCGGACCAACGAGGAGTTGACTTCAGGTGTGGAACACTGGTCACTCATATTAGTAATGACTACGTCTAGGACATTGTTGCCCCTGGTGGGAGTGTGGATAAGCTGATCCAGGGCATTGGAGTTTATGAATTCCAGAAAGCGTTGAGCAAAGGAGTTGGTACATGAGTAGTTTCCCAGTTAATGGTGGGGTAGCTGAAGTCGCCCCATTATTAGGGTGTTTGGTTGAACCCTAATATTTTCCAGAAAAGAGGAGTGGGAATCCTGGGGCATGATGGGGGATCTGTAGCAAGCTACAATTTGGATTGCAGTTTAGTCCGGAGTTAGTTGCACTTGGATAACCACGGATGCATTATGCTGAGCAACTAGCCTGGAGGTGTGGATATCCTTAATGAATATGGACACACCTCCTCCTTTGATGTTTCGGTCCAGGTTACATGTCCGAAAAGTGTGGTATGAGTTATAGCCTGGTAGTGCAGGGGTGCTCTCTGGAGCCTTGAACCAGGTCTCAGTCACTGCACAGATATCGATGTTCTCCATTTTAAGGATTGCCTCGAGTGAGTGCATTTTGAGATTTAGACTTCTAGCATTGAGTAGCATTACCCTCAGTTTTTGCTTGCCTGTTCCTGCTATGGTGGTGAATTTGTCATTTGAACCTTGCCTAGAAAAGGCACTATAGGGGCAGGAAGAGCCTTAGCCAGTATCTGGAATCCCAGGGGCGACAGGTGCAGGCCATTTGTGGCAAAGCATCGTGGTCTGTCGACCATGTCATCCCAAGCAGACAGATACTGGATCACCTTAGAATGACACCAGAAGCTTAGTCAATTGTTGAAGTCATTCATTTTGTCCTTGTACTGCAGTATCATTCTGGGCGATGGCAAAATGCTACTCAGGGCTAGGGTCATACCTGCCTGGGCTACAAGATCAGAGAGCTCTTCCATGTCTCTTTTCATGTAGTCCAGGGAGGTACATCTCAGGTCATTCACACCAACATGGACAATGACGGAGTCATATTTGTACTTGTTGTGGAGTAACCTGAGTGCATGGGTTATGTGGTGGATCCTGGCACCCGACTGGCAGCTGAAAGTCACCTTCTCCTTGTTTAGCCTGGTGAGTGGGACAGCAGTGTGCCTGACTATAGAGTCACCTATGACTAGTGTGTTGGGTACGTTGTTTTGCCTTATTGGCTGTGGTTGAGTGGCACACTGAGTCTGTTGGCTATGTGTCATTTGGGTTGTGTTGGGGGATGGAGGTTGCTTGCATTTCTGCTTTGGAGGTCTCTGTTGCTTAGACAGATTATTATTGAGAGCCTCAGCGAATGTTTTTGTGTTACTCTGTGTGGATTTTGGTGGTGTAGATTTAGTGAGACTATGTGATGAGTGTGGTGTGGTGCAAATGTTTACATTCTTCTCATGACTGTCAAGTTCAGTCTTAGTTGGAGAGAGCTTTACCTCCAGTTCGGCTAGATAAGTGCATCTCTCACAGGTTTTTCTGGATACTTTCCTGGAGATTGGTTATACATTACCATTTTTATCTCATCACATCCTATCTTTACTATTAATTGTTAAGCCTCATCTACCACTAACCCTGGCATGTTTAAGTCTTCCATAAATATGTCCATTTGTGCTTTTTTCTTGATTTCTTCATTTCTCTGCTTAATACAAATTTTCATAAAATTTCCAAAATATCTGTAATACCTCTAATGAATCTATGATTATTTTTCTTGTAGAGCCTTACTAAGTTTGGCAATAACTCTTTCTAGTTTCTGTTGCCTAAGTCATTGTGCTAAAAGTTTTTGTGCTCTGGAGTTATCAAAAAAAAATAGTTGCTTAACAGCAATCTTTCTAAACTAATGCATATTATCCAGGTACTCCCTTATTTTCTCTTTAGACCTGTGTGTTAGCATCTCTTCATTTCTGTGAGATTCCCCTTATTCTGCAGTACTTTAACCTTTGTCAGCCCCTCTAAATAATTGTTGTTACTTTTTAACTTTTATTTCTACCCTGTTTTCAAACCCCACTTTCATTTTATCCCACTTACTTGCTATAACTTCTGAAGTACTTTCTATCTTTCCTAATGATGTTCAGATAATTTCCACTACCCATTCCTTAAATTCATCTCTTTTTAACAGGTAGGAGTGGAAGTGCCAGTGTCTCATTTTTACTTCATTACCCTGCATTTCTTAGTTATTTTTGCATTTTTGGCACATGATCTGAAATAGTTATTAGATGTGTGCCAAAGCTCTCAATTAACTGTACATGTTCCTGTGAAATATAATTTCTGTCTAGTCTAGCCCAGTCATTGTATCTTGTGGAATAATATATAAATTCTCACAGAGTTCCTACTACTGTATTCACACTTTCCATAGCAAATATTTTCATAAATTTCTTCATAAATCTACACTCTTTTGTTTTTTCTTCCCTCCCACACCCTCAGATATATCGTCATTGTTGCAAAACAAATTCTAGTCCCCAGCTATAAGTAATATTCTCTGTTGAAAGTGTATTGTTACTCCAAAATTTTCTTAAGCTCCATAATAGCTCCATGATAGTGGTTTTAGGTAGAATACAAATACATACCTTTGTAATCTTCATCCGTTGCCAGTAGCCCCTTACTACCACAAATCAACTATTATTATCTCTTACCCCCTTCTATCAATATTGGAACTCTTCTAGCCATTAATATAAGTAATCCTCTTTTCCTTTGTCCCTGAAATTTTGCTGAAGATCTACTCTGAAATCCTTTCTTTATCAAATTCACAAGCTCAATTCTTTCCAAATGTGTCTCCTGTAGCATTGCTATTTCCACTCTGTATTTTTCAATATAATTATTATTTCCCTTTTGTCTATATGTGTGAGACCAATCATATTCCAAGATAATATGGAAAGGTTTTCCATTATGATAAGTCGTTATTTCCACCTGTTGTATATGACAGCTTTTTAAAATGCCTACACCTGCTTCCAGCTTTTGTGATATGTGCACCCACTAATGTTTGGCAGGTAGATCCTTTATATAGTTTTACTTATCTCCATTTGAACTTATGTCACATTTTACAAGGATTTTTCTTTTAAAGAACCCCCCCAAAAACAAAGATACCCCCAGAACATACCCATAACTAGTAAACCTAATGCAAACATATAAAATTATGTACATATTCAAATAATGAAGTTTAACCCTCCTAATAGGAACTATTTTTCCCAAATAAGCAGCTGCAAACACAGGCCTTATCTAACCTAAAGTTGAGTTTATCCCTGTTAAATGCGTGCTGCTGCCTTTGCTCCTACTTATACTAATTGATGTTTTCTCTTTTTTTATCTTTATTCCCCTCTCAGTCATGAGAAACAACTTACGTGCCAGCAGAAAACATTAACTTTTAGACTTGAAGAAACCAGTATTTTGGCTTTTTATTTTACTATGTTCTACCATCTTATTTTAAAATACCTGTATGTCTATGTAACTTGAAACTTTTTGTGCTATTGTATTACTATGTTCATTGGAGCTTTTCTCCCCGGGTCTCCACTGAAAAAGCACTTGTTATCCAACGGACATTACACAGTAAACAAATGTAAATAAATAAATAAATAATTGTTGTGTTATCAGCTTGTCTGCATAGAAATGTAAGAAAAATGTAGCTATTAGCTTCAATTCTTCTAAAAACACGCTGAAACATTTATTGCTAAAGGAAAACTTTTCACTACATTCAGTGTTCTCTTGTTTACTTGTTTCCAATTAATACATGTTATTAAATTAAAGCAGTGGTCTTAATTCAGCCATTCACTTATGCAAAAGTAAGACAGAGCATATCTGCTTTACATATCCCACCCCCTTCTCAACAACACAAAATTGCAGCCTATTAACTTAAACATGTTTTTATCTAGTCTTTTTCCTCTTTTGCATCGTAATGCCTACATTTTTAATAGTAAAAAAGAAGAAAGAAAAAAGGCATCTGTTTACTTTAGTATCTTTATTACATACAATAACTGAAGTGCTTTACTATATAATATGCAATTTATATCATGAAAAATGTATAGAAATTCTGTTAACAGCCATTCTTCCTCTTCCCTTCTCCTTAGTGTCCTTCCAAACATTAATGACATGAAGTGAGGCAAATGCCTTTCAGTTTCTCACAAGTTTAACAAAGTCAACAAAAGTCCATTTTTTTCACTTTTTCTTGTACAACGTATTTCACAAATGGAATTGCTTTGTAATCTCACATTTATTCACTAATTTACATCTTGCTGGTCTTCTTCCTGGTCATCTCCATCTCCCAACTCCAGACTCCGGTTCAATTCCAAGATACTCCTGATTCTTCTAGTCAACTCCTGTGCTTTTCCCCTATCTCTCAAGCATTTTCCTTTGGAAGATTGGAGAATGTTTTACTGGCAAAGTCTCTCCATGTGCTTTATTATCAGAAGAATGAGAAGCAGAGTCACCTTCTGCTTGATGGCTCACTTTTTGTTGGACAAACTTTTGTATTTTCCTGCTTGGCCTGTTCTGCATCAAAAATGACTTTGGTCTTCCAGGAAAGAAATTATTCTGAAGACAGCTGCATATAGCAGCTTAAATTTCGCACCTGCCACTCAAAATTGTCCATTTGCTAGAATAAAATTGTGTCTCTTCTGCGTGGTGTACACTGAATAATCATTTCCTGCAAGTACTCTACCATCTCCAACTTTTAATGCTTTGTCCATATGCCACACTTCTGTCAGGATCAACTCTTTCTGCTGGTACAAATCTTGGCTGCTTTTTCGTGGCCAGGTTTAGAACATACACACAATGTGCTCTTTCAACTAACTGTGGAACTACAGACCAGCTCCTTATTTATTTCTTCATAAAATTAATACAATCAGTTCCTTCAAGTTTTTTTGGTATTGCGGAAAATCACAGGTTTTCCCTACATGCTCTGTCCTCTAATTCTACCATTTTTTGAGACGTCTCTTCTTGAGCAGTTTCATACTCATCCAGCTTTTTCTTCATTTCAGCCTCTGATTTTTGCAGGTTTATCAGCTAATCTAATTATCTGTTTAAAATGTATTCCATTTGTCAAGCCATTTTTTATTTGAGCTGATACACTCCATCATTGTTTCATTTATTTTAATCAGCTCTGAGCACATTTGACTTTTTTTTTCTTTTAGATAATTGGAAGTTACTGGAAGATATGTCTTGCACCAAACTTGGAAGTTGAACTGCTTTTTGCTGAAAAGCTGCAGGATTCTTCCCAATTAGTGTTTTTCTTCATCTTTTCCAGTTGATTTTCTTTCAGGCTCTCTTAGTTTCTTCTTTACTGGCATCCAGGCAGTGTACTTACTGGGCAGTAACTGAATTTACTAAAAGTGACATAGTTCCTGGCCCTTATCTTTCAGATTTTTTCACACTGTGAGAGCTGATGTTAAGCTGTTGATCAGTGTGCAGCCATCTTGGAATGTCTGCATGATATGTGAAATTTAATCAGAATTGGTAAAGTAAATTTCTTGAATTAAAGCATTTGTCTTTGGGTCAGATCTGAAAATAGGCTATGGCTGATCAAACTGTCCTGGTACACAAATACAAATACAAACAAATAGACAGACAAGGCAGGCAGGCATACAAAGAGGAATGAAGAAAGAAGTTGACCATGGGACCAAAATGTAATTTGCAGTAACATGAATCACACTGGGAGAGTGGGCTGATGGAACAATAAACAATAAATAAATAACATAGTAGCACTTCAGGTAATGTTGATTTATATTAGCAGTTACTGGTATCGAAAAAAAAAAAAAACCAAAAAAAAAAAAAAACCAGAAAGCTTTGAAAGAATATGAGCAATTTCAAGGAGGGGGATATATTTCCTTAGACAAAGACCACAGATACAGAAATCAGTGCTCATTGAACAGCTGCTAGGAGTCCCGTTTATATTGCTAATTCTTTGTCTGACCAAGGCTATATCCTATTACTTGTAGATTGACTTATGGGTTTACCATCTACTGCAAAGGGCTTTCACTTCTCTCTCTGCTACTGATGCCCACTTGCTGCAGAAGTCTGATCTCCCTGGAAAAGCCAGAGAAAGAAGACAAGTAAGAAGAGAAAAAGGTAGAAGAGGAGAGAGGACAGCAAGGACCTTTGGCCTGGAGCAGGTCCTGCTGTTACAGGTAATGACATGCAAGTCAGTATTTATCTGACTGCAAGCTAAATAAAGCTGAGATTTCTATCTTAAACAAATGATTAACTTCCCTCCCACCTTGAGATTGTAACATAGTTGATACATTAACAGAGTTAAATTTTTTTATGAGATAGATGAATTTGTCTATTTAATTTCAAATGTCAGCCGATAGGACTGTAGTATGACTTAGGAAAACCAGTGGATTTGTGCCTGTAAGCTGCTTGATGATAATGTTTCTCAGAATGTATGTGAGCAACAAATTTATGGTTTATAGTATATGATGATCCCCTGCCACATCTGCTATAACCTTATCCTGAAAAGTACATTGTAGTTGGGAATTTGCAGAAGGATGAAAGAAGTTTTATCAGGCATGCTAGTGAGTGCAGGACAGCTGAGATCATAAATAAAATTGGTTACAGAGGTGGTATTGCTCAACTGAATAAATAATAGCAAAGCCAAATAAGTAACTCACTTTGTTACACTCCAAAACACCTTAGCACTTTGGCAAACCCTTTAACATGATTTTTAAAGTTATTTATTTATTAATATTTGACAACTACTAGATAATAATGCAGCATTTAAAGAAATTGTGTTTTTTAATTTCAAAAAACTGGCTACAAATGTGAAATGTGATATGTTACACTTAAATAATACCATCTCAGGTGATACTATTTCACTTTTTGTATACTGTTAGCCCCATCTTCCCCTCCTACATGTTGTCTCTAACTGCTTCCTGTTGTAATTTCAATCTAGACCCATAATCATGAATCCTAGAATTATGAGTAAAAAAAAAACTATAGGAGGAAATGAATGGGAATAATCTCTCTTCTCCTGTATAGATGTTTTGCAGTTGGACAAGCCCCCCCTGTGTTCCGATCTCCTACTGCTAATATATACTAACTCCAAGATTACAATTTCTCTGAGAAAAGGCAATACTAAAAGACACAGTCACAATCATAGACATGTACCCCCCCCCCCAGTTACACACATTCAGTCTCACTGTTCTTGGACTCACACTTAGTAATTCTAAGAATTTCAAAATGTTACCCTGCCTTTCTTTCATAAAGATATTCAGAAATCATTAATCTGTCATACCAAGGAGAGGATGCGTGGCAGAATCAATCGCTGTACATTTAGGGTCTATTAAAAGTTACATTAAAGACACAAATTATGTTTTATGACAATTATGTGTATGACATTTCATTCATAAAAATGTCTGTCACAGTAACATCAGACGTTAACTCATTCACAGTCATAACAAATGACATAGGCAGTGAAGCTATATGCTAGCATTTATGTTAATGTGATAGATTCATCATCATCATCAACCCCCTTTTTCCCATTTTCTACATGGGGTTGGGGTATTGTGTCAACTGTCACCATCTGTCTCGATTCAGTGCTACTCTCCTACCTTCTTTGCCAGTCATGCCTGACTGTCCCAGGTCTTCTCTCACACAATCTGTCCACCTCTTTGCTGGATACCCTTGTTTCCTGTCGTCTTCTTCCTGTCTGACTCAAATCTTCTTTGTCAGATTGTCTTTTGCTTTTCCACACATGTGCCTGATCCACCTTAACCTGTTCTCTTTGACCTTCTCTGCAATTGGAGCTACTTTTGATTCTGCCCTGATGCCCTCATTTATTTGTCTGTCCCACAGTGTACATCCTACCACCAATCTCAGGTACTTCATCTTCATCACCTCTTCCTTAATTACTCTGCCTTTACTGCCTAGGTTTCTATATCATACAATAGTGCTGCTCCCCAACACTGTTTTGTACAACTTATTTGTCAGCTTCTTTGACATTCTTCTGTTATATTCTACCCCTAATGCTGTGTGTCAGTTGGCTGTAGCCCCTCTGAGTCTAGATTTGACATCCACATATAGACTTTTCCTCCATTCAGCTACCCCTCCCAGATACTTGAAGATATTAACTTGTTTCACTATTTTTCTTTCTCTCGCAGTTCTCAGCTTCTTCTGATTTCCCCATTTGCTGCAATTACAGCTGTCTTAACTGTACTCAGTTTCATCACATGTGCCTTCAGTTTTGCATTCCACTCCCTATCATAGAATCATAGGATCATAGGAAGTTATTAGGCTAATGGCCCTAGGCCCATTACAAGCCTAGCCACATTCTGTTCTTATTTTCATGATCAGCACCAATTGCCCCTGTCCAAGAGGGACACAGGTGGAACCCCCCGGTTACCCATCCAATCATCCAGATTGTGTTTGAAGAGGGCCAATGAGGTGCTCTGTTTGACATGAAGTGGGAGTCCATTCCAAAGGTGTGGTAGCCTCTGGGAGACAAATCTTTCCCTCCAGCAAGTTCTATTAATGTCATATTACCAGGTTAAGATCTTTAGCAGCCATTGTGGTGCAGCAGTAGCATTGCTGCCTCACAGCAAGAGGTTCTCCTGTTCGATTCTCGGCTGGAGTGCCTACTGTGTGGAGTCTGTATGTCCTCCCTGCAGTCGAGTAGCGTTCGAAAGACATGCGTGAATGGGCGTGCCTTTGCTGAAGGTTGGGCATCGGGCTGGCAACTCGGCACCATAAAAATCTATTGACAATCATGAGTGGACCGGAGTCCCATTGTGGTGACCCCTAACCGGGAAAAGCCAAAAGGACAAAAAAAAAAACAAAAAAAACAGGTTAAGGTCTTTAGAGCAAGTAACCCGTGTACCATTTGACTTGTGGATATGCAGCACTTCCAATAAAGCAGGGTCAAAGATTGCCTTATATGGAAGGCATAGATCATGTCTGAGTAGTCTGTATAAAACAGAATAAAGTGTTAGTCATTTCAGATGATCCACGTAGGACAGATGCTGAAGATCCTGAAATTTCCTTGTGAGGAACCTTTGTGGTCTCTCCAATTGCTGCAGGTGCATGGAAAGGTACATACCAAAAGGGGTATTGTACTCAATTATTGGCCTGATAAGGGAAGAGTACAGAGAGGTTATAACTTCTTTTTTTTTCTGGCTGCAATGCCCTTACTTATGAGATGAGCAATATAGAATGCCCTTCTTACCAATGTGGAGACATGGTGATCAAAGGTAAGGTTGCTGTCAACCTGTGTGCACAGGTCTCTCACAACTGTGTGCATACAGAGGGTGTTGTTATTGATGTGGTTGTTAGCAGGAGCATCACACTTATAGAAAGTGATGATAATCCATTTTTTTGCATTGAGTTTAAGGCCATGACTTTGGCATCAATCATTTGTTTGTGTAAGGCTCTCTTGTAGGATGTTGACATCATTTGGAGGTTCTATGACTACTGCCAGTTTTCAGCTATCAATGAACTTTGTCAGCCACAAACCTTTAGTTTTAATTTGTACTTTGGAGAAATAGATTCCAAACAGTAGAAGTCCCAGGACTGATCCCCGAGGAACACCATTGGTTACAGGTCTGGTGCTGGAGGTGGATTCCTCTATTTTGACTATATCGGTTCTATCAGTGAGTCAGTTAGCGATCCATCTAATGTTATAAGGGTTGATACCTAGCTGGGTGAGTTTTTCAATGATGCCTGAGTGGGGGATAGTGTCAAAAGCCTTGGCTAAGTTTAGGTAGGCTGTATGCAGAGATTTCCCCTCATCCATGGACTTGGCGACTGTCTAGAAGTCGTCCACCAAGTTTAACAGGCATGATCTCCTTTGACAAATCTAAACTAAGTAGGGTCAAGTGTTTGGAGTTTACCTATATCTTTGTTGATAAGGCCCATAATGATTTGCTCCATGGCCTTGCAGATAAGGCTAGTCAGTCTAATAGATCTATAGTTCCCAGGGTAAGTGGAATGCACCACATTTGTGCGAGGGGATAGGAATGGCCGTTTTCCATTCAGCTGGGACAAAGCTGGTGCTTAGACTATGATTTTTCTAGAAGTTAGAAGAGTGCCTCTGATGCCAACTCCCCCCATTCATGAGAGACATGGGTGTCACCCCCGGAATGAATTTGTGGTCTCCCATCCATTTGTCCGTGTTGTGCCTGACTAGGGTCAGTGAGGAACTCTGCTTCACGTAAATTGGAAGTTTGTTACAGAGGTGTGGCAGTCTCTGGGAGACATATTTGTCTCTCCAGCATGTTCTGTTAATGTCACAGGATAGGTTAAGATCCCCATACTAAGTGACTCTTGTGCCATTAAATTTGTGTATGTGAAGCATATCCATCAGGGAAGGGTTGGAGATTGCCTTGTAGGCCAGGCACAAGTCTCTTCTCAGCAGCATCTACGATACAGAGTACAGTGACAAGGATTTTAGTCTATCCATGTATGTCATGGTTTGGAGGCCCTGTATTTTCTTGGTGAGGAATTTCTGAGGTCTCTACATCTACTCCAGGTGTCTGTTGAGGTACATGCAAAAGGGAGCATTGTACTCTATTAGTGGTCTGATGAGGATTGAGTACAGTGGGGCTATAACGTCCTTAGACCAGGATGCAATGCTGTTACTTATGAGGTGCTATGTAGAATGCTTTCCTTGGCATAGAGGAAACTTGGTGGTTGAAGTTCAAATTGCTATCTACCTGTGTTCCTAGGTCTCACACAACTGGTTTGAGCTTAAGGGGGTGTTGTCAATACTGCAGTTAGTGGGAATTGTACTTTGCCAAAGGGAATAATAATGTATTTTTTTGTGTATAGTTTTAGACCGTGGCTTTTTCAGTCATTGGTCTGTCTTAGCCCTTCCTGAAGTATGTTAACATCATTGGGGGACTTAATGATTGCACCCAATTTGCAATCATCATCAAATTTGGTAAGCGAAAGGCTGTCTAAATTAACCTGGGCTTTCAAGAAGTAGATTCTGAACAGTAAAGGACCCGGCACAGAACCTTGTGGTATGCCACTAGTGATGGGTCTACTGGTAGAGATGGCATCACCAACTTTGTCACCAACTTTGACAGTATGTGTTCCATTGGTGAGCCAATTGGCTACCCATCTAGTGATGTAAGGGTTAATCCATAACTGCGATAGTTTTTCAATGATACCTGAGTAGGGGATTGTGTCAAGATAGGCAGTATACACTATCTTACCTTCATCCAGGGCTTTGGTGACTTTCTCAAAGAAGTCCACCAGGTTTAATAAGCATGATCTACCCTTAACAAAGCCAAATTGAGTTGAGTCTAGAGTTTGAAGGTCACCTATGTCCTTATTGATAAGGTTCATGATGATTCTGTCCATGGCTTTGCAGATGAGACTGGTTAGACTTATGAGTCTGTAGATCCCAGGGTCTGTCGATGGCTCCCTTTTGTACAAGGAGATTACTGTTACTGTTCTCCACTCCATTTGAGCAAAGTCAGTTCTCAGGCTATGGTTAAAGTGAGTGCTAAATGGGTTTGCTAGGTCTTATTTTAGTTTGCTTAATAAGCATCCTGGGATGTTATCTGGTACCACTGAGGCCATGTTGTTGGCTTTGGAGAGTGCAGATAAGACCTGCTCTCTAGAGATACTAGGCAGAGGACTGTTGTTGGATATGCTTTGGGGTATAGCTGGTGGAGCCAGGGGGGGGTGAAGTTTGCACCAAATCTGTCAGCTAGCAGGTTGGTGATTTCCTCCGGTGCAGAAAGGAGTGTTACCATCTGTTACCAGTTCTGCACAAAGCTGGGCATTTCCTTTTAGGTTTTGGATGTAATTTAAGACTGCCTTATGATTATTTTTTTAACTAGGGATACTATTTTAGCTTTGTACTTAGCTTTAGAGGATTTAACAAGATTTTTGATTTACTTGTTCAAGCTGAGGAGGGAATTCCTCCTTTGCTGAGTCAGTTCCCTCTTATTCTTAGACATCAGTTTCTTCCTTTTGTTATAAACCTGTTTGTACTTGAAGTCCACCAGGGTGGCTTGTTTTTTTGAGATGACCTGGTTTTGATCTGGCCAGGTACAGCTGAGTCTATACAGCTGCTTAAGTGTTTGTACAGGGCATCTGAGTACACCTCTGCATAGAAGTCATTGTTGCCTGTGAGCGAGAAGGGTATAAAACTTTTTATACCATTGCTTAGTAGACTGACGTTAGCTTTGGAAAAGTTCATCAGTTTTTTGCTTCTGTGGGGGTGTCAAGTCCAATAGGTCCAATAGTTACTTGAATTAGGCAGTTTTATGGTTCAACCTTACCAGGGAAGGAATCATACAGGGGGAGAGTGCAGCTGAAGTTGATCACTTTTTGTTTATACTGTGGCATCATCCTGGGAGAAGTTAGAATGCTGCTTAGGGCTAGGGTCATATCTGCCTGGGACACATAGTCTGACAGTTCAGTCATGTCTCTCTTCATATAGTCCTGAGAGGTATGTCTCAAGTCATTCACCCCAACATGAACTATGACTTAGTCATAACAGTACTTGTTGAGTGACTTGAGTGCATGCGTGATCTGATGAATCCTGGCACCTGACAGGCAGCTGACTGTGAACTTCTCCTTGTCCAGTCTGGTGAGGGGATCATCTGTGTGTCTCACTATGGAGTCATCTATGACCAAGACATTTTGTTTAGAGATTTTTTTTTTTTTTTTTTTAATTTTAACATTTGTTGACCGGGAATATCCAACTAGGTTCCACAGATCCTGTTTTCAGCGGAGGCCCGGGGAGAAATGCTCCAGAATGATTTGCCTTAGGGGCTTATTTGTTGAGACATATTTGTATGTGTTATTATGTGTAGTGGTTTCTAACTGGGTAACAGTGTGTCCACTTTGTTTAAGTTTGGGAGGTCTCTGAACTTTTGGTAGACTTCAGGTGAGTACCTCCACATATGTGTGTGAGAAGTGTAGAGTGTGTATTGACAACCTGTTTGGAATCCAATTTGTTGTTACATGAGAGAAGTGATACCAATTTCATAGTGTACTTACGTCTCTCACATAGGGCAGGGCATTTGTTTGCTGTAGGAGTGAATGGTTGTCAGTAAACATACGGCAACTACTACATTGCCTCAGTGTTCCCATGTCAATCAGGCTGGCTGGAGAAATTATGGGAAACTGTTCACTATAGCAGGTTTGTACCATATGAGCTATTAGGGAAACGAGTGGGCTACATTGACCAGTTTCTACACAAGGACTATCAAGCTGTTAGGGAAAGGAGTGGGTTATATTGACTAGTTTTCATGCTAGGACTATCAAGGGTTGTACATTGAGGGTTATGGATGATAGGTGTGGCAACACTGCTCATTGTGTAACTAAGTTGCCTTTAGTGTAACAGAGAAGCTTGTGAGGGTTCCACTGACAGTTGTCTAAGGAAAAAACTGTATTTAAAGATGTTTGCATCTATACAGGGCACCGCTAACCCCCATTGCATGGTAAGCTGTGAAGAGCAAACATGATGCTTAAATGAAGGTGAAATTAAACAAGTTTTAAGCTAATCTACCAACAGGAAAATACACAATGAACCTTCCTTCAGCATTCCCCAGCTCAGACAAGGCTGGATCCACACTCTTTTTCCACAAGGGTGCAGAGGAGTCTTTCTTAATGAAAGACTGCTGGTTTAGTGCTCGAGTCTAACAAAAATAGACTAGACTCAGCAGGTCTGAAACTAGACTATTCTCTCTAGACTGAAAATATAGTTGAAAACAAGTGCAGAAAATATTCAGCCACAACAGTAAAAAAACAGAAAAAAAATGCAGTGATCAGATACAATGCAATTTAAAAAGTGTAATAGAGACACAAAAATATTTATTTTCTTGATGCAGAAATCAGAAGTGTTTTCCCAACCAAAACCGACCAGTTTACCTCCCAGTGCACTAGATGGAAAATCCACTGACTTCTTGATGTAAAAACAAGTGCTTGCTGGGGTGTAAGAATACGCTAATTAATCCAACAGCTAGCTAGAAAATGAATTCCGATCAAGTACATCAGTAGAACATACGAGAGACAAAATGCGCTTTTTGAATACAAGTACAAGGAAAGGCAAATAAATAATTCAGTATTACCAACAACACTGTAGAAAGGGTGGGGCTAATTTAGCTCAATTTGCAGTAGAGGTAAGCAGCTTAAAATCACCAGGTTTAAAAAGCACATCAGCAAAGAAGGGGGTGGGTGGGAAACACTAGCAGGGAATAACCAGCAGTGCTTTATTTTATGCAGACTTCAAATCTTTTCAGCAAAAACTAAGGGCCAGACACAGTGGTGCAGTGGATAGTATTGTTGACTTACAGCAAGAAATTCCCAGGTTCATTTCTCGACTGGGGTGCCTTCTGTGTGGTGTCTGCATGTCTTCCCTGTCTTTCCTTTGGTTTCCTCCCACATTCCAAAGACATGTACTGTCTATGTGGTGACATGTGGCATAGTGGTTAACTGCTGTGACTATAGTGTACATGGTCCTGGGTTCAAGACCTGCATGGGCTGTTAATTTTTAGGGGCATAGGAAATTAACTTTCTTGGGTGGCGTAAGCCAGGGAACCTTGTTGGCTAGGCTTACTTAGGCCCTTGGGCTGATAGCCTAGTACCTACCTATGAACCAATGAACATGCAGCAGGGGCATTGGACACTCTAAATTGGCTATAGGTGCAAGTATGAGGTGTAAAAGAACTACTGTGGCAGGGCTCTATATGATTGTCACTGTTGAAATGACACCCCCATCCCTTGGGAAAAAGTGGTGTGGATGGATGAATGGATAAAGTTCCAGAAATTCACTGTGTATTTAAGTATCACTTGAAACAAATAACCACTGAAAAAACATGCGAAATGTGCAGCCTAGATAATTTAAGTGTCTAACTCTCACATAGAACAAAAACACCAGGCCAAGCAGATTTCTTAAAACACAAAACAAAATGGAGTAGGTAAAACAGAAAAGCAGCTCTATCAGTCACAGATAAAAAGTATAGGTTTACTTTCCTCACCCAGCAGGGAATAACCAGCAGTGCTTTAATTTGTGCAGGCTTGAAATCTTTTCAGTTAAAGACAAAGGGCCAGAAATT
Organism: Protopterus annectens; assembly: GCF_019279795.1. Taxonomy (NCBI): domain Eukaryota; kingdom Metazoa; phylum Chordata; order Ceratodontiformes; family Protopteridae; genus Protopterus; species Protopterus annectens. The sequence continues at coordinate 1,985,948,846 of NC_056739.1, forward strand.
ATCTGTGTGTTTAAGTATCACACAAGAGACAATTAACCAAAGAAAAACATGGCAAATGTGCAGCCTAGATAATTTAAATGGCTACCTCTCACAGAGAACAAAAGCACTAAACCAAGTGGATTTCTTAAAACAGGAAAACAAAATGGAGTAGGTAAAACAGAAAGCACCTTCTATCAGTCACAGACATCCAGTTCTTCAGTCTCTGTTGACCTTAGAGCCTTCTCTGACTACTGCTTGCAGTTGATTGTGGCAACCAGTGGATTATGTTGTGGGCTGACTGTTTCACTGAGGAAGACTTCACAGTCATTGATTTTACCACAGTGCCGTTTCCTTACTAGGAGGAAGTCTAACTGTGTTGTATATTGGCCAGTCTTGTATGTGATCCTGTGACTGTATCTGTTGCTGAACCATGTGTTGGCCACCATCAAGTCATTTGTCATACAGAGGTCTGGAATGGCCTTCATTATTCCTGTTGCCCCACCCACATAGACCTAGGCAGTCCTCATATCCTGTTGTATCTGTCCCAATATGTCATTTAGGTCACTCATTATCTACAGGCTCCTGCAAATGCTGTCAGAATGCATTATCTTCCTCACTATCACAACCCAGATGTGGGGCATATGCTGATATTATGAATAGTGTCACCACAATTGCCATACCATTTATAGTCTGTTCCCCTCCTGAGTAGCAGACTCTGCATTCCATGCCAAGTGGCTTTGCTGCATTGCCCTTCCATCTTGTCTTCTGGAAACATAGGCTATCTAGCCTCATCCTTACTATCATGTCATTCATTTCCAAGCTGCATGCCTAACCATATATCCCAAATATCTAGCACGTTCTGATGCTCTTGATAAGTGTAAGCAGAGGCTTAGAAAATGAAACATTTACTAGTAGGGGCCTGGGAAATATAGGATCATAGGAGTTTACTAGGCTACTGACCCGGAGATCATTTCAAGCCTAGCTGTTTCATCCCAATGTTCTACCATAGATATGCTAGTCAATACCCAAGACTGCATTTAGTAATGACTGCCCATGTCCAGGAGGGTTGTGGGTGCTATCCCCACTAAGAATTTACATTGCACCATTCACTCGTCCAGGTTCCTTTTGAACAGTGTCAAAGAGGTGCTCTGTTTCACATGAACTGGTAGCCTATTCCAAACATGAGTCAGTCGCTGGGAGACAAATCTGTCCCTCCAGCATGTCCTATTTAAGTCCCAGGCCATATTTAGGTCCCTGGAATGGGTAGCTCTAATCCCATTTCATTTATGGATGTGCAGCAAGTTCATTTGGTTTGGGTCTGAGATTGCTCTGTAAGCCAGGCATAAGTCTCCCCTAAGAAGTCTATATGATACAGAGTATAGGCACATGCTGCAGTTCCTTGATCTTCTTTGTTAGAAACCTCTGAGATCTCTGCAGTTGCTGCAGGTGCTTTGTACAATATATGCCGAATGGGGTGTTATAATCAATTATGGGCCTGATTAGTGCCAAGTATAGTCGGGTTATAATCTCCTTTGCTTTCAAGGTGATGCCTTTACTAATCATGTGTGCTATGTAGACAGCCTTCCTTACTACAGTAGACACATGGTGGTCAAAGCTAAGATTGCAGTCAACTTGTGATCCCAGATCCCTTACCACTTCATAGGTACATAGGGTATTGTTGTTGATTTGATAGTGGGAAGGGACATTGTTTTTGCTGAAGGGAATGATGATGCATTTTTTGAATTCAGTTTGAGACTGTGACTAAGACACCAGTTGTTGGTCTGAGTAAGTCCCTCCTGGAGTATACTGGCATCATTTGGGGATTCAATAATTGCACCTAGTTTGCAGTCATCCACAAACTTGGTCAGCTGCAACCCCTTAGTTTTGGCCTGAACATCTGAGAAGTATATACCAAACAGTAGGGAGTCCAGTACTGACCCTTGTGGTACCCCACTGGTGACAGATCTGCTGGTTGAGGTGGAGTCACCCACTTTGATAGTGTGTGCCGGGTTTGTGAGACAGTTGACAACTCATCTTACAAAAAAGGGGTTTACATTCAGTTTTCTAACTTTATCGGTAATGCCTGAGTGTGGGATTGTGTCAAATGCTGTGTGCACAGATTTGCCCTCATCAATAGTACTGGTCACATTTTTGAAGAAATCCACCCAATTTAACAGGCAGGATCTGCCCTTGATGAAACTGAACTGGGTCGGATCCAGGGTTTGGTGGTTGCCTATATCTTTATTTATGAGGTCCATAACGATACATTCTGTGGTTCAACAGATGAGGCTGGTCAGACTTATAGGTCTATAATTCCCTGGGTTTGTTGCTAGGCCACCTTTGTGGAGAGGAATAACTGTTGCTGTTCTCCATTCCACAGGAACAAAGCCTGTGGGTAGGCTGTTATTGAAAAGGGTACTTAATGGTGATGCTAGTTCATGTTTTAGCCTGTTTAGAATACAGCCTGGGATGCTTTCTGGTCCCATAGAGGCCGTGTTTATTGCCTTGGACAAGGCTTTGATGACCTGCTCTTCAGATATGTAGGGTGGGGGTGGGGGTGGGGGGTTGGTGCAAGGATTGTGATAAGCTTTCACAGTTTTTTGTACATTCTGTATTAAAGTTTGGGTTTTATTTCACTGGTCTTGGTCATTATTTGCAGGGTTTCTGATAAGTTTGGAGGGGATAAGGGAGTGAAATTTTCACCAAACCTATCCGCCAGCAGGTTTGCTATCTCTGTGGGTCAGTTTGTGTGATACCATTAGTCACTAGTTCAGCACATGCTTGGGTTCTACTTTTTAGGCTATGTACATAGCTGTATAAGGCCTTATGGTTATCCTTGGCTGTGCTTGCTAAGTTTTTCTCAAATATGCCCTTAGAGGATTTGACATATTGTCTTATTTGCCTGGTGAGGCTGAGGAGGGTGCTTTTCTATTGTTGTGGACTTGCCTTTATTTTCTTGGACAGCAACTTCTTGCATTTGTTGTAAAGTTTGTTGATGCTGGATGTCCACCATGCCATCTTGTTTTTACTTGGGGAACTAGCTTTGATTCTTTCTGGTACAGCTGACGCTATACACTTATACAAGTGATTGTACAGGACTTTAGTGTAAGCTTCAGTGTAGTTACCACTTCCAGCTGGGGGTGGGGCTTGGAATGCATTTATACTTTCCCCTAGGAGAGTGTAGTTTGCCTTGGTGAAGTTTTTTAGTATGACTTCAGCCTTTATGAGTTGTTGTGTTAATGCCAACTCAAAGGTGACTGATTTGTGGTCAGATTTAACTAATGAAGGTCTGACAGTTGCAGCAGTGCATCTGTTTGTCATGTTTATGAGGACCAGATCTAGTATGTTTGTTCCTTTTGTCGGGGTATGAACAATTTGTTCCAGAGTTAACAAAGTCAAGGAACTTTTGCACTAGTGAGTTAGGGCTAGAGCAGGTTTCCCAGTTGATGGTGGGATAATTGAAACCCCCATAACCAGAGTATTTGGGAATATATGGATTGACTCCAGTTTGGTTAAGTAGGCTTTGTGTGCATCATGACCCATTGAGGAGGATCTATAACTGGCTATGACTTGAATGGAGGGGGGGGGGGATCTTACCCATAGTAATATGAACTTGGAGTAACTCCATGGAGTTGTCCAGTCTAGACAGGAGGTGCATTTATTACTAGTATAGCTAGAAACATTGCCTCCTTTGGTTCTCATATGTTTGTTTTGCAGTCTGAAGTTGTGGAAGGCATTGTAGCTTTGCAAAGCCAGGGTACTGTTTGATGTCTTGAACCAGGTGTCTGTGACTGCACAGATCTCTACATCTTCCAGGGTGTGTAGTTTTTGATTTAAGCTCCTAACATTTAGCAGCATGACCCTTATTTGGTTATGATTGGCAAATTTCACATTAGTAAGTTTGTTTTCGAGACCTTGCCTAAAAAGGCACTATGGGGGAGGCAAGAGCCTTTGTCGGCAGCCAAAAGCTTAGCCGGCCTTAGGCATAGTCCAACTAGGCGGCCGCCCAGGGCACCACTCTAGCAGGGGTGCTTTTCCAGTATTTATTTGGGGTAGGTAAACTTGGATGGGTGCACCAGATGATGAGGTGAGGGGGCCGCCGTGGAGCCCTTTTGCCTAGGGCACCAGTTGATCTAAGGCTGCTCCACTGGTGCCAGGTGCAAACCGTCTTGTCGACCATTACTTTCCTGGCTGACAGAAACTGGATCTCCTTTGAATAACACCAAAAGCTAAGGCAGTTATTGAAATCAATCATTTTTTGTTTATACTGTTGCATCATTCTAGGGTAGCATGCTGCTCAAGGCTACAAGCATACCTGCTTGGGACACATACTCAGAGAGCTCAGTCATGTCTGTCTTCATATAGTCCAGTGAGTTATGTCTCAGGTCGTTCACTCCAACATGAACTATGACAGAGTCATAATGGTACTTGTTGCTGAGAGACCTGAGTGTAAGCATGAATCCTGGCACAGGAGAGGCAGCTGATCGTGACTTTCTCCTTGCCCAACCTGGTGAGTGGGACATCCACGTGTCTCACTATGAAGTCTCCAATGACAAGAAGATTTTTTTTTTGAGTGTTACACCTTACAGGCTTGGTAGGTGAGACACTGGTGTTATTATGTGTCATGGGTGCTGTGGGAACCGTGTTAGTTGTAGCAGTCTTGTGTTTTGGAAGTCTCTGGTATTTTGGCAAATTTTTTGAGAGAACCTCCACTTATGTTTGATTTTTGTGTTTGAAGTGTACTATGTGTATGAGTATTGATGGGTGTGTTGACACTTCAGTTTTACTGTTTCAAGTGCAAGAGAGCAGGGATTCAAGATTCTTGGTGTAGATACCTCTCTTGCACTCTGTACTAGAGTGAGTTATTAATAGAGGGTTGTCAGTATACATGAGGCGATTGCTACTCTGCCTCAGGAGACCCACGTAAACAAGGTTGGCAGGAGAAACAAGGGTAGTTGAACCGTCCATAATGCTAGGTTGAAGCACAGTTATCACAAAGTGGTGGCTTCTCTGGACTGCTCAAAGAGGTGCTCACTGGATGGATATTTCTGCCAGGTTGTTTTTGCTCGTGGTTTAATAGGTCACAACTCACTAGCAGTATTTCTTAGACCAGAAAAGTACTAAGGATGAGGACTACACTAAAGTGCTACAGCTGTATCTAAAGGAAAAATTATCAAATGTATCTGTCCGGCTATGGCGCACCATTGCATGACAGTTAGAGGTGCTGTGTGATGCACAGACAAGCAGAAACCTGCTAAACCCAGGGCTTAAATACTAGAAGCTAAAAGCTTGAAAAACTTTAAAAAGTTTCAAAAGGACCAATGAGGATGCTTACTCCAAGCCCTAGACCAACCACCCATCACCAGACAGGCTCTAATCAACACACTTCTCTCTCTAGAGTGCAGAAGGGCCCTTTCCAATCAAAGATGGTCTGGCAAATGTGCTCAGAACAAAACAGCCACTACAAACAGACCCAGATGGAGAAAACCTGTATCTGGACTATGCTACAGATACTAACTACCATAGTTTTGGTGGGAAACATTAGAGAATGTTTAACCCACCAGAAAAATAACAGTGAGACACTAAAAAATGTTTTAAACAGCAGAAAAACAGCAAGGATACTGTAAAGAATGTTTTAAACAGCAAGCAAATCCGTTATTTTAACACTGCTTGGAGGGGAACCAGAACAAGCAGAGCAGAGTGCTTTGCAACAGTGAAAGATACCAGCAAATACTTAACAGATAGTGAAAATAGAAAAATGAGCTTTGCAAACAGTGAAAACAGCAATAAAATATGATTTAATAGGCACACTAAGGTAGACTTTTGCAATACAACAGTACAGTTTAGTACATACTATTTAAATACAGTATTAAGGTAGGTGGCAGACAATATAAAGTGCAGTAAATAGTATAATCAAGCAAAAAAACCAAGCAAATTATGTTTTTTGGGAAGCTCAGAAGCCTCTAGTCATCTGGTATCTCATCTAAGAGTTGTGGCTGGTAGCCCACCTCAGTTCAGCTTGGTACAAACAAGCAGAAACCTGCTCAAATGTAGGGGTTAAATACCAGAAGCTAAAAACCTGACACAACTTTAAAAAGGTTCAAAAGTACCAATGAGGATGTTTACTCCAAGCCCTAGACAAACCACCCTTCACCAGACAGGCTCCATTCAGCACACTTCTCTCACCTGAGTGCAGAAGGGCTCTTTTCAATCAAAAATGGCCTGGAAAATGTGCTCAGAACAAACAGCCACTAGAAACAGACCCACATACAGCAAACCTGTATCTGGACTATGCTACAGCTTCTAGCTACCCTATTTTTTTGGGGGAAAACTAGAGAATGTTTAACACAGCAGAAAAATAGTAGTGACACTAAAGCAAAACCATTTTAAACAGCAGAAAAACAGCAAGCAGACTCTAAAGAATGTTTTCAACATCAAACAAATGTGTTATTTTAACACTGCTTTATAGGAAACCAAACAGAATAGATTGCTTTGCAACAGTGAAAGGTACCAGCAAACACTTATCAAACAGTGAAAATTACAAAAACAGCTTTGCAAACAGTGAAACAGCAATAAAATATGATTTAACAGCACAGTAAGGCAGACAATTGCAGTATTACAGTGCAGTTTAGTACACAGTATTTAAATACAGTATTAACATAGGCGGTATTAAAGTAGAAGCATAGCTGCCAAATCAGGGATGCATTTCCTGTTCCCCATCCAATTTTCCAAGCTACACTTGAATTGGTTTAGGGAGGAACTCTGCTTCACATGGGTGGAGGACCTGTTCCAGAGAACAGAAAGTCTCTGAGATACATGCCTGTCTCTCCAGCAAGTCCTATTCATATCACAGGCATTGCTCTCAGCTGTCCAGATTTTCGCAGAATGTCCAAATTTTTGGCTCTTATTTTTAGTCTGTTCCTCATAACATTTATGGTTCTCTGGATAATCACTGAGATGATCTGAGGATTGAAGTCACTAAATAATGACATACATTTGAGTTTCAGACTTCATATCCTTTGGAAAATGTATGTTTAAACTAACCCTGTTACTCTAGCAACTTTATAAGTTTATAAGAGCAATATTTAAAATATGTCCCCATTTTTGGGCCTATTTTGTCACGCTTTGTCCAGATTGTTTGCACTAAGAGGTTGAGAGCTATGAAGGTAAGCTTTAAGTCTTTAGAATGGGTAATTCTTGTGCTGTTTGTTTTACAGATGTGTAGGAGGTCCACCAGAGTGGGGGTCTGACAATGCCTAGTATGCCAGGCATAGATCTCCCCTCAACAGCCTGTAGAAAACAGAATACAGGGATGGGGCTTTGAGGAGGTCTGCATTCTTATAGCGAGGAATCACTGTTGATGTTTCAGTTGTTGGATGTGCCTGGTTAGGTACATACCAAAGGGGCATTGTATTCAGTTACAAGTCTGATGAATGCTAAATACAGTGAAACAATGACATCCTTGGCCCTAGATGCCATATCTTTGTTTATAAGTTGCAAAGGATAAAATAATTTCCTCACTACTGTAGACACATGATGGTCAAATGCTAGATTACTGTCTATGTGTATCCTCAAGTACCTGACTTCTGGGACAGCTCTTAAAGGTGTGTTGTCAACATGATAGTTACCAGGGGTGGATGACTTCCTGAAGGATGTTATTATGCATTTGTTGGCATTTAGTTTTAGTCCATAGCTCTGACACAAGTTATTGGTCTGTGTCAACTCCTACTGGAGAACATTAGTGTTGGTGGGGGAATCTATGGCTGCTCCTAATATGCAGTCATCTGAAAATTTGGTCAGACAGAGGCCCTTAATATTGGCCTTGACTTCAAAGACGTAAATGCCAAAAAAAAAGAGCGGTACCAGGACTGATCCCTGAGGGACTCCACTTGTGGACTGGGCTATTTCTGAGTGGACTCCCCAATTCTTCCTTACTGGGTCCTGTCTATGAAACTAAATGTAGCAATCCTTAGTTCATGTTTGGCAAAATGTATTGGTTTTATGTCTGACTTTTGCTCTACAGAACTGTCCCTGGTTACTCAAGCTGGGCACCTAGACTCCAGTCAGCCAGTAGCTTATTGTCCCAGAGATACTGGGCTTTACAGTGGCCAACAGGGGAACATACATTGCCTAGGTCAGAGGAAGCAAGGATCTTAACCCACTTATCACTGGCAAATTCCCATGCCCATTTGACAACATTAGTCAACATGGCCAAATCAACTAGATCCAATTTTTACACCGTCAAGTGGCTAGCCCTGACATGGCATGCATGATCTATGTTTTCCTGTTTTGAGGATAATGCACTCCACAGTTCATAGGTTCATATGTTCACAAGGTGTTTACTAGGCTAACAACCACAATGGACCTTTTAAGCCTAGGCATGCCTCCCAAATCTCTGACAAGTTCTGGTACCCTTGATAAGTGTAAGAGAGGGCTTGGGAGGTGAAACATTTACAGCCTGCCTGTGTTCATTAGAGACATAGCTGCCAAACCAGGGATGAATTTCCTGTTCCCTATCCAATTTTCCAAGTTACACTTGAATTGGGTTAGGAAAGAACTCTGCTTCATATTGATGGGGAGCCTGTTCTAGAAAAGGGGTAGTCTCTGGGATATATACCTGTCTTTCCAGCAGGTCCTATTTATATCACAGGCAAGATTTAAATCTTTAGAATGGGTAATTCTGCTGCTATTTGTTTTGCACATATGCAGATAGTCTGACGAAGCCTTGTATGCCAGGAATAGATCTCCCATCAACAGCCTATAGGATACAAAATACAGGGATAGGGCCTTGAAGTTGTCTGCAGAGGACATGTTGCTTATGCCCTGCATTCTTTTAGTAAGGAACCTTTGTGGACATTTCAGTTGTTGGATATGCCTGGTTAGGTGCATAACAAAGGGGGGCACTGTACTCAATGATAGGTCTGATGAATGTCAAATGCAGTGGAACAGTGATTTCCTTAGACCCAGATGCAATGCATTTCTTTATAAGTTGCACAACAAAGAATGACTTTTTCAATACTGTAGACATGTGATTGTCAAAGACTAGACTGCTGTCTATGTGTATCCCCAAGTCTCTGCCCAAAATAGTTGATCTATACAACTATTTCTCCTGTAGACACCATCTAGATTCTGTGCTGCTGCCCACAACTCCATTCTTGGGTGAGTTTGAGATGGACACACTCAGAATGTTTTTGGGAGGTGGGAGGATCACCACAGAGACACAGGAAGAATATACAAATTCCATAAAAGTATTGGTTAGAGATTAGGATCAGACCTTTAACTTGTACATTGGAGGGCAAAGACCTTAACCATTATGCCAAATGGTCCATGCCTATGTAATAAATTAATGAGCAATATATTATTTGCACATAGCTTGAACTGATTATAGAAAATAGTTTCTTCATTTTTGGTGAAAATGTTGATCAGTTCCCAGATATTGTACTGGGCCACTGCCATTAGAACATATGCTAAATTGCTAATAATGTGTTGTCTATCTGAAAAAAATAAGTGCATCTTGGGTGACATTATTTATTAATTTATTATTTATTTACATTTGTTTAATGGGAAATTCCAACTGGACACACACAGGTCCTTTTTCAGTGGAGGCCTGGGGAGAAAAGCTCCACAGAACAATAAATGAGCAGCAGAGTACACGAAGAGCACAATAGCAAATAATACATACTGCATACTAATACATACTGACATGAATAATTTATTTAGATATATTATTTTTCAAGTGTTTTGCTGATTATATATTTTTACTGTGGGGTGGCGCATGTGATGACTTAAATGGAAAAACTGTCTTTTTGTATTTTAGCCTGAGTTTTTCTAGTTGCAACATTAGTTTTCTTGGTGCTATTATTTTTTATAATGGCAATGGGAGTTTATCTGCCAGCATTTTTAAAACAGCTGTGGAATGCAATAAATAACTGCATGGACAGAGTATGCATCCTCTACATAGCAAATGCAATAATAACAGAAAACAATAATTAAAACATATATTTGACAAAGTGCCATATGTCAGATGCCAGAGCAGTAAGGCTTGCTAATGATGACCTGACAGCTGATTATGAGCTATCAGCTATGATTGATGAATTAGTACAAAAGGGGTAATGTCAAAGAGGGACAGATCAAATAATTATTTAATTTCCAAAGGAATGAACTGCCACTAATAAATCTTTCCTTTCTAAAAGAACAGTAGATACAGCACTGATGAGTTCATGAAAAGATACTTAAATGAGTTGTCCTATAGCATATAGTAGAAAGTCTACTCAGGTTAGAGAAATAATTAATAGGAACTGGGCTATTTTATGCAGTTTTGATTACCTTAAGAAGTTCATAGGTGGTAGATCACCATCATTTAAAAAAACAATGAATTTAAAACAGCATCAGTGATACAGGGATATGTACAGAGCAAAAATGATACAACCTTATGTATTTAGAAAGAATCCTGCAAGGGAATTTATACAGGTAAAAGTAACAGAAGGCCTAAAGACAGGATATCCGGACATTGTTCTGACATTCACCCAAATGTTGTCTCTAATGCACTAGAGAAACATATGCAAGAAAGGAATGAGTATGCATGTGTATTTAGAGTGACTGAGCTCTTGTGTAGACATTTAACAGGAAATTATTTGGTGACATGGACAGATGTCCATGAAGAGCACTGGATATTTCTAATTAAATGAGATAAGATGCTGGGTTTAAATGCACCAATTACAGTGAAACTGATTATAAAAACAAAGCATGTAGTAATAAAGAGCTGATATTATATGTATTAGACATATTGTGATTATGTTTTAGCAGGGCATTAAATATTTTTGTCATGTTTTAATTGTTTTAACATTTTAAAATGTTTTGTGATCAGTATCTGATTATAGAGAACAAGTACATTTGTGTGAAAGCTTGTGAGTTTTTAAGGTTTATATTGATATTGGTGACTGTTTTTTAATTATTTTATATAATAACATTCTCATTCATTTTTTTCAGCTGAGACTTGTTTGGAATTGATTGACATATTTAAGTAGAATCTGGACAAGTTCCATGGAATTCAGTATCACTCTGTTATTTTCTTTATGGATATAATGAATTTCACCCTTGCCCTGCCTGATATAATTTGATGCGATTCTGGAAAATGTGGGTATAAAGAGGAGCCTAGGTGAATTGTTTGGATATTTTCAAGCATGATCTGAATGCTGTTGAACTTATTTCCTTAAAATGGAAAGATGAGTTATGTGGATGAGGGTTTTTTAGATATGAAAGGGATGGTATTTTTTGCTAGAGGGTGGCTGTTTGACTGGAGTACTGTTGAAACAACATACTCCTTTGGAGGAGCAATTAATGCAGAATGTAGTAGTGCTGAATTCTGGCAATCTGTGTTGGCATTATCAATTACTCTTTAACAGATTTCTAGAATAACATATTGGAGCCTGGCAGTAGGATTTTTCTGATATATTTGGATTTTGTGGCATTTGTGGATATGCGGGTTAATCTTTTAAGTAACAAATAGAGGTCTTGGTTTTGTTTGTCAGATGGATTGATCTTCTAAATTTTCCAGGCTAATTTAAGTTTACTTGTCAACCTCAGGCATTTGACACCTTTTAATCAACATTCTTTATAGGGGAAACCTATCCTGTGTAGAAATAAGGATATCAAACAAACTTTACAAAGCTACAGGTGGTAACATATGCAATATATTGTGTTCTATTCAGTGGTATTAAGTACCATAAGCAAAGATGTCTTCTTAGTTTTGGGAAATGATTTACCTGAAACTAGCACATGGGTTATAAGGGATCTTTCGAAGGAATGCAAATACATTGCAGGAAAGTGAGTGTTTGCTGGGGTATTAGGAAGGAGTAAGACACTCCTAAAATTTTGCAGGATGTTGTTAACAATAGAACCAAGCAGTGAAGAGGAGCCATTCACAGTGCAAGGCTTAGTAGGTTCATATACCAATCAGGTATGTTGAAAAGTGGCAGTTGATTGGTATAGCCCTTTGTCAGACAGGTTCAACTAATTAAGAGTGAAAATCACCCGTAATGACTGATTTTCATCTTCTAATGTGGTTCCAGAGATTTCAAATGAGTTCACTCTATGGTACACCAGCAGTCTGATGAGATTACTTTTGTTGTGTGGCCTTCTATGATTTTGCTTGACTGTGTTTTTTCAAAAACATATTTACGTGTGTGGAACAAGCCAGTGCTGTAATGTATTATATTTTCTTTTTTAATTTTCCTCATTGTTGTGTAATATTGGAGTTGGCATATGTAAATTTGGGGGTCAGGGGACTAAGGCCTCCACATGAGGGTTATAGGGAGGCTTACCAGCTCTGAAAAAAACGTTTTTCTCTTTTTATTTTTTGAGTTATTGATTTTCAAAAAGTTATGACATGACTCGTTGTCAAATTAGTCAATGAAGTACAGGGAAGGGATCTTGAATGGTGTAATCAAAGAAGGTGGGAATATAGCAGTACATAAGCAGAACATGCTGCAATTGCCTGTCATTAAATTTGCTAGCAACAGTTATCAGCATCATCTTTTTTCTTGGGAATTTCTATAGAACTTCTGTATGTTAATACTGTTGTTTTTTTGGCCAGAAAAATCACCACATATTCTCAGGCACTGTCAGTTGGTAATGTGGTACGTCTAACTAATTAGAATGGAAAGTGACCTTAAACTATGCTGCTTTTATCACTAACAGATTTGAGTTCTGTTGCAGTAGAAAAGCTGCTAGTGTAGTTCATTTATTATAAATGCTATTAATATTCAGTACAGCTAGTTGTATTCCTTTTAAATTTGCAGTCTTTTCTGAGAGTTAGTAGGGACAGGTCAGGGTTTACATTTATGTCACATGCCAGAAGTAATTTGAGAATGAATGCTAATAAATTGTATATATCTTTCTAATTAATTTGTTTAGAGGGTTTAATCTATAAGTAGAATTCTAGGTATATAGAATTGTGTTACATTTCTCCAAATTCATTGTTTTAGTTAGAATTCCCACAACTGCAATGGATGAATTTTCCAGCCATGGATACCATGCAGATTACTGCAGCTATGGCATGATTCCAAGAAACTACATGTGATGTCAGCAATTAGTGTTCAAAGAACTAGACCTGTTATAGTAAAAGAGGTGATAACTGACAACAAGTGATGGGCCATTTTGCACATTTGAATTATGTTAAAAGTATTCAGCAGAATGAATTGTTTTAATTAAATATGTGACATCTGTAAGATAAAGGAGACTATATATTTGGCAGATAAAGTGAATTAGTTTTAGAATGAGGTTCAATAGAGCCTTTATGTGTAATCAGGTCAACAGGGGCTTTAAATGTAGGATGTTTAAATGCAGTAGATGGAGAAGTATATTCAATTTCAGCACATATTATGTTTGACACTTCAGCTGTAGATCCTAAATTGTACATACAATTTTAATGTACACACAAATCTGTTTCACAATGAAAAATGTCACAATGTTTTTGATATATGTACGTAAAGTGAATATCTTCTGTATTTTGTAACTGTAAAAACTGTACAGCTTTTTTGCCTCCTTGTATGATGAAACACTCCTATTATATTACTTTATGTATGCATTTTGCAATGTTTTCTGTACTTACATCTGTAATAACTGTGGAGATTTTCTCCCCGGGCCTCCTCTGAAAATGGGATCAATCCCAGTCAGACTTTCTCGGTAAACCAAGATAGATAGATAAATAAATAAATAAATAGTTAGGGAATGGGGCTGATAAAGCCTCAGAAATTACTCCCAGGTATAAGAACAAATATTCTTGCGAATACCGACTGTCGCTCATCTGGTCAGGATAAAACAGACGAACATTCATTAGGGCTCAACTGTATGCATTTCGATGTGGTCTCTTTAATGCTTTGTTCAAATCTCTTGGGTCAATGCATATTTTGATTTTGACTGAGGCTTTTGTGGTGGCTGCTACCATGGATGACACCCATTCAGTTGGTTCTGTAACTGGACAAATTACACCTTGCTGCACCATTTTATCCAGCTGAGATTTGACTTTATCCTGCATACCTATCAGATCTTTTCTTGCTGGTCTGACTACTGAACTGACCTCTGGGTCTAACTTCATAGAATACACTACTGGAAGTTTGCCTAACTTGTCATCAAAAACATCACCATACTCTGAGAAATTAGCTTCAGTAAAATTGGAACTGGGACATGTGCTTATATGATGAACTTCTTTGGTTAAGGAAAGCAGATTCATTCTCAAGCTGTCACTGAGACCCAAAAATGACTGCACTGGTCTTTGGACTACATAGAATAGTAAGTTGTAGCAGTTCCTAGCCAAACAACATGAAAGCACTACTGAGCCTTCAGTTTGAATTTCTCCACTTCCATAAGCAAACAAGTTTCGCACAACTGGCCACATTAAGTTGCTCATCAGCTCTCACCTTAGCAAAAGTGTCTGCTGACATAACATTACACTTTGAACCAGAGTCTACTTTGAGCTTGATGGTTTTACCATTGATCTGGAGAGTACAAAACACTTCATTCTTTGCCAGCAAATCTACTGCATCAACCTTTTCACCAATTACTGATACACCATCTATGTAGAAAGTAGGGTTGTAGCTCTCTATATGATCAACTTGCTTTTTTAAGTGACCCTTGTTTATAACTGTGTGAGGTTTACTTGATTTGCAAAACTTTTTGAAATGGTTTAATTTTTTACACTTGTGGCATTGCTGACCAAATGCTAAGTACTTCTCTCTTTTAAACTTATGATTGGCACCACAGTTGCAACAGTTAACAATAAAGCTTGATTTGGGTTTTGCTGACTCACCCCTGTACTACACTGAGCATGTCCTTCTCACTGAACTAGTCTTAGACCTTGCTGGGAAACTAAGGGTTTTACCTGCCACACTTGCAGGGGTTACAGCTGCCATGTGCTTAGGCCTGGTCCTATTAGCCACGTGTTGCATGTTGTCTGCATTTGCTCTGGAGCCTACTGAAACCACTCTTTTATCACTTGCAAGCATACTTTGTTGTGTGCCTTTCTGTAACTTAATGGATTTGACAAATCTTACTTGCTTTGCTCAGCGTTAAATCACTGTCATGAAGCAAAATCTTTCTCACTGCAACACTATTAATACTACACACAAGCCTGTCATTTATTAACTCATCTTTTAAGTCACCAAACCTACACATTTTAGCTTTGTTTCTCAAGTCAGTAATATAAGATGTAAAAGTTTCTCATTGCTTTTGATCTCTTGTGTGAAAGAAATGTCTCTCTAATGTAATATTTGTCTGGGGTTTGCACATTTCCCTGAATTTGCATTTCAAACACTCAGGGTCTTCCCTTGATTCAGCCTGTACAACAATATGATGTTTTTCCCCTTCTCCTTCATATACTGCTGGTGCATACACAAATGAACGCTCTCTTTCAATGGCCACTGACCCAGACAGGTTTAGCAAAATTAATGCATCTTCATCAGAATAAGCTGCTTGTATAAATATATCATACTCTTGCTGCAATATTCTCCAATTCTCTGCAATATTCTAATCAAATACAAGTGGACCCAGTCTGCGAGATGCCTCTGCCATATTAGCACATACCAAGGAAGGCTTTTGGAAGTATGCATGAACATACACGCATACACATAAGCCAGAAATTTATGACAGTATTTGTAACTATGCCCAATAGTACAGCAAGCCTCTGAAAGTCTCCTGGGCACAAGAATACTCTTGAAATCACTGCACTGTAAGAAATCACCTCTTATCAGTATAAGAAACATTTCAAAATAACTGCACTGTGCGAAGAAACTGGACAGAAGAAGCTCAAAATAAAAAAAAATATTTTAAAGTAACTACACTTTGTGCATAAGCAGTACACAACACACTGAAACTTTTTCAGAAATGGCTGTACTTTGCTAAATAACTCTTTACAGTACAAGAAACAGTCTGTAATGGTGGCACTCTGTGAATAGACACACTCAGCACAAGAAACTTTTCGAAATGGCTGCATTTTGACTGCACTTTACGAAATAGTTGCACTTTGCACACAAATAACTCTTCAAAATAAATGCACAGCAATAAGCACACACTGTAAGCACTTTTACACAATTGAGATACTTTGAATAACTCTAGTTATGCCCTGTATAGCTTCAATCAATGTGAAAGTTTATGCTAAAACACAGTAGTTTGCCAAAAAACATGCAGCCACCTTGATTTATTTATGCTTAATGTGCCCTTTTTGCCCTTTATTATATTCCTTTTGCTCATTTAATCTTTTTTTCATGCCCATTATACATTTATTGTGCTCATTTTACTCTAAATATGTTCGTTTTACTTTAAACATGCTCAATTTGAAATTCTGAGATAATTCCAAACCCCTTATGTGCTTTTATCAACTATCTTAATTTCAAACATTTAGTTTAAATAATAAACTTTTTGTGCTTCTCACTTGCTTAATAATGTGTTCTGTGCCCCTGTAATGCTTCCTTTTATCTTTTTTTAATAAATAAATCATTTGTGCAAGTTTTCATTACCTTTGGTTTATTTCTGGCCCTTTTTTGTACTTGGCTCACTTAGATTACCTTCACTGTAACTCTGCACCACATAGCTCTGAAAAACAGTCTCTGGAATCCTGGTTCTGACACCATGTCACTCGTCTGGTCAGGATAAAAGAGATGAACATTCATGGGTTCTGTTCAAGCAGCTTTATTATGTACAAACACATCAGGATTGAGGCTTAATAACTTTAACTTAAACTTATATACAAACTAGCTATTACACTCATACATGGTCACTCTCTGGCTGCACTGTCTAAAATGGCACTGAAGCTAGCATGTGCTTGCTATTTATATGCACGTGCTGTCCTTAAAATGATTCTTAAAGGTACAACACACACACACACACACACACACACACACACACACACACACACACACACACACACACACACACACACACACACACAGTTCTACACTTGCATATGTCAGGTTTTGTAGAGCTCTGTGTATGCTCCTTTGCCTGGGACTGAGCAATTCAGAGTTAGTATATATATATATATATATATATATATATATATATATATACATATATATATATATATATATAGCCTCACATTACTCACATTAGTAGTACAGGAGACGTACCTCTCAACCTCTAAGTGTAATACATCTGGACAGAGCCAAACTAATGGGGAAACAAATGCCCAAAATTAGGGACAAATTTTAAATATTGTTCATATAAACTTAGAAAATTGCTAGAATATGCACCTTTCTGAAGGCTATGAAGTCTGAAACTCAAATGTGTATCATTATTTCATGACTGCAATCCTCAATAATTTGCCAGACAGCCATATCTTTTATGCGGTGCAGACCAAAACTATTAGGCATAAATCTGGACATTCTAAGGATATCTGATCAGTTGAGAGGTATAATGGGGGGGGGGGTTCCTTTCACAAAAATAGGAGCTCAAAGTATCACAAATAACAACCACAGTCTGAGGAAAACTCTACTAAAACAACAAAAAGCCTCAATTAGCTTAGATCAGCAAGGAAATCCACACGGTATTAGCATCCACTCTGTTTATTAGCCGCTTTCATCAAAAAAGCCTTCATCAGAATATAAATCATTACCAACATAAGTGACCGGTGTTCCACACCTGAAGTCAACTCCTCGTTGGTCAGACCTGACCATAAGCTAATCACCCTAGATATCCACATCCCGCCCCCCATTAAGGAAACCACAGTAAAAAATTTCTCCAAAGCCAACTTCATGCTTCTTAAGACAGATTGGCGAATTCATGACACCCATGCAGATGGACAATACAGTTACGACTGCTGAATCCTACACAAATGCAGTCTATAAGCACTTACACGAGTGCTTGAATTGTGCTATCCCAAACAGAACCAAGATGCTATTCTTCAAAAAAAGGAAGTCAGTCTGGTGGTCCCCTGCCATAAACAAACTCTACAAAAAAAGGAAGAAACTGCTGCAAAAGAGAGTAAAATCCCATGAGTGGAGGAGCTCACTGGTCAGCCTCAGTAAGAAGCTGAGATCACTTTTAAGATCTTCCAAAGCTAGCTACAAAAAAAAAAATCGTCATTGATTCTAGGGACAACCATAAACCATTCTATAGCTATGTCAAGAATCTCAATAGAAACACCCAGATCTGCTCTGAGTAACAGGATGAAAATTACAGAGCCAACTGATATTGCCAACATCCTGGCAGATAGGTTCAGTGCTAACTTTACCCCCCTTTCATCCCCTAAAGGGCCCATATCTATACAGGAAGAATGCAGAGTCCCTGTAATCACAACTACGCTGGTAAAAGCTGCACTCTCTAAAGCCAAAAACACAGCATCCATGGGACCGGACAACATCCCGGGCTGCGTTTTACATGAACTTAAGAATTAACTGGCTCCCCACCTAAGCACCATGTTCAATCATAGCCTCACGTCAGGCTTTGTGCCCACCGAATGGCGCACAGCAACAGTTATCTCACTCCACAAAGGGGGAGCCACCACTGATCCCAGGAATTATCACTCTATTAGCCTGACGAGCCTGGACTGTAAGGCCATGGAACGTATCAACATGGAACTCATAAACAAAGACATTGGTAACCTCCAAACTCTGGACCCCACCCAGTTCGGGTTTGTGAAAGGCAGATCCTGCCTCCTGAACCTGATCGATTTCTTTGAGGAGGTCACCAAAGCAGTAGACGAGGGTAAGGTGGTTCACACAGCCTATCTTGACCTCAACAAGGCTTTCGACACCATCCCCTATTTTGGAATTATAGCTAAACTCACTAAACAAGGTATAAATCCCTACGTCACAGGATGGGTTGCCAACTGGCTCACTGACAGAACCCACACTGTAAAAGCTGCAGACTCCAAATCTGACTTCAAACCAGTGACAAGTGGAGTACCACAGGGTTCAGTCCTGGGACCTCTCCTGTTTGGTATCTACTTCTCTGAAGTACAGGCTAACACAGAAGGCCTTTGGCTAACAAAGTTCACAGATGACTGCAAACTAGGAGCCATATTCGAGTCCCCAAATTATGTGAACATCCTACAGAAAGGCCTCACTGAGACAGATGCCTGGTGTCAGAGCCATGGCCTCAAGCTCAATGCCAAAAAATGCAATGTCATCCCCTTTGGAAAAACTTTGTACCCATGAACTTCCACATAGGTGGCAGTCTACTTAACACCGAATGTATGATAAGAGACCTTGGGACCCAGATGGACAGTAGTCTCTCCTTTGATAATCACATTGCCACAGTAGTCAGGAAATCCTTCTACATGGCACACCTCATCACAAAAGGGTTCTCATCCAGGAAAAAAAGAGGTAGGGTTACCACCTGTCCCACTTTGCGAGGGACAGTCCCTCTTTGGGCAGTTGTGTCCTGACAAAAAATTGTAAAAATGGCAAATGTCCTGAGATTTTAGGACAAAATTATTTCCTATACTTTATGTAATAGTTGCATAAAACAGTCATTCTGTATCTAAAATACCTAAATGATATAAGAAACAGAATAAGCAACTAAAATGCTACAAGAATAAGCTTTTATTTAGGCAAAAAAGTTAAGTTCTATTCTTTGTACTGACCATGGGTATGTGTCAGCCTGTAAAATCTGATGTTTGTACCAAAAATGCCCCACTTTGGCCATTTGAAAAGGTGGCAACCCTAAAAAGAGGTAATTGTTCCCCTCTACTCGACACTCATTAGGCCCATTATAGAGTACAATGCCCCTTTTGGAATGTATCGCATAAGACATCTGCAGCAGCTAGAAAGGCCATAGAAGTCATAAACAAACTATACAATAGAAGGAGGAAGCTACTACATGATAGAGCAAAATCCCAAAAAGGGAAGGCATCTCTGATGAGTATTAGCAAAAAACTACAGGCACTCATAAAATCGTCTAAGGCCAGCTTAGAGAGAAAAATTGCACAGGACACTAAGGATAATCACAAGGCTTTCTTTAGTTATGTTAGGAACCTGGGTGGGAATTCCCAGATATGCTCAGAATTAGTCCAAAATGACAAAAAATACACCGAACCCACAGACATTGCTAACATCCTAGCTGACAGGTTCAGCACAAACTTCTCCCCCCCCCCCACCAAAAGGGCAAATATCTATCCCAGCAGAGTGCTGCCCCCCTGACATCTCAGATGCTCAGGTAAGAGCTGCCCACTCCAAAGCAAAAAACACAGCATCAATGGGACCAGACAGTGTCCCGGGCTGCATCCTACATGAACTCCAAGAAGAGCTAAACCCAAACATAAAACTACTGTTCAATCTCAGCCTTACTACAGGATATGTACCCAAAGAGTGGCGTACAGCAACAGTGGTCCCTCTCCACAAAGGTGGTGCCTCAACGGATCCTGGAAACTATCGCCCCATAAGCCTGACTAGCTTGGTCTGCAAAGCTATGGAAAGGATCATCATGGACCTCATAAATAAAGATATTGGGGACCTACAGACACTGGATCCTACCCAGTTTGGCTTTGTTAAGGACAGATCCTGCCTCTTAAACCTGGTTGATTTCTTTGAAACAGTCACTAAGGCCATTGACGAGGGGAAGGTGGTCCACACAGCCTACTTGGACCTCGCAAAAGCCTTCGATACAATACCCCACTCGGGCATTATAGATAAGCTCACCAGCTTAAATATAAACCCCTATGTCACTAGATGGGTTGCAAACTGGCTCAAGGACAGAACCCACATGGTTAGAATTGCTGGAGCCATGTCAGACTCCAAACCAGTTATAAGTGGCGTCCCACAAGGCTCAGTCCTGGGACCTCTCTTGTTCGGTATATATTTCTCGGAGGTACAGGCCAACATGGAAGGACTGTGGCTGACCAAGTCCCAGATGACTGCAAACTGGGCATAATCGACACTCCAGCCGACACAAGCATCCTCCAAAGGGCCTCATAGAAACAGACAACTGGTGCCAGAGCCATGGCCTCAAGCTAAACGCCAAAAAGTGTATAGTCATCCCCTTTGGCAAAAACAAAGTGCCCACAAATTACCACATAGGTGGTAATCCATTAAGTACAGAAGAAGTAATTAGGGACCTGGGGACCCAAGTTGATAGCAATCTCTCATTTGACAACAACGTAGCCAAAGTGGTTAGAAAAACATTTTATATAGCCCACCTAATCATGAAGGGATTCACATCTAGATCAGGGGAGGTCATCGTGCCTCTTTACTCATCCCTCATCAGGCCCATAATTGAGTACAATGCCCCTTTTGGGATGTACCTTACCAGACACCTGCAGCAACTGGAAAGACCCCAAAAGTACCTCACCAAGAGGATCAAAGGGCTCAAACAGATGCCATATGCTGCCCGGTTAAAGAAACTCCAGCTCTACTCAGTAGCATACCGCCTGCTCAGAGGCGATCTGTGCCTGACATATAAAGCCATGTCCAACCCGGAATTAATGGACATGCTAAACCTCAGAAAATCCAAATCCCATCGAGCTACGCTCGAGACTTGAACCTCAGCACTGAAATAAATAGGACATGCTGGAGGGACAGATTCATAACCCAGAGGCTCCCTTCACTCTGGAATAAAATCCCAGTCCAGGTTAGGCAGAGTCCCTCATTGACTCTCTTCAAGAGGAATCTTGATGAGTGGATGGGAGATCGTAGGTTTACCCCGGGTATCACTTCTGTGTCACTGTTAGACAGAGGCACAGTATACTAACCTCGAAAAAGGGCATAGCAAAATTAATTTAAAATGGGTGGCGAAAGCCAAACATACTCTGGCTAGGCTTATAAATGCCCTAGGGCAGATAGCCTAGTATGAACCTATGAACCTAAGTAGCTCACAAAGAGGATTACTGGCCTCAAACAGATGCCCTACACTGACTGGCTCAAAAAACTCCAGCTTTACTCTGTAGCATATCGCCTACTCTGAGGTGATCTCTGCCTAACATATGAAACTATGTCAAAACCAGAGCTGTTGGACATGCTACACCTAATGAAATGCCAATCCCTCCGAGCTACATGCTCTAGGGACCTAAACCTTGTCACCACAATAAACAGGACATGCTGGAGGGATATATTCCTGTCCCAGAGACTTCCCATACTCTGGAACAAGCTACCCATCTATGTCAAGCAAAGTTCCTCATTAGCACACTTCAAAAAAATCTTGATGGATGGATGGGAAATAGGAAATACACTATGGTTGCCACCTGTCCCGTTGTCAGTGGGACACTCACGGGTTGAGCTTTCTCATCCCGTTTCCCGCATTCACAGACAGTGGGATTTTAAAAGTCTCATTTTCCACTTTTCATGCTCTCGAATTGCTGTTGCCATGGAAAAGCCAAAATACTTTCGGTTTTTCCATGGCAATGCAGCTACGTCACCAACCCGAACCTGCAGTTAGAGGGATTCCCTGCTAGGTCCAGGTGGTATAATTCAAGCAGCAATTGGCTGCAGGGATTGGGAGGGGTGGGGATTCACCTGGCAAAGCCCAATAAAGGTCGCAGCTGTAGAGCAGTTTTGTCTTAGTGCTCTACAGCTGCGAAGGAAATACTTAAGGTCTGAAATTTCTAATCCTAGTAGCGAAGCCAGCAAAGAAGCCAGCCAGCAAAGAAGTCAGCCAGCCTGCCAACAAAGAAGCCAGCCAGCAAAGAAGCCAACCTGCAAGGGAGCCTGCTAGCCAGCAAGGGAGTCTGCTAGCCAGCCAGCCCTGCCACTTGAGCAGACAGAGCCAGTCATCCAACTAGCCATTCCAGCAGGAAGGAAGCAAGCTAGCCCAGCAAAATCTGTGATAGTGGTAAGTACATGACATAGTATTTGTGGCTTTAGTTATTTAAAATGGGAATTTTGTGCTTTATTTAAGTTTTTAATGTTTAGAGGCAGATGGGGATGTAGTATGCAGTATTTAAATCTGTGCAGTGGTTATTTTGAGATTTTTGAGTAGTAGTTTAAAATGGGAATATATTGTGGTTTAAGTTTTTAATGTTTAGAGGTAGATGGGGGTGTAGTACGCAGTAGTTAAATTTGTGCAGTGGTTATTTTGAGATTTTTGAATAGTAGTTTTTAAAGGTATAAAACCTATATGTATATGTAATTGTTATTGTTCTTGGGGGTATGGAAGCAATACTTTTAAAAGGCTGAACTGTGTGTATAGACGTTTTGTTTATTTCTGGTGGGGGACAGTGAAATATAAACTTAGTGTGATGTATTTCTATTGTCGTAGCTTTTTCTGGGTATTTTCTGTTTGCAGATAGAAAATGTTCGAGCATAGTTTGCACTTTTTTGTGTGGAAATGTGTGCAATTTAATGCTGTTTTCAGGAAGTTAGGATATACTGTTTGGGTAATTTTTCCTTTTAGTTCTTGCAAGTCACTGTGTATGTGGTACAAGTCTACCTTTTGTGAGGGAATGTTAACAGTTAATATAGTGCATTTATTATTCTAGTAGGTACATGTTGCCAACTTGCTGAAGCTTTTTCAAGATTGTTTTCATTTATACTGTAAATGTGTGCATTTAATTTTTTATGCGTTTTTAATAAGTTTAAAATGTCCTGCTTTGCTTGTAATGTGAATATGGGTGTGCTGCTTTTACTTGGGCCTGTTTATTGCATCGCTGTGCTGGGTAAAGTATTTTTAAAATGTAAAATGTTTACAGACTTTTTTCCTGTTCATTTCTTTTTTTTTTTTTGTGTGGATGCATGCTCAGAAGTTAATGCAATGTATTTGAGATTGTGCTAAACCATGTCGTTGTTACAGGGTAGTTTGCTTTTATAAGTAGCAAAGTTTGTATTTTGTGTTTTAGTGATGTCTTCAATAAACTTACAATGTACTGTTTTCATTATAATCCAATTACGACCAGTGCTGCTGTTGGGCATGTTCATTAATAGATCATTGCGCTGTGTAAATTAGTGCCATACATTTCTTTTAACTGCTGTGGTCAAAAGCGAAATCAGGTCTATGGTATCTGCTGTGCATTCTCATTCATTTTAGTGTTTTTTTGGTTCAGTGAAAATGTGGTTAACTTTTCTTTCTTGAGGGGTGGGGTGAGGTGGCAGGCATGTTCGATGGTAAAAATAATGCATTTCATTTTCTATGAGCTGTGTTAATGTTAGTTTTCAATGGCCAAAATGCCCCCTACATTACTTCATTTACTATTTGACCTTTTTCAAACTGTTTGTAATGTTGACTCTTTTCTGCTCCATTCCTCAGTTCTTTCGCATGCCAATATTTTCTGAGCCAGTTCTTTTGAATGCCAATGTTTTCAAGCCATTTTTTTTTTGAGTGTCACTGTTTTTCAAGCCAGTTTTTTCGCATGCCAATGTCTTTCAAGCCAATTCTTTCAAGTGCCAATGTTTTTCAAGCCAGTTCTTTCACATGCCAATGTTTTTCAAGCCAGTTCTTTCCCATGCCAATGTTTTTCAAGCCAGTTCTTTCCCATGCCAATGTTTTTCAAGCCAGTTCTTTCGCATGCCAATGTTTTTCATGCCAGTTCTTTTGCATGCCAATATTTTTCAAGCCAGTTCTTTCCCATGCCAATGTTTTTCAAGCCAGTTCTTTCGCATGCCAATGTTTTTCGAGCCAGTTCTTTTGCATGCCAGAGTTTTTCGAGCCAGTTCTTTCGTGTGCCATTGTTTTTTGCGCAAGTTCATGTGTGCCTACAGCAGTCTGTTACTGCACCCTACTATCACAGTTTTGGTAAATATGTTGCATATCAGGTAAGTACAGATTCAAGCATGAAGAGAGCAGCAGCTTCATCACAGTCAACCAGCAACAAGAGAATGTGCAAGTGGCAGGATGTTTGGAAAACAGAATTCAACTGGATCGAGAGATGCAGTGATATCAAAGCATTCTGCAGGTACTGCAAGAGAGAATTTCTGGTGACCCACAGTGGAAGAAATTATGTTGCACAACATGAAGCAACTGAACAACATAAGACTGCTATTCTTCAAGCTAAATCCAGTCACCTGATGATAAAGTGGGCAAGGAACGCAAACCTTGAGGGACAAGAACTTAGGATTATTGCAGCAGAAGCCTCTGAGGTGCTCCATGCTGTTAAGCACAATATTTCCTATAACAGCTTGGACTGTGCAGTAAATTTGGCCAGCCAGTTGTACAGTGACTCGGACACTGCAAAGAAACTATCTTGTGGAAGAACCAAGGCTGAAGGCATAGTCAAAAATGTTTTGGGACCGCACTCATTGGAATGCCTCCTGCATGGCCTTCAAAAAACAGGCACTTCATCTGCAATTTCATCAGATGCTTCCAACAAGGGGAACATAAAATTATTTCCACTTGTTGTGAGGTATTTTTCTGAAGAAGAAGGGGTGGTGAATGGCTTTTTTGGACTTCTATGAAGACCCTGATGAATCTGCACAGGCTATTTCACAGCAAATTTCCAACATTATGGAAAGGCACTCCTTGCCCTGGAACAGAATTTCAGCTTATGGGACTGATAATGCCAGTGTGAACTATGGGAAGAAATGTGGTGTGTATACCAGATTAAAAGAAAAGTGCCCATCACTCCAGAAGGCTAACTGTGTTGCCCACATCATTCACAATGCAGCCAAAAAAGCTGCAGCACAACTACTGTATGATGTGAAAGTATTTGTAATGAAACCTTTCAGCCACTTCTCAGGTTCTGCCACAAGGACCAGAGACTTGAAAGACTTCTTTGAGTTTTGTGGCACGGAATTTGAGAGTTTGTTAAGACATATGCCAACAAGATGGCTGTCACTACTGCCTGCCATTGAAAGAGTAGTGAAAAATCTCCCAGTGCTCCAGTCTTATTTCCTCTCCCGGGGAGAAGAGGAGACCCCCAGCAGATATGGCAGTACTTTTCAGCTAATGAGCATGGTGAGAATGAATTGCCTACACTGCCCCAGTACTATTTGCACTTTATCTGTGCTGTTCTTGTTGATTTTAATGAATATATAAGTTTGTTTGTGTCTTTCGGCTTTTCCCAGTTAGGGGTCGCCACAGTGGAACTCCGGTCCGCTAATGATTAGCATTTGATTTTTATGTACCGGCTTGCCAGGCCTGATGCACAACCTTCAACAAAGGTACGCCCATTCATGCATGCCTCCACGCAGAAGACGCTCTAGCTGAGAATCAAACCAGACAGCGTTTTACTGTGAGGCAACAACGCTACCGCAGCACCACCGCCGCTTTTAATGAGCATCTAAGTACATTAGAAAAATCAGCACTTACTGCCATCGAAACTTTTTGTGTAATGGTCTCTCTGAAGCAAAAACTGCAGGCAAGAGCTGAAGGTGCTTTCTTTGGAGGGAAACTTAGGGCACTTATGAGCACATTAGACAGCACTTATGAGCACATTAGACAGCACTTTTGCTAACAAACTAAAAAGAGACTTCATTGTGTTCTTGGAGACAGCAGTGAAGTACCTGGAACTGTGGTTTGATTATACTGAAAGCAACTACTTGTTTACACTGTCTAAATTATCTCTAAATGAGCCCTTTGCTTTCAGTGACTTACTTAATGTGACCACTGCCCTGAGTCTGCATGATGTAGATGCAGACTATCTTTTTAGGGACTACTTGGCAATTAGGCCCTTTCTCGAACAGTTATGTAACACAAGCTTGACCCCAGGAGAGAAGTGGCTGAAGCTTTTCAAAGAAGAGCCTTAACTGACTACACTATATCCGGTAATTGCTAGGGTTTTATCTATGCCAACCTCAAACGCATTTGTAGAAAGAGTTTTTCCTTTGGTGAAATGTAAATGGACAGATGTGCGAAACCGATGTAGTGTGGACTTGTTAAAAGCTGAACTAATGATGACTGTAAATTACCGGATGAAATGTTATGACTTTTACTCAAATATTGTTTCAAATCGGGCCCTTCTTCAAGCCATAAAATCAAATTCAAAATACACTTTAAAAAAAAAGTAATTTAGTGTACTAGTGTGCACTATAAAGTACTAGGGTGCAGTTTGTAATTTTGTGTTTTTCTTTGGTTTAGCTTTAATTTGCTAGTGTGCAGTATGTAGTACTAGGGTACAGTATGTAGTTTTGTGTTTTTTCTTTGCTTTAGCTTTAATTGACAATAAAAAGTCTTAATTTTATATTTGGATTGTATGTGGTATGTAGATTTTTTTAAGTTTTCTTTCTGAATATTCATGGTTGGTTTATGAATTTTTTTACTTTTTAAATAAACAAGTGTATGTTTAATAACTAGTATGTTTTTTATTCCTTTAAAGTTTATTTACTGTTACAACTGAGTATTGTGTTTTTTTGCAGTAATAGTTCACTTCATTTAAATGGTTTGAGTTTTCAGTATGCTGTAATGTCACAATGTTGTATCCATAACTGTAATACTACATCTCCTTTAACACCTCCGGTGATGTCATGGTAGGGGTGTGGCCAGTGTCATAATGGTCACACCCCCTGTCCTATTGGCCACAACCCCATGTCCCACTTTGGCCTTGTTAAAAGGTGGCAACCCTAAAATACACCTTGGGGATCATTTCTGTGGCTGTGCTTGACAGGGGCACAGGAAAATAACTTTCTTGGGTGGCATAAGAAAGGCAACCTTGTTGGCTAGGCTTACTTAGGCCCCTGGGCCGATAGCCTAGTACTTACCTATGAACCTATAAAAAACACTCCATTTGGATATTCTTTTTTGATGAACGCAGCTAATAAACAGAGTTGATGCTAGTACTGTGTGGATTTCCCTGCTAATCTAAACTAATTGAGGGTTTTTTGTTGTTTTAGGAGCTCAAAGTAGCTCATTTTTGCAATTTAAAGTAGTAACAAAAAACTTGCCATTACAAGACCCCTCAGAATCATGCTTGTGCATTTACACAAAGTGCCTGTAATACATAGTACTTTACAACAAAAAATGAGACAGACTAAGGAAAAAAGGACATATCCTATTCAGACATATTTCCGTCCTGATACTGTAGTCATGGCACTAATTTAACATTGCCTGTTTCTGAGTATTCATTTAGTTTTTATTATAATGACAACTTTATCATCTCCTTGCTGAAATAATCAGACTGCCTAACTGGTTGTCAAACAAGGAACTGAAAGAAAGAATAAATAAATAAACAGATAAATAAATACATTTCCTTTCATGTTATTGATATAGAATGTCTCACTGCTACAAAACCCAAACCTTTAACCTTTCTGTCAAGATTCTTTGTAATTCTCTTCAACTGACTCTGAAAACTGCCATCTTTTTCTTTTTTGATGGCTCACAGCACTTCCTTAAGCATTCTAAGCCAATTTCAGAACCTCTAGCTTTCCAGTCCTATATAATCCCATAACCACACTATACTGTTACAGCATTTGTATCTCCCTTACCTCTTTACTTCTTAGCTTCCAATTTGTTGTAGGCCTTCTCATGCAACAGGCTGCCTTGTAGCAGCTGCAGACAGGGTCAGCAAGATACAATGTCCTGATTATAAGCATTTTCTAACAGGTTCTTCAAAACAGGGTCTTTTTTTAATACAACCTATCATTTCCAGACATGCTGAATTAAAGCTTGGAGAAGCAAAGGGTTGGCCAAGCAACAGCTCTCTTCCACACTTTATTCTCATGGCTTTCTTTTGTAATTCTGTTTTACACACACACACACACACACACACACACACACACACACACACACACACACACACACACACACACACACACACATGTACATGCATGCACACACATGCACACACTCACACCATCTGTATATTGCAGAAGTCTTATGTACAATAAAGACAGGATAAATAATGGCATCATGTACACACTCACATGTGCCACACACACACACACACACACACACACACACACACACACACACACACACACACACACACACACACACACACACACACACTCCCATATTGTAGAGTTTTGTATACTAAAGTGAGGATGCTGTATATAGCCACATATTGTTTCTTCTTTCATTGAGGGTACCAGAGCAAGAAAGGCCTTGCACAGTATAATAGATTCTCAATTTAATGTTGCTGGCAGATTGTAAATAGAAACTAGAAACTAAAATTTATAAAAAACACAATTCACATCACATCTAGGTTGCATTAAACTAGTTTGCCAATGTCCCTTTAAATCAGTTTAGAAGACTTGTGATAATGTGATTCATTCACTGTTTTCACATATCCACATTCTGCATATTCAGCTTTTACACTTTTCAGTAAGTTTTCACACATTCAGTCTTGTCATACTCAGGCTTTATAACATTATTGCATATTTTATGACATTCCCTCTAGCTATTATACTTAATATTTATAGCATAATGACTGAAGTAATGTTTTGTGGACTAAATGTAAATTTCTTCTTGTCAGAAATGAAAAAAAATACCTGCTGTTTACAAACACATAGAAAATGAAGTTAAAGATAAACTAGACAGCAAGTGCTTAATTAATTAGTTTAATGTTAAAAGTCATGCTGTAGTCCTTATACTATATTTCATCTATATAAAAGATAGACTCCAGCTAAAATGTGATTTTGTGAAAATGAAACTATTCCACACTTATGAAATGAAATGCAACTACATTAATATATAGTTTTACCTGGATCTGAAAAATAAGACTTGTCATATTTGTGAAAAGCATGAGACTGAAGGAGGTTAATGTATCATTTATTTTTAATACTGATATTCTGCCAGAATATGAAATCTGTCTGACAGATATACCTACAAGTCTTGCAGGTTTCATACAAACTGGATATGTGTGGATCAGACTATTCTCAGTGAGACAGCCTTTGGCTGATGATCTCCTGTCTGGATGAATGCCTTACTCATTTCTGTCACTTTATAAAACAAGCTTAGTCATTTCAGGGACTTTCTACGGGAACATCTTTACTGGTAGATTTTAGGACTGTGACTAAACTTTGATTCCTGAGAACATTGGATAGAAACAGTGTTGGCCTTTCTCATGATTAAGGATGTCTTATCCTTCTTTCTGTTTGTTCTGTTCTTCTGTTCATCCTTTTTTACCTTCTGTCTGCTGGCAATCTTTATCTTTTACTTTCCCTCCTTTGCTCACCAGATTATTATTAACGACTGGGTCGGAAACAA
Source organism: Protopterus annectens (assembly GCF_019279795.1). NCBI lineage: Eukaryota > Metazoa > Chordata > Ceratodontiformes > Protopteridae > Protopterus > Protopterus annectens. The sequence goes on from NC_056739.1 coordinate 1,985,978,825, forward strand.
TTCTGAGTTGCTGTTCAATAGTAATGCACCACTCTGTTACATGCATTTTACCTTCTCTATTACACACGCACATTTACTTATATCTATATCTATATCTATCTATATATATATATATATATATATATATATATATACACATACATACATACATACACACATAGGTCTACTTTGTATTCCCAAAATCCCACAAGCATGAAGACGAAAATCTCGAGATGACAATCACGAACATGGAAATACCGAATTGTGTAAATTTAGCCAGAGCAAGTAAACATTTGACCATCATGAGGACTTATGCCCCTTCTCCACTGTAGTGTGATCCTGGAATTGGTATATATAATTGGGGGGGGGGGTGTAGCCCCTCTTACCTAGGTAGGTTTTGTATAGTGCAGCTTGTCTTAGTGTTGCGTTGGGCAAGTGTTTACTTACTCTGGGTAAAGTTACGCATATTTTCCTGTTTGCGATTGTTGTCTTGGGATTTTCGTCTTTGTGCTTGTGGGATTTTGTGAATACGAAGCAGACATATATATATATATATATATATATATATATATATATATATATATGTATATATATATATATATATTATACATATAAATATATATAGGTGCCTTTCAGTTGGTTGAATATCAATTTCTTCTAAAAACAACTGTTGAAAATCAATTTAGTTGAATGACAGTTTGGTTGAATTTCACTGAATGTGAAATATGTACAATATACTTCTGTAATACAGAACAGGAATATGTAAAAGTAAATGAAGTTGCTTTAGCAGGTGCTTGGGGTTACTTATACATAACCACTGCTGATGTGCTTTATGTATGTGCATGGCAGTGTATGGTATTTTCCCTTTTGTACACAGCTGTATAACAGTAGTATATTTAAGTAGAGGGTTGTGGAGGGGTGCAAAAAATTCTCTTTGAAAATGTTTCTCTTTCTGTTTTTTTTTCAGTAGACACTCATACTTTAGTTATTTTGTATAAGATAAAATTGTATTTCAGTGAACTTGACTTCCAACCATTTTGACTTGGTGAGTTGTCTTTAGACTAAATTGTCATTTGACCAATTATTCCAATTCTCCTGTAGTTACATCTACAGTATAAATATATATATATATATATATATATATATATATATATATATATATATATATAAAAGAATGAGCAAGACTGATAATAGGTCCTGAAGCCTTCATAAAATCTACATTTGTTCAAACAAGGCTTCAGCTGGTGTTTTTTTACAGAATGTTTGATTTATCAAACATTTGTTTCAGTGAATGGCATTACTATTGATCTTATGAGGTGCACCTGTATGTGTGTGTGTTTGAAGGGTTAAGGAAGGGGAAGGGTGTATTGTAGTGAGTGTGTGTGTGTGTGTGTGTGTGTGTGTGTGTGTGTGTGTGTGTGTGTGTGTGTGTTTGTGTATGAGTGTAAAGATTAAATGAGGGGACAGGGAATAGATCTACTGTAGTTAGTGCATATTGCTACATGCTTGTGTGTGTGTGTCTGAGTCTGAATTTGTCTTATGTAGTGGTAGTATTACAGATAATGTTTTAAATGGTATGGTGTAGGGTTAAGGTTGGGGCAGGTTTAGGGTTAGCATGCATTACTAAGGTGGGCAGGGAAGCTCGTGTGTGACCTTGAGCAAGTAACTTAACCAGATATTGCTCCAGCTTTACCCCTGAAAAGGAACTTTGTGTCCAATGGGCCAACCCAATTAACAAATGGGTATTATTATTCTCTTGTTTTATTACAGTGCTGTTATAATAATTTAAACATTTTCTTTGATTTTAAAAGATCAAGGTTAATGAATGTTTCTCCTTTGCTTGAGGCCAAGTGGGTTAAGCTGATTCTGAACTGCAGAAGGAGCAGGAAAATACTGTTTTTTATTTTAAGTAAGGAAATCAAGCTTAGCTTTTAGGAACGATACTAGATAAGAGTGATATACGAGCATGTGCAAATTTCTTCATCGTATTCACCATACCTCTTCGTATTCTTAAGTCCAGTGGCTTTTGAGTGGTCCACATGGTATGTAAATTTAATGTTGCAAGCTTCTAGAGACAATCTGCGTATCACATTGTTAAAGGATTGTCTTTTAAAGTAACTAAAATTCAGTTGTGCCTTCCTTTTCCTACTATTCCTACTCACTACATGTACACTGCAATACTTACAGTTTAACCATCTTTTCAGCTTATTTTTTTCAAATCAATTAATTTTAGTTTTGAACATGATCCCACAAAGCAATTGTAGTCAGATAATATAGAACATGTGCAATATTTAGAAAGAAATCTTATTACAAGACTTACCATTTCAGCAACCTTGGGACAAAAGTAAAATTACATTTAGACTAGCAATAATCATTTACCTAAATTGGATATTAGCTGTCAGGATGTTACTTTAATCAGGTATTTGAGTAAGCTTTCAAATATTTGGTAAACACCTCAGATGCTGCAGGAACTGTTACTGTCTCATGCTTAGGTAAAACACACTCCTTTGTGACATGATCTTAAATTAAGAATTTTAGGAATATTTTTATAAACACCTTTATTAAATCATCATATATTATAAGACATATGCATACATACATTAATAGAAAAGAAGACAAATTATATTAACATTTTTTCAATTTACCCACATTATACATTACATATATTCTTTCTTAGTAACAATTATCTTTTAGTCCAACATTATTTAAATTGTGGTTTTCCTGCCTTCCCTTAAACCTCACTTCTCCTCCTGAGTATTATTCTGCATGTATTGTTCTCACAAACTCCATTTATTTCTATATCATTTGTTCCTTCCATTTTCTAAAGACTTTTCTCCCAGTTTTTTTATATCTTTTATAATATTTAATGCTTCAAATACAGTTGGTTTACATTTTGATTTTTCATTTTCTAGTAATTGTTTTTTTAGCAGCCAACAAAATTAAACTTAATAAGGTCTTACTATGTCTAGGAAATTCATATCCAGTATCTCAGCTCAAATGAATCATTTCCTTATTTACAGCCATTTGCTCCCCCAATATCTTTGATAGAGTACTCTGCTGGGAATTTTTTTGAAACTTGCCAACTCTTTACACTCCCCAAAACATGTTCCCAGTTACATTTTTCTTCCCCATTACACCTTCAGCATTTTCTATCTACCTGTGGAAAAAGTCTTTGAAGTCATCTTGGGGTATTAAAGTACCTATGCAAACACTTCCAAGCAAAAATATTAAACCTTCTGGTCTTTGCTGCATGCTTGGGAGCCATGTCTTTCCATTGTTCCATTTTAAATTGCTTTTTCCAGTCTCTTTTCCAAATTATCATGCAATGTTTTATATGTACTAGTAATTTTCCCGTTTTTACCAGCAGCTTCTGTTCTGGATTTGACTAAAAACTCTATCAGAGCAGGTCTTAACTTAAGACTTCCCAGTCCCTTTCTCTTTACCTATACTCTGATATCAATCTCTGATAGGGAAGGCAGTCTCCAGCCTGCAGTCCACTCTTCTTCTTGGCCTCATCCCACTCTCCTACATGTCCCTCTTTACTTATTTGGTTGTAATAATTTGCTAGTTTTCTCTAGTAAATTTCACCCCCTCTTCCTATTTTCTGTACTCATACCTACAGCCATTGCTACTGGCCAAATCTCCTTTCTCCATTCACGTTGGCTTAGTTCTTAGAATATTTTCAGCATATTTATGAATATAATATTCTGTATGATTGCTATTATTTACTGTCTATGACTTCTCTCTGATCGATAAAAATATGCCTGAATATATTATAAAACTAAAGAGACTAAAAAAATGTTACTGCTTGTATCTTACTATCCATAAACATAAAGAATAGCTTTTCTGTTTTTCATTTTTTTTGCTTTGTTTTTTTGTTTAGTCCCTTTGTAAATATCATTACCTGTCATAACAGAAGCCTTTTTAAGCCATACTCTTAAATACTTCTGTCAAGTCTGGCTAATATCCCACCAGACTGAACAGAATGTGATATCCGGCTAATAACCCACTCCACTGCCAGCAACAATGTGACATCCCCCCACTTAAAACGTGGGTCAGTAATTAAGGAGCATCAATCTTTACTACTGACTCCAGTGTGGACCGTCACAGAAAACACCAGAGCACAGAGCACACAGGAGTAAAATTCCACAATTTTCCTTAAGAGCACAACAGGAACACACTCTTTTTTTTCTGGAACTGGACTGTATACCTCTGTTCACCCCAAATGCAATCCCTTATCATACACTTCAGAGCAATGTTTTCCAGTTTAAGACCTCTGACTTACTCACACTCAAAATAAATTTAAATCTTACACACACAAACACTTACGGGAAGCCTGACACAGATTTCCAGCTGTGCCCCCTCCCCAGTACATATGGTAACACTGCCACTAGAGTCAGACAGGTCAACATGCCCTTCAAATGGTGATCAATTATTAAAAATTAAATGATAGCTATGACCAGAAGCAGCCAAGCATTCAAGGTGACCTGGGGAGTATCAAACAGGTATAAGCACTCTCTAATCTCTAAACATATTTATTGTCCAGTCCCAATGTAAAGTAATGAAAAACATTTAATAATAAGTAAAATGATTACAAGAATGTAAATCAATAACTTTCAATAAACACCAGAATTCAGTTACCAGAAATATAAAATTAAACTGTATTTTATTTTTATTTATTTATTTTTATTTATCATTTGTTGATCGGGAAAGTCCGACTAGGTTCCACAGAGCCTGTTTTCAGTGGAGGCCCGGGGAGAAATGCTCCAGATGCATGTCTTTGGAATGTGGGAGGAAACCCACGCGAACACAGGGAGAACATGCAAACTCCACACAGAAGGCACCCCAGCCGAGAATCGAACCAGAGAACCTCTTGCTGTGAGGTGACAATGTTAACCACTGCACCACTGCACCACTGTATGATAGAAGTCCATCATTTTAGAAAAACTCTATCTAAATAACTACAATTTCCTAATCTAACTAGATAATACTGTCCCTGATGTAAAACATGACAGCAAGGCAAAGGCAGGCTTACAGTTTTTGGTGAGTCCTTTTTCTTGGGTATCCACTGTGCAGCACTGCAACTGACTGCAACTCTTCACTAACTATTGCTCTTAACTAACTGCTCAGCAACTAATTTATTTAAAAAAATAACAGCTGTTTGAAAAAGTTCTTTTTCCTGTCAATCGGTTATTCAAATAATAACATAGCAATCATGAACATTCTAATGACATCACCTACTGATTAGCTGATTCTACACAGACAGTTTATACTTTAGAAGCTCCATCACAAACATGTGCAATTAGAAATGTATCAAAACAGTGACATATTCTTTAAACATTTTGTATGAACTGGGGAAATAGTCAACATTTTAAAAACTTATTTACATTTTCACAATTAGGCGTGCTGGCATTCAATACAAGTTAATCTGAGAATATACATATATCTCCTGCAAGACATGCTAACACAGATGACAGTGTTTTCACTTTCTTCACATTTCTCCCCTCACCCTATGACTCAAGGAAGATTTTCAAGTGACCCTTGAATACCAATGCTTGAGAACAATGGGTCTACCTGGAAATATTAACCCACTCTTCTTCTGGACAATCCATCCACATTGACATTATTAACCCCACTGTGATGTTGTATGGTCATATCATATGCTTGCAATCCTAGACTCCACCTCATTAACTTGTCATTTTGCTTACTTATTCATTACAAGCATCATCAGGGGGGTTTCCATGATATGACAGCAACGTACAATTACAGGTGAGATATTGTGTGGTTGCATACCTTGTGGGCACTGCACATGCTGTTTTAGGGTGAGCAAAACCAAACAATTCAGCAGTAAAAATACTGCCTTGGTTTATGACATTAAGTTTTTGGCCAATTGTGGGTCAGAATGGGTTATATATTTGGCAACGTGTACATGCTTTGCTTTTTATATTGGCCAAACATCCAGAACCCTGTGTTTATGGATTGGGGAATATCTGAGTGATATTAGGAATAAGAGACAATCAAATGCACTATTCAAACATACACATAAACATGGAAATGCATTTTACAGATTTACTGTCATTGATAAAATATTGGGTGACAAGATAAAAAAAATCCGGCTGGCATACTATCCTTAATGCTAAGGAAAGGAAGCAGATTATTAAATTAGGTAGGTTTTTCAGCTTGGATTAAATGACCAATTGTAATCAACCAATAACCAACTTTGTGTAATTAATGGATTTGTATAAATTATGTGGATGTGACAAGTTTATGTTTAACACTGTGGAAGGATATTTCAACCAAAACCAGTCTGGTTGAATTTTTGTGAGGGTTATAGGGTTTGTTCCCTACCCTTTGTGTTATTTATGCTTCATTAAAGAAGTTATATTAACCGCATTTAGTGCTGTCCTTGTTTTTTTACTTTGCCTAAGGTTTGTTAGGCCTGTGCACTTGCCGTACTTGTGAGGGTGATTTTGGTTTGATATTTTGTTTACTGACCCTATTAAGCCATGTTAAAGGGTTATGATCTGCGAGTACAGTGAATTTTCTCCCATACATATAGGGCTGCAGCTTTTGCAATGCCCACCCTATGGCTAAACACTCTTTCTCAATGGCTGCATAGCACTCTTCTTTAGGTTGGAGTATGTGGCTCAGCTATACCATTAGGTGCTCTTCCTCTTCTGTGGAAACTTGGCTAAGTACAGCCTCCACCCCATAATATGAAGCATCTATCTGTACAATAAATTATTTATTGTAATCTGGGCTGGCTAACACAGGGGTCCTCCCAAAATCTCATTAAGTTTATGGAATGCTAGTGCACAATCTGTGGTCCACACTACCTTGTCTGGTTTATTCTTCCTAGGTAGGTAGGGTCAGTAAGGGTTGCAGCTGTGGTACTGTAATTGGGCATGAATTTCCTATAGTTCATAGAAATGGTCTCACTTGTTTCTTAGTAACAGGAACTGGCCACTCTCAAATAGTTTCCACCTTAACAGGTTCTGGCCTAATTTCACCACTTCCCACTCTATGTCCTAACTAAGTGACCTCTGCCATACCCAGTTGACACTTGCTCGGTTTAATGGTTAATCCTGCCCTACTTAATCTATCCAAGACCATGGCATAGTCTTCAATGTAGAGTTAACCTCTCCACAAGACCATTAGTCTGGGGATGGTAGGGGATGTTCTTTAGATGTTTCACTGCACAATGCTTCCACAGACAAGTCAGCAGGTCTGATATGAAGTCGGCACCTCGGTCAGTCAGTATTTCTTGTATAAAGCCTACTCTGCAGAAGATTTCTAGCTAAGTATTTGACACCTTCTCTGCCTCAGTAGATGACAGAGCAACTGCCTCAGGATATCTGGTAGCATAGTTTACTACCACCAAGATGTATTTATTTCCTGTAGAACTTGGAGTACTCAGGGGTCCCACAATATCCAGGGCCACTCTCTGAAACAGCTCTTTGATGACAGGCAAAGGCACTAATGGACCCTTAGCCTTGTCTCCTGCTTTACCAACTTGTTGGCACTCTTCACAAGTCCTACAATATCCTATCACATCCCTCACAATCCCAGGCCAATAGGAATTTTGCATACTATGTTTCTTAGTATGTCTTATGCCCATATGACTTGAGAAAGGAATACCATATGCTATGGCTAAAAGTGGCAAACAGTAAGCTCTAAGCACTAACAGCTGCCACATTGCTTCACCTTGTAGCCCACCTCCAGGAGTCCACTCTCTATACAGCAAGCCTTTGTTCCAGTATACAGACTCTCCTCTTCTTTGAGCCTCAGGTGCCTCCTTAGACATCTCCCTCAAGTTTTGTAACATAGGATCCATAAGTTGAGCCTGTCTCCACTCTACCTTCATGACCTTTCCCAGCTTCCCATCCACAGAAAGCCTAGTCACTTCCGACAGCTGTGCCTCACTGTCACCCTGGGTACCACCACTGACCTCTGTCCTTGCAGTCACCATGTCTAAGGGAATATTAGTACCTACCAGCAGCTGTGGCACACATTCAGACTTACTGCTGCCAGATAACACCTTCTCTGAAACAGCCACCATGCCAGTCCCAGCTTCAGGTATGAGATCTTTCTGGATCTCCCCCAGACTACTGGATCTACATGCCTTTTTCTATGCTGACTGTGTGTCACTGCATATACACAAGGCACTGCATTATCAAAGTCATTTCCTATCAGGACATCTGCAGGAATATCCTCAAACATACCTACTTGCTTGCTTCCCCTTTCACCCTCCCAGTCAAGATGAACCCTAGCTAAAGGTATTTGGAACAGGATCCCTCCAAATGGTCTGACTGGAGTGGACTGTCCAAGCAAGGACTGCTCTTCTCTAACCACTGCAGGTCTCACAATGATTATATCAGAAGCTGTGTCTCTCAGCAGTTACCTGTTTACCATATACTACTAAGGTAGGATATACATTTTGGTGATAATTGGGCACCCCAGTTGTTTTTAAACAACTTACCACTAGCAATTTGTCATCAACACTTACTGGCTCCCTCACCTTCTGTTTCTGGGCTGCTATGTGTCCCCTCTGGTTATACTTGAAACATCTAATCCCTAACCGTGCACTTGGATTGCTAGTTTCCCTAGTTACTGCTGTACTCTGTTGGAGTGGTTTAGACTGCCCCCACTGGTTCCCTTATGCCCATGTTCAGCACTGGGTATCCCTTTCTTATGCAAGGGTGCTGTCATTCAATTCAAGTTAATCTGAGAATATACACAAATCTCCTGCCAGACATGCTATCACAATACCATCCCCTTTTAGGACATGAAATAAAGATCTGTAGTCATGGCTTTTGTTAGATTACAAGGTATTGATCCAATGCATTTCTACTTGCTCTGTCTTATTCCTGACATCACCCAAACATCTATTAAAACTCATTAAATGTATAACATGAAAGGCACAATTTTTGGATTATCTACATTACACTACTAGTTTTTTGAATTCACTATGGAGTTTCCCAAGGAAAAAAATCAGTTTTTATATGTTAAATTGGTTAAAAGGATAGATGATGTGGTTGTCAGTGACCTTCACAGAAAGGTGTGAAGGAAATAAATACGCTACTGCAAAGGACCAGCATGCACCCAGGCTACACATTTAGGAATGTGGTTAAAAGACAGGCCATGGGATTTTCCAGGTTGATAAGTACTGAACAACTATTTTGTATAAATAATAAGGAACCATTGTGGACATTCCTGTTGCTGCACTTGTCTGGTCAGGTATATACAGAAGGAGGCATTATACTCTATAATGGGTGTGATAGGGGCTGAATGCAGTTGTACAATGACCTCTGTGGACCTAGATGTCATGTTCTTACTTATACGTTGAGCAACATAGAGGTATTTTCTTACTATCCTGGACACATGTTTGTTGAAGGATAGGCTGCTATCTACATTAGTTCCCAGATCCCTGACTAGTGAATCGACTGTTAAGGGTGTTTTACTGATGATGTAGTTACCAGTGGTGGCCATCTTCCCAAAAGGTACTATAATGCATTCTTGGTAATGAGTTTTAAGACATGGCTTTGGCACCAAGCATTTGTCAGTGTTAGACCCTCCTGAAGGGTGTTCCTGCCTTAGGGAATTCAATGACTGCTCTCAGTTTGCAATCATCTGTGAAATTGGTTAGCCAGAGGCCTTTGATACTGGCTTTGTCATCTAAGAAATAGACGCTAAAGAGGAGTGGACCAGCAAAGACCCCTGAGGGACTTGAATGGTGACCAGTCTCTTAGTGGAGGTGGCCTCAGTGATCCTAACCTCTTGGGTCCTATCAACAAAAATAAGAAAATACTGGAAAAAATAGACGTTTTAACCAGCCATTCAGGTGAACTGATAAAAATGCAAACATCAGAAGCTGAAATGAAGAAAAGACTGGTTGAGTAAGAAGCTTTTCAAGCAGAGTTAAAAGACAAACTGTACAGAGAAAAACTTAGATTTTTATGATGTACCAGAGAAATTGTAAGGAACAAACTGTATTAATTTTATGAAAGCATACGTAAGCAATTGGACTGGTGTTCTACAGTAAGATTTGTTAATGGAAATGGCACATTGAGTGTATGCACCCAATCTGGCCACGAGAGGAAAAAAAAAACAATCCCCATTTAAGTAAAGATGCAATAATACCAGCAGTGCTTTCCTGGCAATATCCTTATGGAACTGAAGCCACGGTTTAAGCTGAGACAAATAACAATGACATGCTACATTGTGGCACAGTGTATTGGCTGCCATGCTTTCCATTTTCAAAAGTTGATGAACATGGTGCTTGGGCAGGCTGAATTTGGGCAATGTTGTGTAGTGCTGTCATAGTGGACCAGTACTACATAGTTTAACCCACCACACCATCTTTTTTTACCAACTGAAGCAGCATTCACTGAAACTGAAAAAAATGATTCACCCTTCTCTGGAATAGACTCCCCATACATGTCAAGCAAAGTATGTCGCTGACCCTCTTCAAGTGCAACCTTGATGACTGGATGGGCAACCACAAATTTGTCCCAGGGGTTCCACCTGTGTCTCTCATTGACAGGGGCGACAGTTGCTGATTGTGGTTTCTTTTCTGGGGTTAAACTCTTGGCTAGGCTTGTAAGGGCCCCAGAGCCATTGGCCTAGTAATC
>NC_056739.1:1985994434-1986001934 GCF_019279795.1 Protopterus annectens
GCAAAGTGGGGTGCTACAGAGATTTGAAATAGCCTATATTTCTTTATTAGTGAGAGCTGGGAGAAAAGTTCCATCTTGTAACTGACAGTTAGATCTGTAGTACACATAGCACTCAGGCTGAAGAAGCAGACTATAAAAAATGTAGGCTGAAGAAGCAGGGTATGAAAAAATGAGAAAAGACTTAAATGTGCATTTAGGCAATTTCAAGAATGCTAATGTTAAAGAAAGATTAAAGAAATTCAAATTGAAATCTTTTATATACAGAAATCTAAGTGAAGTATACACTGTGATGGGGAGGGCAGTGAAATTGTACAGTGGATAAGTCGTACTGTCTCATATCACAAAGGGCAATGGTTTATTCAGACTTCTGCTAATTGTTTGAAATTTTCACATTCTTTTCAGTTTGGTTTCCTCCCATATCCCAAAGACATCCTGTTCACGTGAGCTGACTAATATATGTTATCCATGGATAAAGCCTTTCCCATTGCCTGTGTGCCCATATGTTAGGTGGAAAGGATCTTCAGGGATACATCCACTTATATGATAAATCATCACAGGTTAAATATATAAAAATAAATAACATCAAGTGCTAACAGCCATCATGCAAGTAAAAAAGTTTAAGGTAATCCTTCCTCATGACCTAACATTTAACAAAAGCAAGAAGTGAATGGAAGGTAATAGGGTATGTTGAGAAAACTATGCCAGCATATTATCAGCAAAAAATAAAGTAAAAGTGCAATTCAGTAGATAATAACAGTGAGCTTCAAACCCAAACACCTCAAAATCAGTGGATCCATATCTGTTTACAGATGATGTGACCAATGAAGGCTGTTAGCTTCTGTGTTCTACTTGGGTGACCATGATAAGGTGGCTGTTTATTTCAGAGACCATATCTTGTTAAAAGAAAAACTGTAATTTCTACAAGTTTTGTTCTTTGATGTACATGATATGGACATCTTCTGCTATGATGCTAAACATTCTTTGGCTGCAGTTTATGTCATCACATGATACAGCATAATTATTTTCTGAAATGTATGGTGTGAAATTATTGAAAGAACAAAGTAAAGTCCAGTGATGAGAAATACTAGGCAGGTAGTAGTAAGTAGCAAACTTGCTTATTAGAATACACAGTGCTTTCAGGCCAATGCCCTTCCTCAGTGTGTTACATACCAAACTACTATTTACATACATTTAAACTAAAATCTTCATGACACAGCCCAATCAGAAGAGAATAACAATTAACTGCATATTCATATTTAAAGACATAAAACACATTTTAAAACATAAAATATTTCCTAAGTTAAGTCTTACACTCTAAAATTATAAAAGGTATAAAAAATATAAAAATAAGTATACGTATTTTTATATTAAATTGCATACATCAATCATTTACAATAGTTTAACAACATTTGTCTTTTCTTTAGTATAGGTTTCAAACTCACTGCTGCATTAATACCAGGTGGAGAGTCTGCTTGCATTCTCACTATTCATTCATACTCTAAAGTCTCTAGCCTGTTATTTAAATCTGCTCTTATGCTCCTATGCACAATGCTTATAACTCTAAACTTAAATTCATGATCTGTTCCCTTTTCATCCATGTGTTTTGCAAGTGCATTAGTTTTTACATTTCTGTGTATTTCAGATCTATGTTCTGTTATACAATCCTTAAGTCTTTGTGTGCACTTACCTATATAGAAGGAAGGACACTTTATACAGGTAGCAAGGTACACCACAATAGAAGTATAGCAGGTAGCATGTCATATAAATGTATATTTTACATTTGTTAATGGATATATAAACTCAATACTATTCATGATAGCTTTACAATAGGAGCAGTTATAACAAGGAAAAGTACCTACTTTATGTGTTAAACATTTTGTTGTTTCTTATCCTTGTAACAAAGGAGTTTTTTCAAGTTTGCACAGAAATTATTGAAAACTTGCACTGCTGCAAAGTTATTTTTTAAAGTTAAAAAACTGGAAAATCAATATTTACAACACAAAAGAAAAAACAGAGAAAATGATATATCAAATATGAAATGGAAGTTTGTACATAATACACCTACTGCTCTTGGTACCATAATTGTACTTCAATTTAAGAGTAATCCCTGGTGTCTAGTGAATCCCCCTGTGACACCAGGGAAATACTGCCAGTCCAGCTATATGGAAATTTGTAAATAATTGTATGTCACTTGAAAATATTAATATGAGATGTGACACTGCCAGCCCAGCTGTCTGAAATTTTGAAAATAATCATATGTCATTTGTGAACAGTGATATGATTCATATGCTTGTCTTACAAATGTAAGAGAACTGTATGTTATGTGCTGAGCTTCAAGAATGTAACCACAATGTACCCTACTTGGAAAGAACATAAATGGATGTAAACTATATGCCTGTGCAAATGTATGTTTTAATGGTGGAGGCTGGAACATACAGAGTTAACTTGCAAAACGTCAAGAAAATAAGTGGAAATTGTTTTACAATTCTGTTATGTCTGTTTCATCTCAGAGCAGACACAATGTCTAGAGTTAGATTTTTTCCTATTGTCTTGAAAGAAAAATAATTACTAGGTTTCAAATGTAAAGTGTTTTTATTGCTCTGTGTCTTCGTAGCAGCTGCACATCTGAGAGATAGGTATTTTTCACAGAGAAATGTTAAATTTTAAGTTTCTGTTAGCCTGGGAACTGAAGGAAGAAGTATCTCAGACAGTAAGTCTTTGCATTTTATGTTTGTCTTTGGACCTGGAAACACCCTTTCATCAGCACTTGCCTTGCTAATAGTAAATAATCAGGGTACAGTAATCTCTTTTAGAGATATATAGGAATATAGTAAGATTAGTTTAGATGTTTTCTGTATTTATTTGAGACTGTCCTGCAATGTTGTTTTAAAATATTTCCTGTGATTCTGAACTCTGTAGTTACAGTGTTGTTTGAGTATTGTCTTGTTCTTTTATTTTTATTATTAAATATATTTAAACCTTTTACTTGTGACTGGTTTGTTTAGAGATATTTAAGCTCTTAGAGAACTTGCATATATATTTGGTGACATTGTATAGGCTACTCCTAAATAGCCTTGGCCTTGGTCGCACTTACCATTTGGATAATAGTAACATCACACAGTAGGATTGGTCACCCTTTGGGAAGGGCCTTATAGTAGCTGATAAAGAGCTGGTTGGTGGCAGTGATAACTACCTTTTAGTCTGGGCAGAAGGGGGTATAGGTAGTAAACCTGTGCCAGCCTTTCTCAGGAGTGTGTGTTTGTATTTAAATCATATCTCAAAGTGTGTGTGTGTCAGCTACTTGAGCAGGGACATGAAGCACTGGTTGGACAAAGAGGGTGCTGGAGGTTTTGGCTTGACCGCTCGGCTGAGATCTTAACCCTACAGCTGTGCCAGTGGGGAGTCTTACTGGGGATCTGGAGAGAGAGGGAGAATCCAGCCTTAGACTGACTGTAATCTCTGTGTGCTCTTAAGGGAAATTGTACTCTACTGTGTGAGTACTTGTCATCCTCCCAATGTATACTTCCCTCACTGGTGTTAGTGGTGAGGACAGAGGCTCCTTGATTACTTGTCCAGTGCAGGGGCATCACATATTAATTGTTTGACAGTGGTGAGATAGCCACATCACATATTAATTGGTGGCAGTGGTGGGATAGCCACATCACATATTAATTGGTTGACTGTGGTGACATAGCCACATCACATGTTAATTGGCTTGTAGTGGTGTGGATATTGATTTCCTGTAGCCTGTGTACAGTGATCACTGAAAGTGTTTGTACCCTTAATCAGCCACGCAGTGGACATTCAGAGTTCATATCACAATTGTTGTATTTTTTTGTTAGCTTAGTCAGTCAGAGAGAGCAGGCAAGCATGTCAGCAGAGGAATATGCCAAGCTGACAAGGAGCCAGCTTGCTGAGATGTGCCAGTCTAAAGGACTGGTGCATGCCAACCTGACTACAGCAGACATGATTGAGCTTTAGTCACAGCTGCATCACAGGATAGCAACCAGGAGGGCAATCAGACTAGCCTTGGAGATGTGCAACTCTCAGAAAATGGACAAATCAGCCTTTCCACAGAGGACTTAAAAATCCATCTAAAGTTAAAGAGACTTGAGCTAGAGGCCAAGTGTTTGGAAACAAAAGCAGCAGAGAGACTAAAACATCTCGAGGCTTTGGAAAATGAGAAATTGCAATTTCTGGAAGCCGAGGCGAATGAGAGGCAGAGGCAACATGAAAAGGAGAGTCATAGAGGTAATGGGGAAGGGAGTAACTGAACCCCAGAAGCAACAAAGGTCAGTAAATTTCTTCCACAGTTTACAGAGGGGGATAATATTAATAGTTTCATTCATATGTTTTAGAGGGTATGTAAACAGTATAATGTTGAGAAAGGGCTCTGGGTATGGTTCCTGACCCCCTTACTCCATGGTAAAGCTGCAACTATTCTTTCTAAATGGTCTGATACTGACTGCTTAAATTATAATGTTGTAAAGAACTGTTTGCTAGAATTTTTTTAAGTTAACACCTGAAGCTTATAGGAACAAGTTTTGTGAGCATAGATGCAAGGTAGATGAAAGTGTGTGTGAATATGTTGCTGAACTAAGCACTTATTTTCATAGGCGGGTGAGTGGATGTCAGGTCACCACATTTGAAGGGCTGGCAGATCTTTTGGTGAAGGGAACAAGCCCTTAGCACTTTGCCTGAGGACACAAGAATCTGGTTAGCGGATAGACAATGCACTACTGCAGATGAGTTGGGGAAGAAAGGAGACCTATATCTAGCAAGCAGGGCATCACTGCACAGGAAAAGGACACCCAGTGCTGCTCATGGGTCTAAGGGAACCCATGGTGGGCAGCCCAGACTGTCCCAACAGAGTCTGTCAGTAGCAGGGGAAGCCACTAGTCCAGGTACACATCCAGGGCCAAGGGTTAAATGTTTTAAATGCAACTAGTGTGGTCATGTAGCATATAGATGTCCATGGAGGCAAGGTGGGGAACAAAAGGTGGGAGAGCCAGTAAGTGGGAATGACAAAATGCCAGCAGTAAGTTGTCTCGAGACAACAAGGGTACCAGAATACCACAAGAGGTTATATCCTATCTTAGTGAATGAGAAAGAGGCCATGGCTAAGAGAGACACAGCCTCTGACCTAACCATTGTGAAGCCTGCAATGGTTACAGAGGAGTACTACTTGCATGGGCAGTCTACTCCAGTCAGAGCTTTAGGAGAGACCTCATTCAAAATACCTTTGGCTAGGGTTCATCTTGACTGGGAGGATGGAAAAGGACGCAAGCAAGTAGGTGTGTTTGTGGATATCCTTGCAGATGTCCTGATAGGGAATGATTTTGATAATGCAGTACTGTGCATTCATGCAGTTACATGCAGTCAGGCTTGGAGACAAACATGTGAGTCTGGTAGCCTATGGAGACCCAGACAGACCGCACACTTACAGCCTTGACTGGTGATGTGGTTACTTCACTGAGGGAGCTACCCTGTAGCAGTGAGACTGAAGATGAGCCACAGCTGCTTGTGGGTACTGATATTCCCTTTGACAGAGTGACTGCAAGGGCAGAGGTGAGTAGTATTACCCAGGCTGACAGTGAGGCACTGCTGTTAGAGGATACCAGACTTCCTGTGGAAGGGGAGCTGGGAAGGTTTACAAAGAGAGAGTTGAGACAGGCTCAGCTCTCAGACCCTACATTACAAATCCTGAGGGAGGTAGTTAGTGAGGCACCTGATTCTCAAGGGAAGTGGGAATCTGTATACTGGGACAAAGAGTTACTGTATAGAGAGTGGACCCCTGAGGGAGGGCTAGAGGGTGAGAGAATACAGCAGTTGGTAGTGCCCAGAGCCTACCATCTGGCACTTCTAATCATAACCCATGATGTTCCCTTTGCAGGTCATATAAGCATAAAATGTACAAAGAGACATATTATACAGAACTTCTACTGGCCTGGGATTTCCAGAGTTGTAGCAGGGTACTGCAGGACCTGTGAGCAGTGCCAAAGGGTAGGCAAGGCAGGAGACAAAGTGAACGCACCTTTGATGCCTTTGCCTGTAATTGAGGAAACATTTCAGAGGGTATCTATGGATATTGTGGGGCCTCTGAGTATCCCAAGTTCCACAGGGGAAAAGTATATCCTAGTGGTAGTAGATTATGCTACCAGATACCCTTAGACAGGTGGCAAATGCTTTGTTAGAGATTTTCAGCAGGGTAGGTTTCACAAAAGAAATACTGACTTACAGGTGCCAATTTCATGTCAGACCTGCTGGCTTGTCTGTGGAAATACTGTGGGGTGAAGCACCCAAAGACCACCCTGTACCATCCCCAGACTAATGGTCTTGTTGAGAGGTTAAACTCTACCCTCAAGACCATGCTACAGGCATTTGCAGACCAGTTTAAGAGGGAGTGGGACAAATGTTTGCCCCATCTGTTGTTTGCTTACAGAGAGGTTCACCAGGAATACAGAGGTTTTTCACCCTTTGAGTTGCTGCATGGGCATAGGGTGAGGGGACCTCTAGATGTGATTTGAGATGAGTAGAAGGTGCGTATGAATCCCACAAGAAGTCTGTTGTGGCATATGTCCTAAACCTCAGGACTGGGCTCAGGGAACTCTTGGGCTTGGCCCAGGAGAACCTGGCAGAAGCCCAACAGCAGAAACAGGTCTGGTATGACAGGAATGCTCAAGCTACAGACTATGTTGTAGGGCAGCAGGTAATGGTTCTCATTCCTGTCAGACAACAAGCTGCAGGCAGCTTGGGAGGGACCCTACAAGGTGGTAAGGAAGGTCAGTGATGTTAACTACATGGTAGAACTGCTAGGTAGGAGACAAGGGCAGAAACTGTATCATGTTAACATGATGAAACCTTACCATGACAGGAAGGCCCTTGTGCTGAGTATTTGCAGTGCAAGGCAGGAGGAGTCTGAGAGGGATCTATAGCTACAGGGAGCCAGCCAGGAAAATCCCAAATTACTATGGTGGACCCTAGGGTTGCAAGCATATGATGGGACAGTGCAGAACGGTACTGCGGTCAGCAATGCCAAGGCAGCTGGAATCTCAAGACAGGGAATGGGGTGAGGTATTCTCAGTTTTTCAGGGAAGGGAGAAATGTGACACCAGGGAAATACTGCCATTCCAACTATCTGGAATTTTGTAAATAATTGTATGTCACTTGAAAATATTAATATGATTTGTACAGAGATGTGACACTGCCAGCCCACCTGGCTGGAATTTTGTAAATAATCATATGTCATTTATGAATAGTGATACAATTCATATGCTTGTCTTACAAATGTAAGAGAACTTTATGTTGTGTACTGAGCTTCAAGCATGTAACTACAGTGTAACCTACTGGGAAAGAACAGAAATGGATGTAAACTATATGCCTGTGCAAATGTATATTTTAATTGTAGAAGGTGGAACATACAAAGTTAACTTGCAAAACTTCAAGAAAATAAGTGGAAATTATTTTACAATTCTGTTATCTCTATTTCAGCTCAGAGCA